>NC_134315.1:64983390-65323606 GCF_964195595.1 Calonectris borealis
TAAAATCTGAGTTACAGAAGTACGGTCAACATTTTTACTCAACTCTGTTCTGAAGCTTCCACTACATATTCATCCAATGAAGAAGAGGCCAGCTACAATTTGAGTTTTTGTTACTAGGTTGAATTTCAACCAGGTTTCTGAAAGGAACGTAACTTCCACCAGGAAAGCCTAGCTTCCCATTTCATTTCCGTTTTGGAAGCACTTTAAGCTAAATTGACATTTTGCTTAAAACAACAAAATATTTCCATATTAAACACACAAAGATGGAGCTACCAGGAAAACATGGTGCAGCCTGATACAGCGGATCAGCGACACAGCACCTGACCACACAGCTAGAGAATGTGGGAGCTTCACAATGAACAAATACGCTGCGGCCCAGCCCTCTCCCCACAGCAGGTGCAGAATAAAACCTCACCAGAAACCCCCTCAGCTCAGAAGTTCAGATTACAGTAACCTATTCCTAGCACCTATATAAATACTTCATAGGCATAATGCCTACATGTGAAAAATAATGCTTACAGGTATTTTCAGACTATTATCCCCAAACAGATGCAACTGATAATGTAATTTCTTCTATTGTAATTGTTCACTTTCTCTAGGAAAAACTCCACCTACTTTACTAAGCCCAACATTGTGGTATTTCTTTTCCATTATTTTCTTCACTGGTTCCTCCTCCTTGAAAGTAATAAAGCAAAATCCACGCCTCTTGTTAGTTTTGTTGTCCATGGGGAGCTCTATCGATTCAACCTGGTAGAAGACAGTGATTTTATCTTTTATCCTGCCATTCATGCCATTTAAAAATGTTTCTAACAGGTCATATTTGTTAACTGAAATTATTTAGACTTGAATACAATAATGTGCCTCCTTCGTAGGGCTTTACATCACTAGAAACCATCACCATCAACATCACAAACATCACCTTCACTATAAATAGTGTTCACAATTGTGTAAAAGATTTTTTTCCTCTAACTCATAGTATCATTTGCCTATTCAGGAACTCATATAAAATATGGTGCACAAAGAATATTTTAGTTGTGCTGGATAAATAGTTTCAGTTTGACTTTCAGTTTTAACTCAGTTAAGACTGAAGTAATTAGGTGTTTCAAACCTTGAGCAGACCTAAACCTTCAAGTTTTGTATGAAAAAGATGTAGCTTTGTGCAAGTGCACAAAGTTCTGTTCTGTTCATCCACAACGCTGCTAAAATTCTATGTTAAACAGGACAAATTTTATGCCTGACTACAAACACAGAGTAAAGTTCTCCTTACATATGGCACACAAGATCTCAGCCTAGGCAAACAGTAGTTAAAGTCTATAGTCCAGAGTGAACTGTCTGTAAGGTAGTAAGATGGCAGGTATTTGACAACTGAATTCCCTGACAACAGAGTCATCCTGATGACTAGGCAACATCTGAGAACTAATACGGAAGCAGCAGCTGTACGAAGCTCACACAAGGCCAGCTTTTAAGGACTGCAGTGATATATGTTCATCTGCACCACCAAAAACTGGGGACAGAGAGAGACAGAGACCACACAGTTGCACAGAATTTAGGCAAACTGTCTGAATCTGAGCCATAGCAGCTCAGCTGGGGTGGCTGAAGAGCATCTCACCCAACTGACCAAAGCAGCATCCTCAAAATTGTTGCCTCCCATGCCTGTCCCAGTCAAGACTGTCAGACATCCCATGAAATCAGTTACTGACTCTCTGACTTATCCCAGCTCCCCCTCCAGTTTATCAACTCAAAGTCTGTAATTAATACTCTTATCATTAAAATTCTGACTTCTAAGACACATGGAGCTACACTGGCCATTAAGCTTACAGTAGCATCCACGCAGGCTGCATTTGGGAGCTGCTTTTTATTACTAAATTTGTGAAGACAGAACAAGTTCTACAAGTATAAGCAGTTTATTTCACCACGTACCTCACCAAAACCTCCAAAATATTCTCTTATTTTCTCCTCAGGCGTGTCTGGAGATAAGCCCCCAACAAAAATCTTTTTAACGGGTTCTTTTGTTTTCATGGCTTTAGCTCTTTTTGGATCAATGACCTTTCCATTCAGCTTGTGTTCTTTCTGGTCCATGACCTGTGGAAAATTAAAACACGACCTTACTCGCGGTTGAAGCTGAATGTTTCACTGATTTTTTGAGCAAGGCCCAGTTATTTTATACTTAGTTTTTGTTAATGCTATTGCTTCAGTTTCAATACTTTGATTACAGCAATAATTTGTTGCACAAAACCAAAGAGTTACATGATTTTGGTCACTATCCACTGACAGAGACAGTTCTGACAAAGCCCTTCAAGAGTCACCTGGAGCCACATATCACCCAAGGGAAGTAAGGGTGTAACATTTCTCAGAAAGTACTCTACAATCCCATCCTCAAACCACATGAAGTAAAGAATCTGTACTTTAGATATCACCAAAGGTCAATGAAGGTGGAAATTTTTCAGTGTGCTGCGTCAACAGCATTTTAAGAAGGTCAACACCTAATTTTTGCTTGGATAAAGCCCAAATCCATCAAAGCCACTGGCTCTACTCTAGGGGTTCACATTGCAGCTCTGGAATGCAAAGACTTGAAGTTCTTTGTAAATAACTGCTTTCACAGTAGTAGGCAGCACACATTTATATATAGTATTTTGCTTTCACAGTAGTAGGCAGCACACATTTATATATAGTATTTTTAAAGTGCTTAAGTCCAGTGGCTTGCAGTACACTCTCCTGTGAGTATCCAAAGCCATACTTTTAGGAAAAATATATTTCAATAAGTATCTTAAATATATCATATCCCAGAATCATCTTTAACAGATCACGTACAAACAACTATGCATACAACCATGTGAGCGCTGTATCTTTGCTACCTAAAATTGAACATGTTGTTTCATTATATCAATACTACCTTATCTACGCTCTCCGATTCTTTGAAGAGTACAAAGCCGAAGCCTCTCGATCGCCCAGTGATGGGATCTAACTTCAGAGTGCAGTCTACGACTTCACCAAATTTAGAGAAATAGTCCTTCAGATCTTTCTTTGTAGTGTCCCAGCTAAGGCCGCCGATAAACATCTTCCTGTTAAGACAAGATGGTTAATCTGTTAGTGTGTCTTACACAAAATCCAGTACTGTCAAGCTTTATGAGCTCAGTTACCTAATGTAAGGAATAGCAGAATTTCACCAGTGATACTACACACACAGCCTGCACTTTTTGAGAACTTGCTTAAATGATCCTGGCCAGATTAGGTAAAGAATTACAAAAACAAAAGTTTTGCACCATCTTCCGCTGCAGTTGCTTACTCTGCTATCCCAAGAAACTACAAAGAGTGACAAAAAGATATTTTACTGCTTCCTTGCATCCCCACCACTATTGACCCACCACAGGCTTAATCCCATTTAGTTATCTGCGGAGCCTCCACACAACTGCTTATGAAACAAACACAGATTTATAAGGCAGTGCAGTTAAACAGAAGCATTTATGTACTAGTTTGGACTGGAAATATGCCAGTATTAGTAAACCAAAACAAATAAAGAAAGCTTAGTCAAGTCCCTTCCCCCAGAAAGCAGTAAAAAAGCAAAGTATTGGATGGTCAAAACTTATCTTTCCTCCCAAAAACATGATATAAACACCTGGCATAATCCAATACAATCACAAGAACATCTTCCCAATATACTACCAGTATTGCTGGGCAAACATGTACAGCAGAAAACTCTGATCATGACTTGTATTTTCAAAAGCACACTGGAAGCTTGGAATCAAATCATAACCATCCCATCCCATTAGTAAGCCACCAAAAAAAAAAAAAAATAATCAAGAACAGCTGTGTCTTGAGAGGAAACACTTCATGATTTTCATCAACTAAAGATCAAGCCAATATGCACACAAATGAAACATTCCTAGTTATTAGGCATAGGGCTTATGCACCCATTCAAAAGAGGATTTGATTTTATATGATCTCTTCTAATACTGATAAAGAAGATTTCACAGTGGGCTCAAAACAAAAAGTATGATCCATTATGATCTATAAAAATGCTTTCTACAAAGCTTTGTCCATTTTCACTGTACCAACTTATTTCACAATCACACGCACAGTTATCAGAAAATCTGAAAAACCACTGTAGCACGTTTCCAATTCGTCTACTTTCCACACACATACAAATATTTCTGCCAATCGCGTACAATCACGTTGTACCTCCACAAGTCAAACTCTCAAATCAAAAGCCGCTCATGTGAACGAACTCTGTTGAATTAGCTACGCTCTTACAGAATTACCAAGAGCATTCAGCTTCTGACAAACATATCCAATCTCCAAACAGATGAGGGGGTTCAGGAGCTTCAGATGTTTCTATAAAAAGTCTTGAAGTTAATAAACAGGAGCACTGATTCCCCATCCCTTTATCCACTTTTCCCATTAGTTCCAGATCTCTCTTCAACAAAGCACCAAAAGCCCCTTCTGGTGCGATATCTTATTGTCTTCAGGACCAATATGGAAAAAATGGTCCACACTGGTAAACCAGCAGCCTCATACCAATACGGACAGTAATTCAAAGGATGCTTTGTGTCCTTGTGTTCATCCATCATTAAGGTTCTTTTTCTTTGTTTGTTTTGTGGGGTTTTTTTAAGCAGCAAAACAGAACATATACAGAGGCTGCAGGACCGTATTTCTGACACATGGGGGACAGTGATACTCTAGCAGTTACTACTGAACATACACTTGCTACGTGACATACAAAACACCTGTTTACAGTTATCAACAAACCGTTAACATACAAAACCTGTTTTATAGTTATTAAGAAATCAACATTAACATACAAAACTTTGCTTTATATCACTAAGCACATGACAGACCAAGAACACCAGTTTGAAACTGGTAGCCCTCTGAAAGATTTTCTTCCCACCATGCAATAACTGCATCTGTGAGTCCAGTTAGAGCAGCAAAACACGACTGCTTCAGCTTGCCACTACAGAAGTTGACAAACTACTGCTCCACTGCAAAACTGAGGTCAGATCAAGGCTACAACACAAACGTGAGCACAACAAACAATTAAGGTGCAATGTCACAGTGCTGTCAAAAGCTTGTAAAATATGTACGTTTCCCAAGCCACAGTTTGGCTGCTGTAAGTCATATCAGCACAGTTTTCCAAAATAAGCTACCAGAAGTGTACTGGGAAAGCTTTCAAACTTTAGACTTAGCTAAACAGAGCATAGACATCGCCACAACCAGTGGCTTCAGCCTTCCTCCAACAGGCTAGTCAGGAAGTTGCCTGGCAGTTGCCAATACGTGGATTTCTCAAGTCCAGAGTTCTCATCAAGGAGATCTGAGGCTACGAGAACCTGCACACTGTTTTTTCCTGAAGACACTGTCTCTAATCCCTAATGCAAAGGAAACACCAATGTACCCGCATCCAGCGGCTACCAAGGATGTCCTGTTTTCCCTCTACTACCAAAACCACTTTGTTTCCTGTACAGCATTACCCATAAGAATTGACAGATCAAAAAAACGATTGAACTAAACTACAAGTCAATGTATGCTACATGTAATCACTGCCCAGTGTCATTGCACTACTCAGGGACAACTTTTTCCAGGCTGTGTTGACTCAAAAGAAGGCGGGCTTCCTCATGAAAACCCCTTTAATAGGTGTGTATTCAAGAGCAAAAAGTAAAACAAATATGCAAACTGCAAAGGTACTTAAAGCTATTAAGAGCAGGTGAGAAGTAACAAAAACATTCTACGAGTCCACTAACCCTAGCAAAACCCCTCAAAAGAGGTTCCTGTTCTCTCTCCCAGCTCTCAGCAACTTCCCCGGTTATTACAGAAGGAGGAAGACACTTGGGAAGGTTTTGCAGCAAGTCTCCACAGGACACAGTAGCTAGTGTTCCTTTATCCAGTTTATCTTCTGCCTTGATCAAAAACAGACCTGCAGCACGAGTTTCTTACTGGCCTGAGACAACCCAGCATACAGCAGCAGCCTGTCCTGTAACTAGATTTATTATACGTGAATTTCACCTGCTATATGAAAGCAACACTGCCAAGCATCAAGCAGAGAACCTTAGAAGATTAAAAGCTGCCTTCATTCTTAAGCTGTCACCTAACACAATATTCCTCACAGGAAGTTTCATGAGAAGAGGAGGAATGGTTTAGGACTGGAAGAAGTCAAGATGCCTCATGCCTCTCACTGACATGCAACTGACATACCGTTTATGTTCACAACACAGGGCAACACTAAGTGATTGCAACCTGAGCATTCAGCTACGTAAGTCCTTAACACGTGCACCACACGTTAACTTTTAGACAGCAAAAAAAAAAAAAAAGTTTGTAGTTTGGCACACATCACACCATATGTGCACCTCAGGACCAGTCACCGACAACTGCCGTGGGATTTGGGTTGACAGGGGCATGAAATTTTTCCTCATTTGACAGCAGCATTTGAAACTCCGTGACAGCACTACTCCCGCTAATTTCGAAACCGACCCAGAGCACGGCATCACCCCCGACTCCTTACAATGCCGAAGAGCAAGCCAGTTACCAACCCGGCTGCGCTTTCGAAAGAGACGCCAGGCCCCTCGTCGCGTTTAGGTTTGCAGCCTCCAGGTGATCCGCCAGCTACAGCCCGGGCTGCTCCGCTCCGGAGGCAAGCAGCGGCCCGCCCCCCGCCGCTGGAGCGCAGGCCGGCTCGCCGCGGTCACTGTCGCACCGCGGGGGCCTCTCCCCGGCTCCTCACCCTCCGGTGCTCCCAGCAAACAGGAAGGCAGAGATTCCCGAGCGGCGCCGCCCGCCCGAGCCCCGCTGGCGGCCCGCCCCCGCCGGCCCGGTACGTGACGTCGCCGCGGCGCCAAGTAAACAAACAGGGCGGCAAGTGGGGCCGCACCGGGCCAGGCCGAGCCAAGGAGCGCCGGACCCCACCGCCCGCCCCAGCAGGACGCCGCTAAGGAGACAAAAGCCGCGGGGCGCCCGCGCCGCCTCCACCGCTCACCCCTCGTCCTCCTCGTTCTTGCTGGCGTCGATCTTGGCTCCCTCCGACTCGATCCCGCCGCCGCCTCCCCCATCGGCACCCCCCGCCCCAACTCCCGCCAGCCCCTCAGGCTGCTCCGCCGGCTCCGCCGAGCTGCCTCCGGCGCCCGCCGCCGCCGAGTCCATGGCGAACTGCTGCTCCGACATGGCGCCGCTGCGGCTGACCCGCGCCGGCCGGCCGGCGACCGCCCGCCGCCCCCGGCCCCGCTACTGCTTCCCTGCCGAGGCCCCGGCCCCGCTCCCGACCCCGGCAACGGCACGAGCGCACCGAGCCCTCCTCCTTTCGCTCGCTTTTTTTAATGGCGCCGCCACCGACCCAACCTAAAATGGCGGACGGAAGGAGCTCGGCGGGCGCGGTTCACGTGACACCTCCTCCCGGGGAGACGGAGCGGGGGGTGCGCCGTCCCTGGAGCCGTTGGAGCCGACCGTTGCCCGTGAGCGCGGCGTCGCTCCTCGGGCGGCCTGCCGCCAACCGCAGCGCTTTAGGTTTTTCGTGTGGCCGCTGTGGAGCAGGGCATGGGGCGAGCGGCGGCTCGTCATGAGGCCGGGCGGGCCGCTCTCTAACCGGCACCTGCCCAGTGCGTCTCTCTGAGCCTTGCGGGGACCCGAGCCTGCAGGGCCGGCCTGCACTTTGCTCCTGGACTTGAGCACGGCCCCTGGAGCATCGAGTGCCTGAAGGTACCGAAATGAAGCTTTTACCAAAAAAAACCCCAAACCCAAAACCCACCCCCCCACCCCCCAAAAAAAAAAAAACCCTCGCTTTTAAATTTCAAACATAAATTACTACAGGTTGAAGTAAAACTTGACTCTTAGACAAGTGGGTTTTTGTATATTACCAAACAAGTGCAATAGCAAAGCCATGTCCTAGTGGCAGAAGTGGAGCAAGTGCTTGCAGCCGCCTGGAGGCACTGCTGGTAAGGACAGCTTCTGCATCCAGCTGCACTCTGGAAGAATTGGGAGTACAAAATCACAGTACATAATACTGTGGCTTCTCCCAGTGGCCATGTGCTGCTTTATTTTGTAGCCAGTGATGTTGGCAAGTCTTCTCTCATCCAACCTAATCGCTAAGATGACAGAAACCTCCCCAGATTTAGCAACTGCTTAACCCATAGCAGCTCTTCTGTATGTCAGGAGGAGAAGGAAATAAAATACCCAGCTGCCCAAGAGAGAAATAAACACTGAAATTATGGTTTCGAAACTTTTAGAGAGAAACTTCTACCCAGACTACTCCCTTTAAGTTTGCAAGACCAGTCTCCCCTGTGAATTAGCTACTCACATTTAATTTACTCTTCTAACAAGCAAGGTTTATTTTTGATGCATACTAGATATTTGTGCTGAAAAAAAAAAAAAAAACTTAAGGCAGACTGCTGCAATCCTTTGGCCCCAGGCAGAATGTGTATGCTTACTTACCCATCCCAGCTGTTCTATTCAGAAAACAACCTGCTGGTTAAAGCAGTTTCCCTTCTCCAGAAATCATTCATTCCAGATTTTGTTATGTTGCTTGCTAATATACACAAGATGGGAAACCTGTTTTCTGGTCCACTTGAGAAGAGTGCAGTACAGGATCTAACTTGAAGGAATAGATCCCAGCTTGTACAGAAATTAGTTGCTGACCTTGAAGTTCAGGAACTTGTAATCTGCTGCTGGGAATTGGAATAGAAAGGGAACAATTGCTCTAGGAAAGTCATTAAGTTATAGCCTTGAGTATTCTAGAAGCTAAATGCTTGAAAAACCTTGAAAGGTGATCTAGATCTCACCCTCCAACCCCTCAAGCAGTGCTGAGCTATCAGCATAAAAAAGGTGCTGCTATAGTTCTAGATCCCTCCCTTGAGATGTATGAAGTGGGCAGTATTGTGCCACAGACCACTCCCGCCTTTTTTTCTGCAGCTGGCAGGAGATAACTGCCATCTTCCACAGTGATGCTAACTCAAGGCACTATGGTGCTCCCTTAAGACAGGTCAGGAAAAGGGGTGGGTTGTACTAACCTGTATACACAATAACCTTGTCTTGAGCCATTTATGATCTCCAGAAAGGTACCTGCCCTTCTATACAAGTAAAAGTATAGTTATACCACTGTAAGCTAACAGCCAACAGCAAGACTACACATTCACTTAAGTAAGCATTTATTAGAGAATCCTTTAAGATGAAATTATACAAATAAAGTTTGTATAAACACAAGTCCACATTGTGTCATAACATGAATGGCAAAAAGAAAGTAAAAACCATAAAAGAAAACTAGTCGGCCACTATGTACAGTTGGACACAGTTGTGTCATACACTAAAAGTCTTTTACAAAATAGTCATTTCCTCTCACGAAGACCACCCTCCATTCACTCACGATGCGCTGCAAGATGGCTTTGTTGCAGTAACTCTACCTAAAAATCAAGACAAAAATGTATGTCAGATCTGTGCAAGTTACTACAAGAATCGTTAAAAGGTCCATTTTCATGAACTGCTTTAAGTCTTCTATATATTCCTTTCTTCACTGTTAAAGATCATATGCATATTTATTAAGGTAACATAAGAGGTTTTGTTACCCATCAGTAATTTATCTTCCCAAATATAGCCATTCACCCAATTTAGGAAGCTGTTCCAGAACACCACACATCCAATTTAGATTATTAATCAGGCTCTGGATTAGTTTTTTTCCACTGGAAACACTGCCAAAAAGGTTTCCGATTATTTGTTTATCTATCTAAACGACTGCTGTGCAAACACAAGTCAGTTCCATTTAGTTCAAACAGTCCACGTGCGTATGATCTTTAATGTTTTCCCAGATTTAAAAGTTCGTTTTGGTTTGCAGATTTCACTATTAGCTATAAAAAGAAAAAAGCAAGCATTAAATCTTAAAGAATGCACACTTAAAATGAGGTTCCACAATTGCAATACAACACTAAACAGAAGACCAAATGATTAAGCTGTAAAGGTTTTATGTACTTTAACTCCTGTAAAAAACCATTTAAGTTAAGACACTTAATCTCCAAAAAGATTAAAAAAAGAAGCCAAAGTCTGAAGTTTTCCACTTTAATCTTTACGCTGGTACATGAAGTTGGAAGAGACCATACCACAGGACAGCGTTTTCTGGTGTATGCCTTGCGCTCTGCCTGCAACGTGCGACCCCAGAGATAGACGTGGTCAGGGTGACACACGGCCTGCAATGAAGTTCCCGCTGGCGGGTACAAACAAGGTATAATGTCAGAGTCAGAAGACAACATTCTTGTTTTCCTTAAGTTGTACCCATTTCAGTACTTTACCTGTTAATACTTCTAATAAGTTTAATTATTCCTCTAGACCACCTGGTACACAACGCAAAACAGAAAAACTCTTATGTTTTTCTGAAGTACTAAAGAAGATAAAGTCACATTTTTACAAAGTTAAAGATCTATAGACACTGTAGGCAAAGCTGGTTTTAAAAAAAAAAAGTATTTTTTTAAGTTAACAAAAGCTTAATTAAAGGAGAAGTCATGCTACACAAGTTTTTACTCTTCATTTGTCTATTGATCTTTAAATTAGATTAGACATACTCAGGGTGGACCTTGCACTCATGTACACACCTGTTTCCTCAAGTACTAGGTACTGCTTTAGTACGGCTGGTAGTTGTTTTGGTGATTGCCGCCACCACGGGATGCCTTTCCGTATGTGCTTTGTTGACCTGTACATAACATGGCGGGGGGGGGAGGAGGGGAACAACGCAGAAGCATTAAGATTAACATCCACCACTCTGAAGGAGATTGTTCCCATACAGTACACCAACAGCGCTAGTCTTTAAAGCCATGTGTTATGAGTAAGAGGTATTACAGAACAAGTTACTAAGAGAGGTCTCTAAATAATAGGCATGCTATTATTATCTGGAATGAGACCAAAACCACTTACCACTGTAATCTGTGTATCCCGGCCCATATCCATAATTGGGATAATTGTACCCAGAATAGTCATATCCTCCATAGCCACTGTAGCTTTGATCACTATAAGCACTATTGTAGTTTCCATATCCTTGATCATAGTAGTTATTAAATCCTTGATTCCAGTTTTGTCCCTGACCTGGAACCAAGCATAGCATTTCTAAGTTACAGAACTTATTTCACTCCTCTCCTATGCCACTTCACCTAACTTTCTATAGCAATCTTTCTATGCCAGAACTGGAAGAATTAGCTGGAAGAATCCTCTTACCTTCCCAGGAACCCAAGAAAAATAATTTTCTAAAAAGAATTGAGGCATATGAGAGATGGGCCATCTCAAGATCTGATCACCCACAACAGCGTCAGAGCATAAAACAGCCAGGAAAAACAAAACAACACAACGCTGAAGGCATGCACTAAAGCAGCTCCTGCTGTTTTCATTTAACTTCCATTTTGGATCATTAATTGCCTGAGCACCAAATTATACCACAGGATCAGCTTTACTGCATTGTGTTGGTTGTGACCACTTGACTTTTTAAGACTGAGATGCTTTAACCTGTAACATAACAACTGATTGCTTCTCATCTCTTTGCAAGGTATAGCAAAGTGACTGTCTTCCTCTTTAGCAAATAGTTTCTCGCCCATGAACCAACTAATAGTGTATCCCTTCACATGAAAGCGTAACTGCACTATCCATTTAGCTATGCTGTCAACTATGGGTATACAAAAGCACCCTACACATCCAGCTTGCCACTTCACCACTTGAATGCAAGCAGAGCAAGAAGATTCTTAAGCTTCCAGAAGCAATCACAACCACCAAAATACCATTTACTAACAGGCTACTTTCCACACTCAACTTAAACATGAGATCTGCATGCAGCCCAAAACCTGGAATATCTACAAACACCTTAGTGTTTGGTACAGACACTTAAGCATTTACATTAATTTCAACATTCAAAACACTCACCCCGTCCACGCCCCCTTCCACCTCCTCGTCCACCAGCTGCATTGCTTTTTCCTCCTTTCTGCTGCTGCTGCTGTTGCCTGTATACCTCTTTGGGCTGTGCTACTTTGATCTCACACTGTAAAGACAGAAATTCTTTAACTCATAAAGAACTTCAAGACCATTTTGTGAGTTGCTTTCAGGGAAGCCTACAGAGATGGTCTATTTCACATGCTAAGAACGAGAGCTTCCATACCTTGCCTGAACCAATCTGATGGTATCTGCTTTCTAGTAACTTCTTTACTGGCTCTTCATCTGTGTATGTGATAAAACAGAAGCCCCTCCTTTCATTCGTCTTTGTGTCCATGGGAAGCTCAATGTTTTCAATCTGAAATCAAAAGTACCTATCAATAAAGCATGAAATCTGTACGCAACTTTTTATGCTACTGGAACCATTTGGCAGTCTATGCCGACTACTTTTAACAGCTATAAATCAGCCCATCACACCACTATGGAATCATTAACATGCATACAGTTTCAACAATCCCTAGTTTTATGTAAGCCTGAGCCCACTCTCTCCTTACAAATTCTTCTGTCTTAAGACAGAGGCAACACTGCACTTGAAAACCAGAGCTGTTCTTATATGCCATTATACTATACCTCGCCAAAAGCGCCAAAGTACTCCTTAATCTGTTCTTCAGATGTATCTGGGCTCAGCCCACCAACAAACACTTTTTTTGGTGGCTCCTTCCCTTTTAGGGCTTTTGCCCTTTTAGGATCTATTAACTTCCCATCCAATTTGTGTTCCTTCAGTTCCAACACCTAAGAAGCACACAAGGGAACAAAGTCTCAGATCACTACAGTGACACAGGCAGGCTTTGTGCCACCGATCCACAAGAAATCCACCCACCTTCTCCACGCTGGCAGCATCCTTGAAGAGCACGAACCCAAACCCCCTCGACCTCCCAGTGACCGGGTCTGTTTTAATCGTACAATCCACAACCTCGCCAAACCGGGAGAGATACTCTGTCAAGTCTTTCTTGCTGGTGTCCCAGCTGAGGCCTCCAATAAACATCTTCCTGAAGCACAAGAAGTACATACGAATACATGTCAATACACGTGTGTACACACACACAGCT
The DNA here is from genome assembly GCF_964195595.1 of Calonectris borealis. Classification (NCBI taxonomy): domain Eukaryota; kingdom Metazoa; phylum Chordata; class Aves; order Procellariiformes; family Procellariidae; genus Calonectris; species Calonectris borealis. The sequence goes on from NC_134315.1 coordinate 64,996,371, forward strand.
GGGTGCAAATGCACGCGTGGAGCACGGCGCAAGCCCGCTCGTGGCCGCCGCAAGCCAAAGGCGATCAGGAAGCCACCGCCACCCGGCTCAGCTTGCAGGGCCTGACAGCCGCGCCCGCTTCTCCAGGCCGCAGGGGCAGCACCGGGGGAGCCGCAGCAGCTGTCCCTACCTGGCCACGCCGTTACACGTGGGCCGGGTCTGCGCGTCCCCCCCACCCCGACCCCGCCAGCAGCGCACTCCCCCATAGGCTGCCGGTGACTTCACGCCTCCTGACTGGCAGTCCCCTAATCCCCGCCCCACGGAAACTGGGTCACCAGCCCGGGACACAAAGGCAGGCGCGGCCATTGGCGTGGTTAGGGAGAGGCCCCACCCTGCCAAGTCCCAGTCCCGCCCCCCCAGCGCCCGAGCCGCCCCCCCTCCCCCGCGCGGCCCAGGAAGGCGGGTGAGGGAGACGGAGGCGCGACCCCCCCAGCCCTACCCGTCGTCCTGCTGGTTCTTGCTCGCGTTGATCTTGGAGCCCTCGGCGAACTCCTCCGGGCCGCCGCTCATCTCGGTCGCGTCCTCCATGGCGGAGCGAGGGCGGCGGGGCTGCTCAGGCGAGCGGCGGAGACAGCGGAGACCTGCACCAGGCAGAAAATGGCGGCGGAAGAGATCCGGGCACCGCCTGCGCCGCCCTTATATACCCGCGCCGGCAGCCAATCAGCGCTGCCCTCTCGCCCGGCGCCGCAGCGCCCCTGGCGGCTTCCGGCTGGTCTGCAGCACCCGCCCGCCGCCGGGCGGCCGGCTCCCGGGGCCCCGGCCCGGCCGCTCCGGGTGCGGCGCCGGTACAGCCGTGGCCTGCCACGGGGCCCAGAGTGCGGCGTGCAGCCGCCATCCCCGCCCGCCTCGCCCCTCCGCGTGCTCGGTGCTCCCCGCGCCCTTCCCGCCGCGGGCCCTGGGGCGAGGCGGAGGTCGCTGCCCTGGGCGGGGACGGGGACCTGGGGACCGGGACAGGCGGGCTCCGGCGCCGGGGCTGGGGGGGCGTTACGTGCAACCCAGAAACCCCGTTCAGGAGGCGACGGGGCGGGGCGGGCGTTCCGGGGGCGGGCACAGTCGGCGCGGCACTCCCCGCCGCCGGGGTCCCGCCGTCGCCGCACTCACCTCCCGCGATCCGCGGCGGCACGGTCCGGCGCGGCCCCGCGCGCAGCCGCAGCCGCAGGGTGGAGCGCCCGCCGCCGCCGCCGCCGCCGCCCTCCGCCGGTGCGCCCCACGTGCCGCCGCCGCCATGGGCGTGCTGCCAGTGCCGGCGGAGGTGCGCGCCATCCTGTTGGACATCGAGGGCACCACCACCCCCATCGCCTTCGTCCAGGTGAGACCCGGCGGGGCGGGCGGCAGCGGCCTCCCCACGCGGCCGGGAGCCCCGCTGGCACAGCCGGGGGGCTCCGTTAGCATCGCCGTTATTATCATGATCCCCCTCAGCTCTGGCAGCTGGGGGAGGCACGCTGCGCCGGCCAGATTTCTGTGACTGCAAGTCCCCTTCGCTGGCACGGCGGCCCTGCGGGGGGGTAAGCGCCTCTCCCGGGGCTGTAGTCCTGCGGAGGGCAGGCCTGAGTTTCCTCCAGAAGCGTAAAACCGTGACACATTTTCTGTATTTTTCTGAATATTGCTCACGAGAAAATACGTTTTACCGATCGCCTGCCTCTTTTGTGGGCAGGGGAACAGGGAACTATTCAGATCCAGGGCAGTTCAGTAAATGATTTTTTTTCATGGATATAGGGCAGTTGGAGTGTTCTCAGCCTCATTTGGGAAAAGCCCTCGAGCATCACTTGCTCAGATGTCTGAAGCTGCAGCACATCACCCGAGTTTGCAGAGAGCCTGAAGTACTCTCTCAGGGTTATCCGCTGCCTTTTCTCTTCAAAAGGGTGGTACAGTCAGATGCCTCCCGTGTTACCACAGATCTATGTCCTTCCTCCAGCATGCACAGGACCAGTACAGGGGGAGGGGAGCGCAGAGAGCACATCAAGTGTAGGTGAGGAGGATTGTACTAACAGCAAATATGTATGAGTGCCTTCCCTGGCGTAGGAGAAGGCTTAAGAGTATTGAAAATGTTGGTTTACATGCAGAAGCCAGGAGACCAGGAAGTCTGCAAGGCCAGCAGGAGGCATTAGGACAAACACTGTAAATACGCTATTAAAATTTGCAGTTCTCCAACTGCTGCGGGTCCCTCCTCTCCGAGAGGTTTTGGTCCCTAACCAGGCTTGTGTGCTTCACCGGCGGGAGCAATTTGCTTGTATTTAAGACACCGAATGGAATTATCCCTGCTTCTGCCATTAACCTGTATTTCTCCATCAGACATTATAGCTTTTGGTGGATGTTTTTTGCCAGTAGTTTAAGAAGGTGCTTTGTGACCCACATGATGTGCAGTGGGTTGAAGGCTCTTGCCAGGCCTTCTAGGTGTTTCTGCTAACACAGTTTAACAGATGAACAACACGACCTACATCTTTCCTGTCCGTGTTCTTCCAGTGCTCTTGAAGGAACTTCAGGTCTAGATGGCATTACAGCAGCCTCCCTCCCCTCGATATCTTTCAATTTAAACAGTTTGAACAGCTCAGATTTCTTACTAAACGTCTAACGGAGCAATGAAGTTGGTTATATCCACCTTGAATCCATTTTGCTGTCATGCAAATAACATGCAATACGCCTGAGACAGTTTCCTACCCAAAGTCTTTCTGTTGCAGGGAGGCCAAATGAGTTATGTTTTTCAATAAAACTCAGTTTGCTGGAAATCCTGAAAATGCTTGAAACAAGTTATTTCACTTGGACTTTCAGTTAATCTCCATAATTTCTATTTCCCTTTAAAAGCTCCACTGCTGGTTCTACAGGCATTTTATTCTTTAATATTAAAGGATTTTATTTAATCCTTTCTTTAGTATTAGAATTATTGAATACGCAAAGGAAATAGAATGAGCCAGCTGATGGGTGGATTAAGGAAAGATACCAGAAAAGAGAATATTTGGTGGTCCCTAGTTAGAGGTCACCAAGTTTTCTCTTTTGCTGGGTCCACCCTGGCAGAGAAAAGTAGATGGCAGGGGAGACATGTAATTTGATAAACTACATCCCCTGGGATTTGCCAGATCTCCTGTAAAAGCAGATTGTCACTGAACTTTTTGACAGTTTGTATGGACATTGAGAGGAAAATTGACCCTGGTCGCTTGAAATCCTACAAGCGCTAATTACAGCGTGCTATTTGGGTGTCTACTGACGGTAAAAATACCACCGTTTCCATACTGGGTACAACATCGCTGTGAGCAGTTGCGAAGGCTTAGGAGGGCTGTTTCTCCATCCTGCCAAGCTCTGTTGGGGCAGCCACATGTGGGGCTGGACGTTGTCAAGGAGCCTGGCCATCCGGCAGTGTGGTGGGGTGATAGCGCCCATCTCCCTGGCATGCACGGGAGATGGACAGAGCGATGGGAGCCATGCACAGGCAGGCTCGGATCTCCTGCTAGCCAAGATAAAAGAGAAGCAGATGAATTTATAAAGGTCAGTAACAGCCCCGGTTAAACCTATTCAAGAGTTTGCAGCCACCAACTTTTGCTGAAAGCTGAAGTCTCAGAGATGGAGGTATTTCCTTGCAGGATGCAAGGAGTCTTTCTTCCACACAAACTCATCGCCTTTTAAAGTTACTACATCATTGCCTGGGATCACTCCTGACATGCATAAACCATCTGTCCCACTGGCTGTCCACCACTCCAGCTGTCACATGGATGTCCCCTCTTGGACCACAGACCAATGCATTTGCCAATGGCCAAGGCTTTTACCCTTTTAAAATCCACTGAATCACGAAATACACTGCCGTTTCAGAGCCTGTTTGGAAGTTTTTCTTTGCCACCGCAAGAGCATGAAACACTGCTTTCGGAAAGCAATTGGGACCTTTTGACATCTGAGTTGTATAGGAAGTTAAACCAAGTCAGTGGGTTGGTGGCATTTCCCAGTGGATACTCTTTAATTTCCTCCATGATTTAAAAGATAGTTTGAAAGCAACTAAGTTCAAATAAAGGAAATGTGAGAGTAACTGGGGGTATTACAAGGCTGTTGATTTCCCTGGACAAGTTTGTGGTAATTTTCTAGACATTTAAGAGATTTTCCTTTCCCCTAAATTTATGTTGTTTTTAAAATATACAACGTGGAAAACAGTATTGGAGTAATAGAAAATCCTGCAGTTCTGCCACCACATCACACTCTCAGGACCACCATTTTCTTAATTCAGTAACAAGTTAAAGGTGACATACAGTGAGAAGAAAAATATCACTGGCCATTTTTTGAGGAGAGATGAGCTCAGGTTAGTTTCCTCCCATCTCTTCCCCATCCCAAATTTTTCCCAGTTAAGAAAAACTGGGTTCTGTTCCCAAAGGAAGGAGCTCCCTGCCCTTCCTGTTGTCCTGAGGCTCTTCCCGCACCCAGAGATGCCATCATGGCAGCTGCTTGTGGCTTCTCAGTTGTGAAACACCACTAATAAGAGCAAATTCGTAATTATTTTTGGTTGCCCTTGGGATCTCCGGGAAGGTTTGTCATTCTCCTCTGGCACCTTTCCCTAACCCTGTTTCATTTCATTTGTGAGACTGTCCTATGGAGCTCAGTGTCACTGGACTGGACTTTCCTTTTTAAAAAGGTCCTCTAGCTCTGGTGAGAAGTTGAGATGTGTTTTCAGAACGACCTTCATTAGGACAAGTGCCCCATTAAAAATAGAGTAGTATAACTTGTCAGTCCAGAGTACATACACAGTCAGCCTTGTACTCCTCAGCTGATGGGAACTTGGGGTCACGTCTGCCATTTGAGACATTTTTTGGCAAGCACAGGAAAAGTTATCACCCACCTTTCCGTCCTGGGATTTAAAAGTTGCAGCTACATAAGCATTTGTGCAAAAAATCCACTTGCACTAATCTTGGCCCAAGGTTGGCTCTGGCCTGCGACCAGGCAGACACCCTTGGGAGGCAGTTTCACAAGCTGCAGTACTGTAGGGGAAGCTGCAGCGGGGAAAATAACTGTACACACCAGCATGTGCAAGCGGTTGCTTTAAAAGCAAATCAGCCTTACCTCTGCCAGGTTAAAGGAGCTGCCTGTTTTTCTTGTGTGCTGCCAGGAGACCTTGTTCCCTTACATCAAAGACAATGTGAAGGAGTATCTGCGCGCTCACTGGGAGGAGGAGGAGTGCCAGCGGGACGTTGGACTTCTGAGGAAACAGGTTAAGCAACGGAGCTACACCGAGTCTCTCTGGGTTTTCACAGCATACCTGAGACTTCAGGTCACTTGGACTCCCCCAGTCACCTCTCCTTGCTGCGCATGGAGGCTGGTTGCCTCAATGGGCTGATTCTCCCCCACCCAAAGCCAGGGGTTGTGCTCGTGGAAGGGCTGGTGCTTGGCAGGCAGCAGCTCAGCTGCTTCCCTCAGCTTGCCTTGGTCTTCATGGCTCCCAAGTGGGCATCGAACCACGGCTTTTCAGCTTTGTGCCTGCACTGTGCCCTTCTCTTGCTGAATCCACCGCCTGCGGCTTCCAGGCACCTGTTTGGGAAGCAGCATGGAGGGATGGCAGAGTACTTGTCCCACACTGTACAGGGACACGGCATCAGTTTGAGACCTGTGGCTGTCTGAAGCCAACAGATGCATTTGCTTCTTTGCCTTAATTTCAGTAATTAAATACTTAAGCAAATATAATTCTCATTAGAGTATTTACAATACAACCACAGTAGTGCTAATTGTCGAGTTTGGAAAGTACAATCCAAGAAAGTGTTTCTAGACACTACTGAAGTCTGACTTTCCCCCATTGAGAAAAGCATTCAAACAATGTTGTAACCTTTCATGTGAAGAGCAGTTCAAGCTGTGTCCTGCACAGAGGTGCGTTGATGCAGGTGTTAGACCCCTTTCCTAAATTGAGATGTTGAGACCACTCCACCTCTTCCCTCACCTCTTTTTATCATGGATGATTTCCAGGCTCAGGAGGACTCCAGCTTGGATGGGGCTGTGCCGATCCCTTTGGAGAGTGGAAGTGGGGAAGAGGAGCTGGAGCGGGTCATCCAGGCGGTCGTAGACAATGTGCACTGGCAGATGTCTCTGGATAGGAAGACCACAGCACTGAAGCAGCTGCAGGGTCACATGTGGAGGGCAGCCTATGCAACCGGGCATGTCAAAGGAGAGTGAGTAATTGTGTGTGTGAGTAATTGTGTGCACCTTTCCCTGGGGCAGGTATGGGGTGCATCTTTCCTAAATGTCTGTTAGCAGAATAGCTGCATAAGCTATTCCTGGAAACAGCCCCACATACAAATGCAAGTAGGATTACTACCTTGGTGGAGAAGCCAATACGTTTACTTTCAGTCGTGGCTTAAGCCAGGGCACTGCTGTCATGGAACCAACTGCAGACACTTCATTTCAAACTTAATCATGCAGTGAAACACAAATCCATTGAGCTTATTCTTTGGATCTAGGGAACCAAAAGCTTACAGTAATCTCGGTACTGACCAAGTTGTCTCAGTCCCCACTGGGAAGATGACAAGTGGGTGAAATTGTTGCTCCTTCAGGAATAATTGGCAGGTACATGCTGGGGAACAGCCAGTTCTCCAGCCACCTGGGCAGGGTCTGTAAAGGAGACAGGGTCTGAGAAACAGAACAAGGTAATGGAGGCGTGACATGGGGCGATTCTGCTCCCACGACTGGCGGAATGTTCATCTGGGACAACTATCTTCTGCATTAAAAATTCAGAAAATGTCTCAATATTTCTCTACAGAGATTTCTTGGTAAACCAAGAGACTGAGGCACAAGTGTGAACTTCTTACATGTTGCATTTTTTATCCCTGAATTGCACTCACATTTTGGAACAAGCCTAAACAAGCTGGGGTTGCAGGGTCAGGTCCTTTCAGTTATTTCCTCCTGCTTTGTCTCTTACCTGAGCATTTTCTGCCTTTCCAATTCTTTTTCTCTTCAGGCTCCTCTTTATGTTTCAGCCACCACACATGGGTGCGTAAGTAGGGACAACTGGAGTTAAGCCTGATCTTATTTAGGTCGAGAGATACTTGGTTAAACTATGTATTTCAAGTTCCTAAGGAAGTAAAATAAAGCCTTACGTTCACAAAGTGTTTTGCCAAAGGAAGAATGAGGAAGAAGAAAAACACCTCACAGAAGAATGTAAACATCCACCAGAGAAAGCAACAAAACGCAAAAGCAAGCCATCCTGTTGGTTTTCTTTTTAAAATAGGGCTAATTGTCTTATAGTGGCCCAAAAAGTCTGGAGCTACCCTTGCTGCTTGGCAGCATCCGTGGAGTGAGATCTCTAAAGTCTCCCCCTTGCCCAACTTTATCTGGCACATCAGTGCCTGAAATCTAGGCGCTGAACTCAGCACATGAAAACATGAGGGTGGCTGGGAGTTTCTGCAGGTGCCGTACAACCTCAAAATATTTTCAGCTGACACCAGCGACATTTAATAAATAGCTGAAAAAAAGTGATTTTTTTTTTTAAAATACATAACATAACAAGGCCCTGAGCAGATGGCCAAGAAACTGGAGATGAAGAAAGGGCCAGCTGATTGCTACAAGTCTGCAAAACTCAGTCCAACACCTCCTTTTGCATCTGTTTGGAGTCCTCTTTCTTCAGGCATTCAGGTGCTCAGATCCCCTTTTCGGGGCAGTACCTTTGGGCCTTGGCCCAAGTGGCCACACAGAGCTGTGCAGTGCAGGTGGGAAGGCTGCGATTTGGGCTGGGATGAAAACTCGGTTCCCTGGGAATCACATCTCCTCCAGCTCCTCTCTCCATCCTTCTACCGTATCAAACTCAAACCCCCTCCCTGCCCTTCCGAGGCTGTTTGTGGCCTTTCCTTATCAACCATCACGTGTATTATTGAGGGACTTATTGTCAGCCTCACTTGTCCCTCTTGAGCATCCTCTAGCCTTCAGTTTCCTTCAGTACATGGGTCGTCTTGTAAATATCCTTTGCATACAAAGAGCTTTTACATACGTGTAAGTGCAGCACTCGAGAGATCTTGTGGTATAAATGAGAGGAGTATGAGGGAACTGAGAGACATACCCGTTAGCAGTTTATGCAGCAGTTGCCTTGGCTTTGGTCCTCCTTCCCTCTCTCACAGCTTTGCTCCCCGCTGCGGGGCTTGTCTTTGGGCGGCTACTAGCTGGGAGTTAGACGGAACTCACATTTTGAGACTGGTCAGCCCATTGCTACGCTGATACCTTGCCTTCCCAGCACTTTGCAAGGCCAGAAGAATAAGGGATGGGATGCTGCTGCCTAGTGAATGGGAACTGGTTCACCCTCTGCGATGCAGTTAAGCCAGGGACACATCTGGCCCTCAGGTGGTACTGTACAACCTGAGTCGCTTGAATAGAGTAGCTCTGACTTCAGTCCCTTAGGGGACACTCCTTTCTCAAGTTGTTTTCTGGCTTCAAACAGTTCATACAGTGCCACTCATTTAGCTTCTGCAGCTGCAACCTCCTCTCAGCTCCTCGCTACATATGGTCAGAGCCTGAACCTGTGGGATGGGTTTGCCCCATATGGCTGCAGCTTACAGCCATAGCTCTTACCAACAGGGAAACCTTTGTAGCTTGCAAGGCAGGTGGGACTCAGGATGCAGAAGCCTGTCTTCTCTGTCTTCCCCCTTATTCCTCCCTCGCAGAGAAAAGTGGCAGGATGCTACTTTCCCCAAGCTTTCCTCCTCTCTCCAAATTAAAGGGGCTGGAGAAACTCCTGCCAAATGCCTGAAACAGCTCATCAGAGCTGCTGTCTGCATAGCCGTCAATGAACTGCTCAGTTGGCTGGAGGTAATAATATATCACCTGCTGCTGAAAGAGACTCCTTAGTTGCAGAAGCCCTGAGCAGGTTGAAAATGAAGTCCCCTTGCAAACTGATGGGACGGTTGTCACAGTGCCTGGCTAAAGGTCTCCCTCCAGGTGCCTCTGGGTTTGCCCTTACCTGCTGCCCTGTTTTGCTCCAGAATCTTCGAGGACGTGGTTCCAGCCATCCGGAAGTGGCGGGAAGCGGGGATGAAGGTCTATATCTACTCCTCGGGCAGCATTGAAGCCCAGAAGCTTCTGTTTGGATACTCTACAGAAGGTGATATCCTAGAGGTAGATAACCTTATCACCTTCCTTACAGCTTCTCCCTCTCCAGAGCATTTCCCTCCCATAACTGCCCTTGCTGTAACTCTTTGTGAATAGTCTGGGACAGGAAGTTGGGGCAGTGGGTTTGACCCACGGGAGTTGAGCTCAGCCACTTGAGTACGCTAGCATGGCTGCATCAGCCCCCCGTTACTGTGGTGGAAAGGAAGGATGACGTCTTGCTCAGGAGTGAGGTTTAGCCCTGCTCTTCAGGTGGCACTCAGCAACCGCCTTTGCTTTTCTCTCTCTTTCAGCTCTTTGACGGCCACTTTGATACCAAGATAGGCCCCAAGGTAGAAAGTGAGAGCTACAGAAGGATTGCTGCCAGTATTGGGTGCGCCACCAACAACATCCTCTTCCTGACAGATGTCCCTCGAGGTAGGTGGCCTGCCAGTCCTGCTGGCTCTCGCCTGTGCGAGAGAGGCAGGTGTTCTTTAAATGCGTGCTGCTGACTTGTCACAAGCACCCCAGAAATGCTGCAGACCACCTTGCTTTGGTGGCATCCCCCTACCTGCTGCCATGCTCCTTCCTTACACATGCAGGCTCTCACACAGCAGCGGGGTATCTGTGAGCAGCGCTGCAATGAGGGAAAATAGGTCAAGTAGAAAACCTGCCCTTGCACCAGCAAGCAAGGAGAAGCTGTTAAAGCGGAGTGGAGCGTTTGCTGAAGCAGTTGGCATGCCCCATTTACAAACAGGGTCAGTAGTTTTCATGAGCCGTGCTTGGGGGAACCGATGATGTCTGCTGTGCTGCTACATGGCATGCACATGTGGCTGGTTCTTTGTGCCACTTACCATTAGGTTGAGTTCAGCAGCAGGAAAACATTGCTCTTGGTCGCCAAGACTTGACCCCTGGAAAGCCAGGCTCAGGAAGCTAATTTAATTTCCTGCCTTTGCTGGAACCGTCTTTCTGGCAGAAATGGCACTGGGTTGTGATCTCAGTCTAAGCCAGCTCAGTCCCCCGGAGTTAGCCCTTACCTCCTCCCCAGCCCTGGCAGCAGAGTTGGTGGGAGCTTACAGTTACATCCTTTTCCCTGTATCGTCTTCCTGTGGCCTCTTGCTGTGCTTGGGGAGCAAAAGAAGCTTGTGAGAAGTGACTCCCGGCAGGGGGTGTTGGACTTGTTAATGCCATAGCCCAACCACAGCCCAGCTTCATGACAGGAATCGAGCTGCTGGTGTGTGCTGCCTGCACAGTGCCTTGGACAGCCATCAGCTGGGAGAGGGGAGGAGATGGTGAGGCAGCCATCTCCCGTCCGCTCACGTTACGTGGCAGCTAGAGTCATCCACAGCAGGTCTGTCAGGAGCTGGTCCCTCTGTAGAGCGCTGCAGAGCCACATGCAAACGCTGCTCTCTCAGTCTCATCCTTTAAAAGCACTTCAGTGTTTTGGGGCATCTTCAAGCCGTAAAGACCTTCATGTAGAAAGGTCGGTAAGCACACCTCATCTCCACTCTCCCCACCTCTGTTTGTTTCAGAAGCCAACGCAGCCGAGGAAGCGGATACTCATGTGGCTGTGGTGATCAGACCAGGCAACGCAGGACTGACGGACGATGAGAAATCATATTACAGCCTCATCTCATCTTTCACCGAACTTTTCCTGCCTTCCTCCACTTAGGGAAAGCGGTGCACGCACAAAAGACTGTGCTTCACCTGAATTGTCCTTGTATAACGTTAGGTAATTTTGTCCATAATCAGAATTTAAAACCAAACCCACATCATGTCTTGGACCCATGACTAGTGCAGGCAGGTATGGATGGGGAGTATGGTGTGGGGTCCCTTGTGCAGTAGGACAGAGGCCTGCAGCAGCCAGCTGGAGCTGGGAACAGGGTGAGGAGCAGCACTCATCAGCCCTGCCGTTCCTCCCCTTTTCCAGCTAGCAATTAGCTTAGGGGATGCTTCCTTCAGACCCCCCCCCATGAGCTCCATCACTTTTAGAAACAGTCTGCAAACAAGGTGTACGTGCCCCTGTCCCAGAAGGACCTCCAGGGACCATGAGGGGATATGAGCTTCTCCCTGCAGATGGGGTTGCTGGCTAAGTCAAAACTTTCAAAGTTAGGGGGTTAGGATGCCCAAAGGAAAATACCAAATGTGGGCTATAGTACAGTAGGTTTGGGCTACCACAGAAAAAGCCAGCCCTTGCTGCAGGCAAGCTCTTTAGACCAGGAACAACTTAAATCTTGGCTATATCCACAGCAGCTCTATGTACAAAACAGTACAACTTGCATATGGAAGCTGCTTAGAGCTACACAGTCAGCCTACCAGAATGAAGTAGAGTATATATAAATATAGCTTTAAAAATTAAATTCTAGACCCACCTCACTGCTGCATCGTGGTGCCGGGCTATGGGATCCAACTGGCTGAACACTAAAGTCGGCTTGACTGTGTTTCTGAAGTATCTCCCTTAGCACTAACCCATGGGGCTCCTTCTCAGTAGCCAACATCACCCTGTCACACGTTCATAGCACTGGTCAGCTGTGAGCAAACCTTGACAAACAACTGCTCCTGAGGGACACATCCTGCTGCATTTAATGAGAATTAAAACCCTGACCTTTTCACCCACCCTACCTAAATTGTGCCAATTTATATCAGATGGTCATGGAGCTTTTCCTAATGTAGTAAATAAAAACACAACTTTGCTTTCATTGCATTCACTCCATCCCAGTATTTAGCCTTCCTGTCTATCACCAGTGATCTCAGCACCTAAAGGCAAATATCTTTTTTTTTAAACCTGTGAACACTTTGTTTTCCTGCTTTTGCCCTCCATGGTCCTTTCTTTAAGGCAGACAACTCTGTCCTGCCAAGGAAGCTGTATTACCTCCCTGACTGTCTTATGATTTCAGTAGGGGCCCAGTGGGCGTGCAGGATTGAAAGCCACAGCTAGGTTATACCTACCAATAGTGGAGGCAGAGGCAGTCTGAAACCCCAGTTCCCTGCTGCTTGCACTTCGTGCATGGGTGTCACTTGCTACTTACTCATTTCTGCGTGGCTGCGCTTGAGCTTGCCCTTACGGACGGCCGAAATACAATACTAATGCGCGTGTTGCCTTCCCGAGTTCTGATCTACCTACAGCTGTCCCTGTTGAGGGAGGCTGCTGTATAAAGAACAAGCAAGAGACGGGCATTTTGGGAGGAAACCACATCACGCCAGCATTGCCCTTCTCAAACTTTGATGGTAGCAGGTAAGGCTGTGAGGCAGCTAGTCTGGATGCCTTTCTGGGCTGTGTAATGAGTGTGATCCTCCTCCTAGAAAGAGCCTGCTAATTAGCACTGTTACCATAAGTGTATCTGCATGGCTGAATAGTCCCTGGCTTCCTTAAGTGTTAATTTTAATCATGACACTGTAAATACTCACCTTTTGTTTTGCCTTTGCCATCAGAAAGCTATGCATGGGGTAGGGGACAAAAATAAAACTCACTTTCTCCATAAAAGCACTTTATTTAGTGGTCATGTTTCAGTGTGTATCAGTTGTCATTTAGTTGTACTGAAATGTGCTGTTAGAAATACTCTAAGAAATGTACAGAGTTATCACCAAAAACCTGAAGTTCAGTTTGGATTGCATATAGGAAAAGGAGAGAAAGGAGAAGGAGAAAAAAAAAATAAAAATCACAAACATCATCTTTTTTTTCCTTTGATAAAATTACAAAATATAAAATGATAAACTGAAAGTATTAATTAATTTTTTAAAAAAAGTCAAAGTGGACTATTTACAGTAAAACACCCTTAAAACAAATTGCTATTTTGTGCTCCATATGCATTCAGTGTGTGTGCCCATGTAAGAGGATTCCCACCTGCGTCTTCTCCAGGCTGTCCTCTCCTGCCCTCGCCCAGGAGGAGCTCCCCAGATGGGCTGCTGGGGAGCCCTGCACCTTAAGCTGCTGTGCCCTTAGGCCACCCTGGGGAGCCCTGCATCTTATGCTGCTGTGCCCTTGAGCCACCCTTAGCACGACCCTCCAGGAGAGCTTCCCACTAATGTCACAGCTACAAGGAGGAGACCTTCAGCAGTCCAATGACAAGCCTCCGTTGGCTGGAGATGCTCTGGATTTATAACACAGCTGCCTGAGAACAAATTTTGGCCCACAGAAAATAAAGGGCTGGCTGAAAGCTTTCTACTTACACTAGTTTTGACAACTGTTTCTCCTTTCAGGAGAGGCCTCTGATCTTTGCAGAAGACTGAATGCTCTCGTGCCTTTTCCCTCTCTGTCAGAAATGCCACGGTGTGGTACAAGTTCCCCTTCAAATGCCTTTTGCCACTGTTTTAATTTCTGCTTATTTTCCTGCAGCTCAGACAAGATGCAAACCTAAGCTGAGCCTGACTTGTGGAGGAAAACAGGAGCCATGTTCATGAGAAGCAACTCCCATCGCTCCCCTGCCCAGCCCATACAGCAGCTTTCCCAAAATCAGGTTTTCAAACAGGGGCTTTGAGCTCCTGCTTTTTCTTTGAAACAGACTTTCTGTTTGAAAACCTCCCTTCAGGGAGGGAGAAGCTCTTCTGTTTTTGCTGTTCCCTTCCTGCACCTCCAGCTCTCAGGCCGTGTCACCCAACCTCCAGGGCAGAACTGCCTCCCTGCACCTTGGAAGCCCGCTTAAACCTGTGGCAGACTCTACTCAGGACAACTGGCCACACTGAGGTGTCCGGAGCCCATGTCTAGTGTCAGCCTGTCTGAAGTTTGACTTCTAAGTGCACAAGGAGCAAAACCAAATCCTATGCCCAGAACCACCTGCAACAGTTTTGCTCTCATTGCAGGCAAGCCCAGTGTCTCTAATACAGTGTTTTCCCCCTCAGAGAACAAAAAAAAGCTTTTGAAGTATTACACACGATATGTGGTGGAAGCACTACACACTTACAAAGAGCAGCCTTTTCTGGGTCATCTTCACAGCACAGAGGCATTCCCATCTTAATTCAGCACCTCGCTTCCACCAGTCCCCACCGTTGAGTCTGAAACATGAAGCCGAGCACCGCACCACACTGTGCCATCTCCTCTGGCCTGGGGACAGTCTGCCCGGCTACAAGGCAGCATCGGCCAAGTCTCACTCCCTGATCACAGCACAGTTTCTCCCAAACCTGGTTTTGCCATCGGCTGCTGGAAGAAATGCCTGCCTGCTTGCCATAAAAGCCAGCCAGTTGGGGTCTTCTGCTGCCCAATTCCAAGTCCAGAAGAAACAGCTGCACTTCCTCACCCTACCAAGTTACACCAGTTGGCAGCAAAGAAAACAATGCAAGAAACACACAAAAGATGCAGTCTGGTGACTCGGGAACCAGCAACTCCTGAAGACTCTTGGTGCCTGAAGTCCATTTCCTTCATCTCCTCCTCTGCAGAACAAGCTGAGGAGTGCCTGTCTGGAGGGGCACTGCGAGGACTAGCTGTTGAATGTTTTGAACAACAGGAGTGTGACAGAGCCACTCAGAAAAAGTCACTGGTAGCACAAACTGAACAGCTTGTGCTCCTGCTGCTGCTGAGAAAGATCCACTCCTCTTCCAGCAGACAGCTATTTTTGTTCGGCTCTTAATGAGATAGCCACCCTCAGAGCCCTTTGGCAATACGATCATGATTGCACATGAAAACAAACTCATCAAAAAAGTGTAAATGAGGTCATGTTTAACCCATGAGACCACACCTGCCCCCCTCCCCCCTGCCAGAGGTCAGGCTACACCTGATCTGTCTGGTACTCAGAGGCTTCCGATAAGCTTTCGGAAAAGCTCAGAAAGTTTTCCTGGTACTCAGAGCAAACGATCTCAAATCTGTAGTGCCTGAACTCCACTGCAAAGGTGCCGAAGTAGCACAGGAAGCACATCACCAGGCCCCACTGGATCCTGGAAGCGTGCATGTGGATGCCCTGCGCCATGAGGATGAAATCTGGAAGATGAAAGTCAAGGAGAACTAGTGGGAGGAGAGACACTGACCAGGATGAGAGAAAGCCAACAGGGAAGACAATAAAATCTTAACAATCAAAGTCACATGGATGACAGTCAACCCAGCCAGCCATCATCAGGAGACGGTGAATGTGGTGCCAGAGATGGAAGGGATGTCACATGTCCCAACAATGCCCATGGAGCGCAGCAGCTCTCCTATACGGACCAGGGCTTCCTGATTCCAATTCAGGCTGATAAACATTTACAAAGGGAAAGACTTAGGCACAGAGAAGTCAGTGACTTGCTTGAACACCCAACCAGCCAGTGACAGAGCCAGCAAGATGGGGATCTGGCTGTGGGCCTCTACCTGCCAGGAGCCTCCCAGCATGAACTGGATCAAATCTCTGCACCGCAGGCAATGGGAACACCTTTCAACCTACACTGTATAATCTTTCATTCTGTTTAGATCACCTGCAAAGTCATCCCTTTCTGTGAAATCTGGAAGTATCAGTCTACACAGTATGGCATGTTACACTAAAAGGAAAAAGAACACTGTCAGAGCCAGAAACTGTCCTCCAGGCTCATGTACCCATGTGCTTGGACCACATATTGCCTGGCATCAGTGTCTCACTGCTGTGCCTCGGGTTGTGTTTATGGAGTACTCCATAAAAGCAATTCTCAGCTCCCCTAAAGCAGAGGACACCTTCCTGAGCTGGGGACCTGCCCCAGCCCCATGCACATCTCCTCTAAACCTACTGTCTCTCCTGTCTCTCTGGATTTTCTCTGCACTCCAAGAATGGAGGATCACACATTTTCACAGATAAAACAAACAAACAAGAAGCCTCTCCCATGCTTCAACTGCACAAAGCAGGTAATCAGAGACTTTTCATATTGGGCTTACTGTAAGCAGCCAAAGCTTCATTTCAGCAAAACAGCATTCTCTGTCTGGCTTTAAGAGTCTTCTACTTTCCCTAGTAGTGCAAGGGTTATGCACAAGCTGCATAGGATGGGGAGCCAGCCCCATCCTTTGCAAAGTCAGTGTGGGGTGGGGGGCAGAATGGGACTCTTGCCTCAGCCTGCCCCCCTCCACAGAGGGCCCAAGGCCTTCAATGCCAAGCAGCCAGCTGGGGAGGGCTTGGCTGGGAGCACCCAGCATGTCAGTACAGGAGCAGCTACGCCCTGGCTTACCTGGCTGCTCCTGCTCCCAGCCTGGCAGAAACCTCCACAGCAGGAGTCTGGCCCAGCTCCTCGCACGCAGCCCTACCCCAGACACATCCTGGGGGAGCTCTGGGCTTGGGGCAAGGGGAGGAGGGGAGCACCACAAGAACCGGGCAAACTCCTATGTTACGTACACCAAAGCGTGATGCTCAGCTACAAATTTTTCCAAGGAAGCTTAAGAGGCGACTGTCGGTACATCTTCACACCAATCTGCTATTCCTCTGGACACTGGCTGAAATGTTCAAAACCAGCCAAGTGGCTAAGGAATTGTTTTAAGAACAGGCTGTTTCCTGAAGAGGGGGGATTAGTTTGTTCCTCACCATTTATTCCTGCCCTCTTGCTTATCCCAGCACTAACGTTGATGCAACTATGCAGTGAATGGATCCACCCTAAACAAGCACCCAGGGCACGTGAGTGCTGGTGCGAACAGAAGGGCTGGAGTGGGGCTGACAGGCAGAAGGTGGGGAGGAAGCCACATGTACATACATGAGTGACCACAGACCCCACAGCCCAAATCTCATTTGTAAAGCACATAGTCCAAAGTCCACATGACCCAGCAGCTCTTGACTGTGATAACCATCTTAAAAGGCAGAGCTGGATGTAGTACCCTGGAGCATTTCAAGAAACACATCAAAATCTTCTCATCTTCAGAAACCTTATTTCTTCCCTTGTTCCTTTGTTCTCCTGAGAATTTTTATCTCAATATTTTGCATAATCTTAAATGCTACTGTGTAAGGTAAGCAGTGGTGCCATTAAATCGCACAGATACTATTCAATATTGTAACCACTTTGGATATCACTAAGAAGTTTTAGAAACACTTATGAAGGAAGTGAGCCCATCTGTGAAGCAGTGCATCCTGGTAAAACAAGTAGCAAAATGAGTCAATCATAGGATCATGCCATGAAGAAAAGCTGAGCAGCATTCCTAAACGCTTTGAGATCCTAGGACGGATGTGAGAAGAGCCAGTGTTCCCTGCTGCAGAGAGTGTCGGACACATATGATACCTGGCTTCCCAGGGAGCAGGACAAAAGGATACAGAGCACTACGCAGAGGGTGATGCTGGCCGACAGGGCAACTCGTGGAATCCCGACTTTCCGTCCCTCGTTCTTCAGGTTGATCTTGAGGGTGAGGGCAGACTGGATCCAGCACGCCAAGGTCCCAAAGCCAAAGGTCAGCGACGTGCCCACATTGTGGATCTCCTCATCGTTGGAAAGCTAGGAACAAACAAAATGGTGATTGTTTGGACGCAACAGGAATTGTCTGCTAGCTACCTTGGATTGCTGCTGAAGTGGGATAGAGGACAGTGGGAATCACTGGGGTGTGAGACAGAGATGCTGTATCATTTCTTCTGGCAGAGGTGTAAGGTGTAACATAACCAAGATGAGTTGACAGCTGTCACAGTCAAGCAGATCTTCTGCCCAAAGCCCAAGCACAGTGGAAAATGCAGTTGCTTGGGGACTGCCTCCACAGCTCCCTGACAAGACTCATCAATGCAGAGCTCAGAAGTAAATCCTTCCCTGGCTTGATGTGATGGCCAGAGCAGGCAAGGACAACCCGCTGGGGTCTTGTCCAGTCCCTGCAATGGATGCAAACTGTGCAACCTTCAGTGCCAGCTGCATGGAGCAGTGCTGCCTGGGGCAGAGGGTAGCCAGAGCCCTGACACCTCCATTGAGCTAGCACAAGCCAAAACACAGACACATGCTCCTGGTTTGACAAGTTTCTCCCACCATAAAGCTTGACTGCCTGTTCCCTCTGCTGCCCATCCTCGACCGTTGGGGTCTGAGGCAATAGGAACCCAACCTCTCTGGAGTGCAAGTGCTTCTCTGTTCCTTGGGCTTCTGTGTCTCACGGGTCTCAGTGACTGTGCAATACTGCAAGGAAAAAGGACAGCCAGGTTCAATGAGTAAGAATCTGCAAAGAGATCCCTTGAGGCTGCAAATTCATTCAGAAAGCTCAGCATGGACAAGACTTAAGCCAAACAATTTCCCTTTTCCCTCTGCCTCTGAGGCTTTTCTAGAAAAGAAACCAGCAGTCTGTAATTCCTCCCTGCAGCCTTGATTCCTGTTCTGTGATTTAACGAATTCCCATCAAACAAGACACAATCTAGTTACTGAGCTTCCACTGATCTCTCCCCTCTCCTCCCTACCTTGAGGTTTTTTTCAAGGGTAGGTCCAAATCATAGTAGAGGCAAAAAATGGGATCGAGCTGCCTTTCCCAAGGTAGCCTGCACTGCAAGGGACTCACAGCCATAATGTCCCTCTAACACACCCAATCTGTAATTTTCCAGAAATATGATTTAATGCCACATTCAGCTTAGCAGTCAGGCAGGGAAAAGCATGGACTAAGGTCTCATTACCACATACTTTCATGGTTTGGCAAAAGATCTAAGCAAGGACACAGGTAACTAACAAGGAGTGGATAATTAGTTCAGAATTTATACCCAGGCATGATTCAAAGTATCCACTTTTAAATAACAATCATTTGCTCTGAGGAGCAAAAAAAGGAAGGAGAGGTTGAAATTGCTTCCTAGTGCCTGCCCTGTACTAGAAATACTCTTCTCACACCTAGACAAGGCTGTTACAAAAGCCTCATAGTTCCTAGCTGGGAAGCTCTCGTGAAAAAACAAGACTCCAAGTTTTTGGCTTGTGCTGTGGAGTTAGGAAGACCAGGTCCAAAACGGTAACATTATCTCACACCTCATTCAGGGGAGAAAAAAAAAAAAAAAAAAAAAAGACGACTATAAAGGACACAAAGTTCCTGCAATTGCTCCACAAGCCAAACAGGTACTCACCCTTCACAAAACAAGTACCTTTTCTGTATTGGCAGGAAAAACAGCTCCCTGCCTGCAAAGCCAGGAAAGAAGCCAGCCTACACTGACATTTCTCAATTCCTGCCATTATTGGGGGTCATTACCTGCACCCCAGTGAGAGGCAGAGCATCAGAGACAGCAAAGGGATGGGGAAACCCAAGTGCCAATGAGTCTAATGCCTTGATTTTCACTGCAGATCTAACAGACACACTCGTGTACACAGTGGACACCCAACCCTACAGAGCAATGTTGTGGCACTGACAGCTTGTTTGTTTGTTTGTATAATATTGCAGAACAGATCAAGAATCAGAGGCACCTCATCCAGGCATCCGTCACATTAGGATAAATCGTAGCACTCCTCTGCCATGTCCCTCTCGTGGCCAGTCTGAGGACAAGCAGGAGGTAGATTTAAACAACGTATGTTTTAAACGAAGGACACTGAACTGTCTGCTAGATCTGTATGGGCAGCTGTGCATCTGTTCGCACAGATGCGTACATAAACTTCCAGTTCAATCCTTTTACCCAGGACCACGTGAGCCAGCCCCCAGGGCTCAAGAGATTCAATAGGTTCTCTGCTCTGACTCTCGGCAGGTCAAGTGTAAGCATGCAGGTGCAAATCCTGCTGGGAACAGGTGAAAAATGATTGTGGCCCTTCATCTCAGCATGTCACTAGAGCCACGTAAGTGGCAGATAGAGGTGGCAGAGCAGGTACAAGGAGGGCTGGGGCACAGCCAGACATGTTATCTCCCAAGCTCACATCACAGGTAGTTCAAAGGCCTAAGCAGATCTGCTAGAAAAGCAGGAACCTCACAGCACAGACACAGCGGTCCAAGCCTGGAGTGCAGTACCTGAAAGTTGCCGAGTAGGGTCATCCCAAAAGAGGCCAAGCATAATGCCACCAGGCCGCTGATGTTCAGCCAAGGGTTTAGCACCTTTGGCTTCAGCTGAATGAAGCGCAGGACAGCCACAACAAGCGCTGAGAAGGAAACAGAATGCAAGGTGCGTCATTAGGTAGAACGTGCTGCAGTAACCACCTGGCTGGGGCCTCATGGACCCCCTCCACCCTCTTTCCACCCAGAGGGGAGAGCTCACTGCAGGCCGGCTAGCTTAGTGCTTCTGCCTGGCTCCCTCCTGCTTAGTCATGGACAAGACTAAGCACAGGAAGCATTTCTCTTGTAATCCAGTTACGCCGAGCTCCCACGCTTCCTTTTCTCATGATATTTTGTCTAGGAGCTGGGTTGCAAATTTTCTGGGGGAAAGAAGAGCACCTTCCTATTTGCCTGTGAAGCTCCCAGCACAAGTCTATCACATGCACACCATGCATTCACATTGCGGTAGCTGGGCTTGCATCAAGTTTCACTCCACTCATGAGCACCGAGCTTTCTTGGAGGAGGTACGTCAAACCCCATCTGTATTAGAAAATGTATGATCCCTTTCTGCAGGGCTGCTCTCCAGCCACTCCTCTCCCAATTTATATTCGTGCCGGCGTTATTCTGTCCTAGATGCAGAATCTGGCATTTCAACTTGTTAAATTTCATCCCATTAATCATTGCGCAATGCTCCAGTCTATCTAGATCCCTCTGCAAGGCATCTTGCCTCCCAAGAGAGTCAACAGCACCTCCCAGTTTGGTATCATCAGCAAACTTGCTAATGGTGCATTCAACTCCTGCATCCAGAACATTGATAAATAATATTGAACAGAACCAGCCCTAGGACTGAGACCTAAGGAACTCCGCTGGTGACCAGTCGCCAGCCAGATGTAGCCCCATTCACTACAACCCTTTGAGCCCTGCCCTTCAGCCAGTTCTTCACCCAGTGCACTGCGTACCTGCTCATCCCACAGTTGGACAACTTGTCCAGAAGGATGCTGTGAGGGACAATATCAAAAGCCTTACTAAAATCCAGAAAAACTACATAGAATCATAGAATCATTAAGGTTGGAAAAGACCTCTAAGATCATCGAGTCCAACCATCAACCCAACACCACCATGCTCACTAACCCATGTCCCTAAGCACCTCATCTACACGTCTTTTAAATACTTCCAGGGATGGTGACTCAACCACTTCCCTGGGCAGCCTGTTCCAAGGCTTGACCACTCTTTCAGTAAAGAAATTTTTCCTAATGTCCAATCTAAACCTCCCTTGGCGCAACTTGAGGCCATTTCCTCTCGTCCTGTCACTTGGGAGAAGAGACCAACACCCACCTCACTACAACCTCCTTTCAGGTAGTTGTAGAGCGTGATGAGGTCTCCCCTTAGCCTCCTCTTCTCCAGACTAAACAACCCCAGTTCCCTCAGCCGCTCCTCATAAGACTTGTGCTCCAGACCCCTCACCAGCTTCATTGCCCTTCTCTGGACACGCTCCAGCACCTCAATGTCCTTCTTGTAGTGAGGGGCCCAAAACTGAACACAGTATTCGAGGTGCAGCCTCACCAGTGCCAAGTACAGGGGCATGATCACCTCCCTACTCCTGCTGGCCACACTATTTCTGATACAGGCCAGGATGCTCTTGGCCTTCTTGGCCACCTGGGCACACTGCCGGCTCACGTACATCCACCACCTTCCCTTCATCCACAGGATTTTCCCTTTGTGAACCCATGTTGACTGTGCCTGATGATTGCATTATTCTTTAAATGCCTTTCAATAGTACCCAGTATAATCTTCTCCATAATTTTTCCAGGAACTGAGGTTAGACTAAAGGTCTGTAGTTCCCTGGGTCTTCCCTCACATCCTTCTTGTAAATTGGAATAACATTGGCTAGCTTCCAGCCAGCAGGGATCTCCCCAGACTCCCAAGACCTTTGGTAGATGATTGAGTGGGGTCCTGCCATAACATCCGCTAGCTCCTTCAGTACTCTGGGATGAATCCCATCAGGCCCCAGGGAGTTGTGAACATTCAGCTGATACAGCTGGTCCTTTACAATTTCAGTGTCCACAAATGGGAAGTCACTGTTCCCACACTCGCGGTCCTCCAACTCAGGGGACCAGGCAGCCCAAGGTCTATCAGTATTACTAAAGACTGAGGCAAAAAAAGCATTGAATGCGTCCGCTTTTTCTTCATCCCTATTAGTCAGGTGACAGTCTTCAACAAGTAGCGGTCCAATGTTTCCTTTAGACCTCCTGTTGCTATTGACATACTTTAAAAAGCTTTTCTTGTTGTCTGACACAACACTGGCCAGTTTCAACTCTAATTGAGCTTTGGCCTTTCGTGTCTTCTCCCTACATATACAAACCACAGCTCTGTAATCTTGCTGCGAAGCCTGACCTCGCTTCCAGAGATTACACAGTTTCTTTTTCCTATTGAGCTCCACGAGGGGTTCCCTGTTCAGCCAAGCTGGTCTTCTGCCCCACTTGCTTGACTTATGACACAGTGGGATTGCCTGCTCCTGTGCTTCTAAAAGGTGGTTCTTAAAGGCTGACTGGCAGTCGTGGACTCATAAGCCCTCAAAAGCAGATTCCCAGGGTACTCTGCTAAATAGCTCCCTGAATAGCTTAAAGTTTGCTCTCTTGAAATACAGGGTAGCAACTTTGCTGTCCTTTTTTCTCACTACACCAAAAATTTTAAACTCAACCATTTCATGATCACCATGGCCAAGACAGCCACCTACCATCACATCTCCCACAACACATTTGCAGTCTGGAGGTTCCCTGGTTATATTTCTTCTGGCAATGGGAAAAAGCAGCAATGAAAGCATACAGTACAGCTTAGCTTCAAAAAGCCGCATGTCTTTTGTTTGCCTGCCCTTCTTCACACCGGCTGCTCCCCTCACACTCAATGAAAAACAGTCATACAGATTCAAGGCTAAGATGAGACAATTAAAAACATGAGAATAAATCAAAACCCAATAATGTTCAAATGCATCCAGCTTCATTGTGTCTTTCTACAAATTAAGACAAAATAATACTGTCTTAATCAGTAGTAATCACAGTTTAAATGACTTCACATCATCAGATTCAAGAACAATATGTATGGGATATTACTTATGTTTCAGTGACTTCTTAAAACAAATTATGAAAGAGAAAGAAACATTCCCCTTGTGGTTCCTACCTAGAAATGCTGCCATGTTCATGACTTGGCTAAACACACAGCTTGCAGGAGGTGCGTCACCTGCAATACTTGGAAAATAGAAAGTGTATCATTGTAACTCTAGAATGGCAAAGACACATAAATAACAACCATTAATCAGAACAGTAATGAAAGAAAATCATTCACTTACCTTATATAAGGTGGTCTTTTGGAACCAGGTTTCCTAAGAGACATAAATGCATAGGAACAAAGACTCAAGATTTTCTTTCCCATTTAGCTTTCATTGTTTTATTATTTTAAAGAAACAAGTGATTGAACGTAAAGCCCACAACCAGCTCTTACCTATCTGGTACATTTAGTGGGAGAATTTTGTTATCTTCCACTGCTATGAAGTACCTGTCAAAAAAAAAAGGAAGAAAAAAAAAAAGGAAAAAAAAAGAAAGAACAAAAAAGAAAGAAAAAGATGAATACAGTGTAAAACCTCATCCTGGCTTCAATTCCAAATATCACTCAAACACCACATTAAGTGTCTCAAAGCCCACTGGCAGGATCTGCTGGAGGCAGCCTGTGTTTCCCTCTGCTCAAGCAGGCAGTTTTGCTCTCTTCCCAGCCTATGTGCCTTCCTTTGTGTTGCATCCATCTTGCATGGTCAGGTAGACAAACAGGGTCACTGAACTGAGCTGCCTTAAAAATAACCAACCAGGGGAATGTTTTCATTTTTAATCTGAATCATTTGATTAATCTGGTTTACCATGGTCCCCCCTCCGCAAAAGCTGTTTTAATACAAACAGAGGGGATGGGACAAGACGAACAAGAAGAAATAGGGGTCAGACAAATGGCTTAAGCTGTCCCTGCTGCTGAAAAACAACATCCACAGACCATGGCCAAAGCCATATCCTACAATATAAGTGCTTCTCAGGCTGAGCATAGCTGCTGATCGCATGTTTATCGCTCTCAAATTCATGCTGCAGTTGTCTGCCTGCATGCTTGGAGAGAGCCAAGCTCAGGGAAATGCATGTCTTGTGTGCATTTTGGTAAGGAGTGTTAGTGAGAAAGTGAGGTGTCAGCATTAAGCCGCTGGCAGATTGTCAGTGCAGTGCTGGATGCTGCGAATTTTGAGTTTGCACCCCAAAGCAGGGCCTAAGTGCTTCTCCAAGAGCTCTGCTGAGTCATTCAAAGAAAACGTGATGAAAGGGAATTTCTGCATTTTTGTCTGTCTCTTTTCAGGCAGCTCCCAGTAACGTGCGCCAGGAAGAAGGCAAGGTCAGAAACTTGGCCTGGGGAGCACAGAAACTCAGAGATAAAAATGTGATCCTCCAAGCCATGAACTGGCACAGGCTAGCCTCTGCCCCTATCATGTGCCTTCCCAGCCCTACAGTAACTCAAGGTCAGAGCATCCCCAAAAGACTCTCCATACTGAGATGCAGCCCACACCACAGCGGTACTTCAACTGCCCCAGCCTCGCTCTCCCAAATAACCAGCAGGAGATAACTTACACTATCCACAATCCAGCTGATGTAAACAGGGTAAACACAAGAGGTAAAAACATCCACACGCTGCATTTCTTCCCATCCATACCTGCTAGAAACAAAGAACAAAGTAAAAACAAAAGAAAGAGGGCAAAGGTACCCACCCACCTTGGCCCCCCTCTTTTGAAAGCAGGAAGAGCATCCACACAGCAGGTGCCAAAGCATCTCAAGATCAAGCTCCTAATGGCCAGGCAGGAGGCGCTGCAAACCTTTCATACTGTCGTTACTGGCATAAGGGGTTAAGCTGCTGCACACAGGCAGCATCATCCGCACTGTGCATAAAAACCAAGGCACAAAGAGCCTGGAGTTGTGGAGGGGGAGACTTTTCAGACACACCTACAGAATTTGAGTGGTTTTCAGAGTATTTTAATTAAACATTTTGCACAAGGTGACACCGCAAGACCCGCAGCCCTAATTCCCTGCTACTTCCCATAAGCCAGCCTCCTTCCCAGGATCATTACCAATTCCACGCACGCTGCCTCAGCAAAGCCTGCAGCGTGGAGGGAGAAGGATGCACGTGCTGTGTCCTCATCTCCACAAAGCACACGACCAGCTCCCATCCTGGCCACACAATCAGCTAAAAACAGCGTTCGGCCACACCCAGAGCGGAGCCAAGCTCAAGTGCCAGCACCCAGAGTACTGTCAGGACAAGGCGTTACAAACAGGATCAGCTCTTGACATGTAGGCACTGTGAAATCCTGCACGGGGCGTAAGGATGTTGCATACACCACCTCCTGAGAAAGCATTTGTCCTCCAGGCAAGATCACGCTGGATGAGCATCTGAGATGCCAGGGCTGTTCCTGTAACACATGCAATTCAGAAATGCTGCTATGTTGCTGTGCTGCAGACATATAGAGTCCTGTGTCTCCCTGTGGGTCCTTTGACAACGGATCAAATATTTCCTCATGCTCTGTCCTCCTCCATAGATGTTCCTCCAGGCACCAGCACAGCCAAGAGACACAAACAGAGAGTGAACAGAGCGAGGCTCACGGCTCCAGCGCCTTTTTATTTTCACCAGGCAGCAGCACCTGCGCCCCTGCGCTCTGCCTCCTCCTCCCTCCTATAGCCTGCTGCAGGGCAGGTATTTCCTGGGGTCACCAAGGTCCCAACGGGACAGCAAGGCACGCTGAGGTGCCAGGGCAACTCGGACATGATGGCCTTTCACTAGAGCCTGCTTGTATTTGTTACCTCATCCAGGTCCTTAAAGCAATGAGCCTTCCCTTTGCTCCAGAGAAGAAAGCACCCACATTGTCATCCTCCTCCTCTCAGCTCCCCTGGCCTTCCTACATCCTACCACAGGAGCCATGGTCTCTCTGGGCTGCTGCCCTGCTCTCTCCCCCCTGTGAGGACCCACAGAAGAGAGTAAGCACCTCACTGTGTCACAGCCAGCCCCCAGCTCACCATTCCTCACAAGACAGCCCCAGGCTGCAAAGGCAACACTGGCCAGACACTTCTCGGGGCCCCAGCCACCGACTCCTGCCCTGCCCTAGGCGGCAGAGGCTGAAGAAGTTGAGGTGAGGCTCCCCAGACCCTGCAGAAAGCATGGCAGCCTCACGCTTGCCCCTACAGGTCAGCTGTCCTGTCTTCCGTGCACATCGCCTGGCAGGGGCACAAAACAACACCCTTGCAGTACCCCAAGCCACACCACACTTGCACAAAACCATGAGGCCAAGGTTTGGTGCTGTCTGTCCAGATAGCCTCGAGTGAGGCTGAATTGTAAACCTTAAAAGACAGAAAAGCAATCAGATAAGGTCTCTTCCCCGACCTGGGAGCAGAGAGAACCGCAGACAGGGAGCATGAAACAATGCAAGTATTAAGTACATGAATTTAAAAGGCAGCCAGCTCCAGCGCATATACAGATCTTTAGCATGTAACAGATGTAACAGATCAGAAGAAATTATCAATGAGAGTGGACTAGATTTCCCCACCCATCTCATTTCTATTCCTCTCCTCCCGCACAAGAGACACAAAGCGTTTCACAGCTCTGATCCCCGCAGAGCCCCTGCTGTAGCAGTTGCAACTATTCTGTGAAGTGCTGCCCTTGCCTTTTCCTCCCGCAGCCCATCAACATGCAGCTGCACCCCTTAGCTAGTGTTGGCTGTTGCTCTGGTTCCGGGAGACCCATACCAGCAATGTCAAGGACCGCTTCCAGGTGGCAGCTGCCTCACCTGCGGCAGGGCCACATCCCTGCTGGACCCTGGCAGAACAGTGTCCAAGTTTCGGCGCCCCAAGCACAGGAGCCACAGCTGTAGCCGAGTTCCCTGCTCCTGTCTTGGCTGAAGGGGAGCAGGCAGGTAATGTCATCTCCTGTTACAGCCCGTGTTTCCTCTGCAAGCACTGCTAAGCAGTGCTCGACTCTTGTCTTTTCTCTGGTGATGACTAGACTAAGCCAAGTTAACACAATTCTTTCAGGTCAGAGAATGGCAGATCTTATTATTTACCCTTCCCCTCTGGAAAGGTACAAAGGATTCATTTACGCAATAAAAGCAAATACTAGCCATAACACTTGTCTTCATTAACAGGTTGCCACAGTTCCTCCGCCTTCCAGCATGCCTCCCAGTCAAGAAACAGCAGCCTTCGCAAGCTATTTCAGCATTGTCTGTCGGGCAGAGAAGGAGGTGGCACGGGGCTTTTCCCCCAGGTAGAGCAGCAAGGCAGTGCGCAGGGACAGGGACTCCATGCCAGGATGAAGTGGGGAAATGCGAAAATGCTGTCCAGATAACCACTACTCTGTGCTGAGCTCTGCAATGGAGCCGGGGTAGGACTGGTGCTGAACCTTATCAAAGTCAGTGCGACACAGCTACAGATTCACTCTCTTGGAAAACAGTCCACTGTTTAATATTCACTGTGCTTAATATTCAGAGTCCCCTTCTATCGACCACTAACAGAAAATGACATCCAAAATCACTGCATATTAAATGAATGACTAGTGCAGACCCCAGTGTCCCAATGGGAAGCCAGGTCCATAGTTCAGAGAAACATATTCATTTCAGCTGGTTAAAAAGAAACACCTAGAGAACATACTCCCGCACACCTCTCACCACGGCCGGTTGGGTTCACACTGAGGACGAAGGACAGCACTCCCAAGGAGTACAACAATGACCTGCGTGGGGCCAGGTCTTCACCAGAGCTCAGTGCAGCCAGAGCTGGACCTTTTGGAAAATAAGCACCCCACATCAGGCTGGACGGCCTCACAGGGTGCCGAGCTCTGTGCAAGCTTGCCTCTCACAGCAGCAGCAAGAATTGACCAGGAAAGGATGTTGCTGCTATGCACCCTCCTCTGACAGGCTCCACGCCGAGGCATGGGTGCGGGACAGCATGGACAAGTACCCTCCAGCACACCCTTAGAAGGAGAGCAGGAGGGCAATGGCTGAACCAGAGGCGTTGCTGGCCCCTGCCAGCCCATACAGAAGGAGCGAGCCACCTGCGTCTGATGGATAAAATACCAAAAGCAGGAAAGAAGGGTCCCTTTCCCCCATGTCCCCAAATGGCAATACCTTTTAATGCTGTCCATTGGCACATCCCACACATGCTTGAAGATGTTTCAACATCCCCATGTGGGCAGAGGATGGTTTAAAACTATGACTCAGCTCCTGCACATTTCTCATTTACTCCCTGCTGCGTTATTTGAGTGCCAGGAACAAAATTACATGTAACCTCACTTCCTTCCAAAGGAGAAACCCCAAGTATGTGCCAAACCTGCCTAGCTTTGCACTAGTGTTCAGCAGATATCATTCTCAGCAGTTGCCTTTGGGTTAACCTGTCCTCTTCAAGGATGGCCCTGATGTTTGTGTCTTCAAGTTGGGAGACATCCGTGCAATTTAAGACCAGTACCTCTACCAGCAGCCGGGAACAAGAGAACGAGGAACCCAAATGACAGCATCCCATGCAGCACCACAGCAGTTTAGCCAAAATAAAATGCCAAGAGCAATAGGAAATATAACCTAAATTCTCGTGGGAAATGTAGAAACAATTTCTTTGACAGCTAATTGCTCACAGGGATGATGTAAAGCCAGCCTTCCTCTCCACAGCTCTGTTCTGCATTGCTGCTGTGACCAGTGATGCCAAATCTGAGCAGTCAACTCCAGCTGGTGACAACAGCCATCTCTGCCGGCCCATATTTTCCCAAATAAGCACACTGCATCCAGGAGGCAGTTGGTAACTACACACACCTGTTTGTCTTCTATTTTTAAGGCTTGCACAAGGCGGCCTTCAGTGACAGAAAGCCCTCGTGGTGCAACGGATTCACAAGGCTAATAAGAACGCCTTTTCAGCTTCTCAGCTGACCCCAGATGGAGTCAGCCCACCTTCCCAAAAGCACATGCTGCGGTTTTCCAGTCCCTCTTGACTCACGGTCTCACACCAGCATTGCAAAAACCCCGTCGAGGTGCACTCCTGCTGCCAGCTATTATGGGTCAGGGTGCAGAACTGCAAAGGGTTTCACATTAGCACTGCCACAGGATGTGTCTTGAGAATTTCTCTCAATGCAAGCTTACTCCCTTATCTCCATTCCCATTTTTATGTCTAAATCTGCTCAGACTGTCAGCTGTTTGCTCTGCTTTTATCACCATTGCCCCACTACACCCCCTCAACCCATTAAGCTCCCGTTCCTCTAATGTACACACTTCAATTACAGCAGGCAGCTCACCAAACATACTACTGCTTGCTCAAGGTTCATTTAGCATGGGCATCTTAATTTCATCTCTCAAGCAAAGTTACAGGCTCTTCCTGAAGTTGCTTTTGCCAGAGAACGTGAATGTAAGGAAGGACAAAATTACCACAGAGTTGTATGTCTTTTTTAAGACTAGAGCATGCAGATACATTTCAAGGGCCCATACACAAGCTACATAATAAGCCAGAGCAACGCTCTTGCATTTCACAGCACTTGGGCATTGAGTCATTTCAGAGAAAAGGTACAGAGCCAGAAGCACTGGGAGAAGGAGGACGCTGTTCAAAACATATGGAAAGTCATAAAGAATTGCTGCCAGTCAGCAACAATCAAAAGGGAACAAACACAATTTGTCTTTTGGGGGAGCCCACTATAGCTCTCTGTTGCTTTTAAAAGCAAAAATAACCACAGTCACTTGATACCTAATCCCTGTAACTCAGCTGATACAAACCAGCACATTACATAACCTGCCACCCACAAGCCACAAATGCCAACATAACAAAGCTGAGCGTTTTCAGGTTTATCTCAAGGTTCCCAGCCTGAGCGTACAGTGAGAGAGATAAGGATGCCAGAGACTTGTAAATACATAACAAAATAGTGGGGTAACAGGAAAAGAAGCGATCCCCTCCTTCAGCAGGGTATGATGCTCTGCTTGCTCCGGGTACCCACCTACCATCTCAACGGTGTGCAGAAATGCCATTTTCATTTATTTATATAAGACAGGAATAGGAAAAGGTAAAGACCTCTCTGGGTTGTGCATGGGGGAAGCAGGAAATGCTTCAGTAATCCTGCAATGACGTTGAGAGGCAATGCTTTCACCCACAGAAACATCCGTATATATTTCTTGTCTCATTTCACACACTGTAAATGCATTCAGCGTGCTAATGAAATGCTCTCGCCAACACAAACCTAACAGAGATGGGCGAAGCGCACCAAAAGAATGAAACCTAGTCACCAAAAAAACGGGCCAGAAAAGGCTGTATTAGCATCTGCTTGCCCACACCATCCCTCCAAGTTTCCCCAGGAAGCTGTCTCCTGCGGTTGTGTAAAATTAATTTGTTATCAATTCTGTAAATATATACATTTTCAGCTTTTCCTGAGTCCCTTGGTAAGAAGACCATGCAACCAACAGTGTGTCCTACCCAGAGATACTCCTGCAGCACCGCTGGGTCCTGAGGCCAGTGTGACCCCTCTGTTCTTCAAAGAGTGCCCTTGGTATGCTGCTTCCTACTGCCGCACAACCTTCACCCTCAACCGCACCTGAGTACTTACAGGCCCTTTAGGAATGGGTGTTGAGCTGCTGTGTTACAGCCAGAGACGTCGACTGTAAACTCTTCTGGGCTGAGTCTGCCTTTCTCGCATTTGGCGTTGTACAAACCAGGCACGTCTTGCTTCAAGACCAGGCTCCTGGATGTTATAAAAGAAAAATGAATATAATTTGCCACCTTAGGACCAAAGGGGTGTTTTGCAGGCTTTCACAGCACTGTGCTCTGACCCATTCACCTACATCAGCCTGCACTGACTTCCACGAGGTCCCACTCGTACCACGAGCAGGGCTCGGACGGTTCTGGCCCTCAGCCTGCAACAGGCAAAGGAGGCAGAAGGAGGACCTGAGTAGGGCAGAAGATAGGCATCCAGTTCAGATAGAGTTCAGAGACAGAAAGAGCTGGGTCAGCAGGCAGTGAAACCAGCTGGGAGCAGCCAGGGCTTAGAGCTAGACTCAGAGCGAGCTGAGGAGCACTGCATTTTGCAGGTGCTGTGTGTTTGTTTGCCCCAGGGACCCCATTCTGCTTAGGAGCACCCATTGCAAGATTCAGCTCTCCCAGCTCCTCACGACCTCAGGAGCTGTGCGAGCCAGGTGGCAACCAGCCCCCGGCGAGTCCTTGCAGTGCAAGTGTGTTGGACTGCCCACATCCCTGGGCAGATGCCTTACCACCTCTCCAAGGGCAAAGATGCTCAAGACTGGGATCGCTTTAGCCAGACCTCTCCTGAGATGCAAGGGAAGTCTCTAGCAGAGAGTCTCAACACAGACCCAGCCCCACAGTCCACACCATCGCCACAAGGGCATATTTTTCCCTTCCACGATTAGCCAACCCTTTGGTCTGGGATGCTTGTGAGAATGGCACTTACCCCAAAGTCCCAGCCAAACCCCAAAGTGAAGAGTTGCTGGAAAATGAGGAGAGCTATTTATCTCCTCATAAAACAAAAGACAGCAAAGCTCTCCCTGCTTCAGCTATGCTGTGAGGAAAGAGTCTCTGAAACCATCTCCTTGCTCTGCAAGTAATACACAAATGCAGGCTGATGTTGTGGCAAAGCCCAGAAAGTCTTAGGCACCATGCAGTCAGGCTGTCCAGTTCATCCTCCCCCTAATCTACCTTACCCCAATCTAATGATCGCTGCCTGAACCAGCAACAAGCAGAATGGGTGTTTCTCCTCCCATAAGGTACAGTGATTTTGATGGTGTATAAATAGATTGATAGAGGTCTGTGAAGGTGTTTTATTTGCTCCTCAGTTCCAAAAACACAAATGCCTTCAAACATTTCCAATGTGCATGAGCAAGCAAAGCCAAGACACACATTACAACGGAAGGGAGTAGGAAGCCTGCCTGAAAGGTTTGTCCCATTATCAGGAAAACAATGTAAGTGTTGGGAGTGGCAAAGAACACGCAACAGGGAGGCAAAACCTGGCGAAGAAAGAGAGATATGTCATGTCGACTTATAGATAGCTTTGAAGGTAAGGAAGAGCAGACTTCGCAGAGCAGTTATTCCTGGTTATATTGTCTCCTTCTCCTGTAGTTTATGGATGAAAGAGTGCATGCCCTGGAAGGCTAGAACAGTTCCGGGTTTCCCTCCCTTTGCTACCCTGCCACTGTTTTTTTCCCCAACAAACACAAAACATACATTCAAGCTACAGAGCTTCCCACGCAGTGTAAGCAGGGCTTTTCCCACCTGTTCACCTCGTCTTTCACTTCTCTTGTCCCTACTACCCCTCTCTTATCCACAGTTTGGAAGCACAAGCTCCTTTCTTCACTGCACTTTGCAGCTCTACACTTTTGAAGAGATGTGCGCTGTCCCCAAAGCAGCATTTCCTTCAGTGTGCACCACCAGCAAAAATGTAAATACCAAGCAGTCTGCACTTGTCAGCCATGGCGAAAACACCCAAGGCCTGTGAGCTTTTAGGGAGTATGGCATAGCACACTGAGCTTTCTCAGGACAGTTCTCCCTCACCAACCTCTTCAGCCCGAGGACTCATGCCTCCTCCACTACTCACATGGCAAACTGAGGTCCTCTTCCCCTCATATTAACCACCAAAGCCCCAGAAAAGCAGCAACGAGATGATGGGCTGGAA
The DNA here is from genome assembly GCF_964195595.1 of Calonectris borealis. Lineage (NCBI taxonomy): Eukaryota > Metazoa > Chordata > Aves > Procellariiformes > Procellariidae > Calonectris > Calonectris borealis. Next base: position 65,028,946 of record NC_134315.1, read on the forward strand.
GATGAGCTACAAGGAATGGACGTGCAGTACCCATGTCTTGGCTTTTGTCATTACCCTTAAGGTAGTCCTCTCTGGCATACAGATTGTCAAGGGTACAAACTACCACATCAGTCTTTTGGCTCCATTTAGACCTGTGGAAATCATTTGCCCTGAGACAAGTACAAGGTAAGCAACCATACAGAGGCATTTCTGTGGTGTTCATCACTGCTTTGCCAGCATTCCTTATTTGTAGGAATTAGTTACGTTTATCTACCAGTCTCCCAGGCTGCCGCAACCATAGATGGCTGTTTGCAGGGTGCTCGGGTAAGCTACAGGAGGAAGGTGCCATACAGCATTTCACTTCACACAGACCTGTTGCAAACACAACTGGGAACAGCCTCCACCTGTTAAACAGGGGCCAAGCCTGCAAGCCTGCTGTGATCAGCCTCTCCATCACATCCAGGGGGCTCAAAACTTCTGCTGTCTTTTGAAATATTTTCTGAGACAGACTTTCCTGAAGCACAAGAGACCACATTAAACCACCTCTAAGAGCATTCAGCTGGGCCAAGACCAAACTGGGGAGGCCCTCCCTGACAAAGCTGTGGCCATCTCCAGTGGCTTGGCCAGGCAAAGTCCACTCCTGCAGTCCTGTGGTGCCAAAACTGGCTCTTCCGGCTCAGGCAGCTACCGCTACTAATCCCAGCAGTTCCTCACAGGGAGAAGGAAGTAAGACAGGGAGGGCAGAAGTTCTCTCCCCAACTACCTGGATCTGCCCCAGCTCACGAAATCGAGAGGAGGACGCCGGGCACTCCCCCCACCATTGCAGCAGACCCACCCAAGTCCCCCAGGCCTTTTCTTCCTTCCCGCTGCTCCCCACGGGAGAGGCAGCTCAAACCTCTCCTAATGGCACCAGGGAGCACCTCGGCCTCCCCTCCAACCAGACTTGCTGAGCACAGCTCAGCAGTTCCTGGGTGCTGGGGAGGAGGCCTCTGCTTTTCTGTGTGGCGGGCAGGGCGGACAGTGGGCTTCCCTCCTGTCTTCCACGTGGGACCAGCCCTCCCTGAGGGAGCCAGGTCTGCATGCCTGCCAAAAGCAAACACTTCTCGACTGAGCAAACAGCACTCTTACAGAGTAAGGCAGGCACTTCTCCCTTGCAGGCACAACATTCCAGAGGCAACCTCAGCATTAAAAATTTGCATTAAACCCCATGCAAGGTAATCTATAGCTGTTTTAACAGTTCCTTTCATGGCTTTTGAAGCTTCATCAGTCTTCTTTTCCTCACCTCCCTCCTCCCATTCACTCCGCCCTTCTCTCTGTACCTGTTCCCAATGTGCTTTGCTTCCCTTTCACCCCTCTTATACTGCCTTCATCACTGCACCTCAGGTGACCGCTTCTGCAACCTGTAGAGACCTGAGGCAAGGGGCACCAGGCACCTAGAGACCTTCGCAAGTCTTCTTGAGACAGCAAAAAATATCATTATTCCCATTCTAGACAACGGGACAGTGAGTTGCTCGCCAAGAGGTCACACGGGAAATCAGTGGCACAGAGGAGCGTGCGTTCAAAGCCCTGGTCCAAGCCCTCTACTGCAGCAGCAGCCTCCTCACCTGCCAGCCATTCCCCCTCACGGTTTATTCCTCCCAATATATTGCTTAGGATTATCTCTCTCGTTTCCCACAGACCTTTCTCTGCTTCTTCGTTCCCACTTATCCTGCTATCAGAGCTCACTGTTTCAGCTTGGACTGCAGGATCGGGACTTTAAAGTGCCTCTGTTGGGCCAAACCGCAATCTTGCAATCTCAGGCTGCCCGGAAATGGCTGGGGGAGGAGAGGAAACCATGGACATGACATTTTTTCCGAGAAAAAATAATTGAAAATGTTGGTGTTCCTACAAGCACACATCCCTGTTCTGCATTTGAAAAGCAAACACTGCAGCACAACGAATATTAAAAGGCAAAATGAAACAACGGCACTGACTTCCACCACTCAAGCTCAGAAAATGCTGACAGCTGGGCACAAAGAACAGCACAAGAAAATAATTTGACTTTTAACGGTACAACAGTGAAAACAGGAGCCAGATGTTTGTCAGGCAAATATGAGTCCCCATTCTTTACCTTGTTACCCTAAGGCAGAAAGTCAGCAAGAATCAAGTCCCCTTCTTTTAGGCAGTTTTAACCATTTGAGCAAGACACAATAAGGCAGTCAGTGTGTTGGGATCTACCTATCACACACTTCCTTCCTCCATATTGAGTTGCTATTCATAATTAACCATACATGTGTACATTGCTATGGTGTAAGGACTGCACAAATGTTGATCGGACAGTCCTTAAGGTCACTTTCCTGAGAAGCTTTATTTAAAAAGAAAAGGAAAAAAAAAAAAAAAGCAGAAGGGAAGATTAGCTCAGAATTTCTCCAACCTTTATAGCCTGAGGGCTCTGAAGCAGAGATCTGGCACAAGCATGCTGCTGTAAGAAAAAGACTGAGATCCCAAGCGACCCCATCATCACCCTGGGGCATCAGCACCCAGCATCGACTTGTCTCTTTCTATCACTCAGGGCAGGATCTTGCCCTTCCTTCCCTAAGGGACAACAGCAGAGCCAAATGGCCTTTCTCGAAACCTCTTCCCCTTCCGGGAATTTAACGGGACACAGCCTGCATGCCAGGCATCCCGATAGGATCTGGGGAAGGCAGGACCTGTCCCACGCCACAGTCTCAACCGAGGCGAGTTCCTCCACAGACCCCTGCGCGAAGAGGTCCTGGCAGCAGGCTGGCAGATGGCCCTGCCGAGCTCTATCATCATCACATCCCTCAACCCCGAAAGAATGCCACAGAGGGGCTCATGGGCAAGAGGGATGCCGAAATCATGACCTAGGAGATCTTTTCCGTAGCTGGGTCCTTCAGGCCCTGGGTCAAGCAGCTCTAGTCATCTTATCTACCCTGTGTCTACCTGCCGTAAATCAGCAAGCTCCAGGACAGACAGCACTGGGATTTCAGCTCCTTCCGAGCGCTGCAGCACCTGCGGTGCCCCACGCCGGGCCAGCCACCGCTGCCGGCCCCTCGGGGAGGGGAGCGATCGCCATCCGCGGCTCCTCGGCACGCCGTGGCAGGCAGCTCGCCTGCTCCTCACGGCGGGGGTCGCCCTCCCACGGGGCTCCCCGACTGCCACCTGCCGCCGGGGGCACCCAGACCACGACCGGAGAGGGGGGCGACTGGGCAGGGGGAGTGACGATTCGCGGGGCGGTGCAACAGGGCGGCGACAGCGCGACAGAAGGAGGCGGAGGGGGCGGGGGGGGTCTCGCGCTCCCAACGGTCGTTCCCAGCCGCTGCGGGGGCGGCTCCTACCTGCGGGCGGCTCTGGTGGTGGCTCCGGCTCCACCGGCCGCGGCGGCGAGCGAGGGGCGGGCTGGGCCTAGGGGGCCGGATTGGGGCCGGGAAGGTGGCCCTGCATCGCCCCCGCCCCGCCCCGCCCCGGATGGGCGGGGACTGCAGCGCCGGGATGGCGGCCCGCGGCGGCCATTGGTGGCCCCGGGGCTCCGCGGAGGTGGGTGGCAGTAAAACGCGCCGCGCCCTCACCGGCGGTTTTGGGGCGGTGGGGCGCGACCACAGCCTCTCCTGGAACCACAGAACATCCCTCGGGCATGGCTGGTCTTTGGCGGCCCAGCCTCCGCCAAAAACAAGCCCCGTGCTCAGCCCCAGCACCGTGCCTGGGCCCGCTGGCTGCACACTGTCGCTGGCATAGCCATGAGGGGGGCTGTTAATTGGCTGTAAATTGGTTCCTTCTCTGTCCCCTTCCCTGCCCTCCCTCCCCAGTCCCAGCAGCACCTACCAGCATGAGGCTCGGGGTGAGCCGCCTGCTCCAAAGCCCCCGGAGACTGAAGAGGGCTCACCACCCAAAAACTGCGGTGATATCTTTGTGGTCCTCCTGCGAAGTGGTGCCCATTTGCTAAGTATTTTGGAAGATCTGAAAGAAGCAGCCACCCAGTAGCAAGAGACCCCAGGAACAGCCTGGGCCAGGCTGTCCTCTTCCACCCCCTTTCCCTTTCCTACTGGATGGTAGGCTTTGTGGTCTCCGTAAAGCACCTCTGTTGTTGGAATTTTGAGAGGAAACATTCCCAGCAAAACTGTTCAGTGATAACCATTTGTGAATGTTTCCTGGGGCGGAAGGATACCTTTGCTGTCTGACATTCGTGGGATTAAGTCAACGTGAACGCTACCACTTTTTTCTGCTCTCCCTTCCCTCTCTCTGCCAGGATGCAGTATGACTGATGTTATTTATTGAGTATCTTGTTTTTTCTCCTAAAACCCGAATAAGGTGGCGCTTATTCAAAGTTTTGCCCTGGTGTTATCACTTATGAACAAACACAAGACAGCCACCTGCCTAAATCCACACCAGCCCCCAGAAGTGAGCCGAGTTATACATCAGCAGTTTATCAGTATCTTATATACCGTCTTTCTAGCAGCCAGGCAAAGCTCCTTCACCCTGCAGCTTTGGCCCTCACAGGCAAAGCTCCTTCGCCCTGCAGCTTTGGCCCTCATGGCATGCTCTGAAGAGATTTCATCTCTTTGACCCCCAGGGATTACGAACAGGTCCTCAGAGCAAGTGCAGCACCAGCAGGTCCCCTGAGCCCTTACTGAAGTGGCCGCATCTCTGCGGCGTCAGCAGTGCCAAGGGAGAGGACAGCCACTCTTGCAGAAAGGCAACCGCTGTGTACGCTTATCGGTGTTTTAAAGGCTGAGGGAGCTATTGTTAGAGCTGAAATAACATTCTTCCTGCTTTGGTATTTCAAATCTTGTGTTATCCTGGACTAATAAATGGATCCTCGCAGCATTTGCTTTTTGCAACCCCACAAAATCCAGAGATCTTGGCCAGGTTTTCCCTCTGCGTGCACCTGACACTTGCCCCATGGCACTGCCACACTAAGGAGCTGCAGGCCACAAGTGACTGCAGGGCACAGCTTTCCTTAGGGAAAGAGGTGCTATCACCCCCCCATCACCAAGACAGGCCCCAACTCAGGTGCCTGGAAAAAAGTATGCTTGAAGTATCAGCATTAACCACACCCCTGACTGCAAGGCTTCCTGTGATAGCAAAAGTCAAGCAAGCTCACTTTAAAAGTAACAGAGGGGAAGACTGAGTTCAGTAACCTCTGGCTTTCAGCAGCCAAGGCTGAAGAAAACCTTCTGTCAAGCAGGCGAGAAGTGACAGCGCTCAGCCCAGCTATTTTGGCCAGAAAGAAAAACGCAGCAACTAATCAGAAACCACCTTAGTCACTTCACCTCTGCCGTCAGCCAAAGCTGGAAGGAAAACAATGCAGCATATGGGATTTTAAAGCAATTTAATTTTTGGTAAACTCTGAGCGTCTGAGACATTTTGTTCACAGCTCTTTTTTGAGCAGATGGTGTCCCTTCGAGTGCTGGAAAATGCGCGATGCTAACAGGCCCACCAAAGACCTCTCACAAATTAAAAAAAATCACGTCTTAAAAAGGCACAGCCTGGGGACAGCAAGCGTGTGCTGGAGCCCAACCAGTGCAGGACACAACAGAGGTGCAGGGAGGCACCAGCTGTCAAGGGGTGGTGTTACGTGGGTCCATGGGGATATTTCCTACAAACTCTTCTTCATGGGACACCAGTTCCACGGGGGCAGCAGCCCCTCTCGTGTGAACCTCGTCCTGCAGCATCCCCCCGCCACGGGGTGTGCGGGTGCAAACGTAGGTAAGGAGGTAGGGCATGTGGGCATGTTGCTTTTGAACTGCATCCCACAATAACACATCCTTCACAGTAATGCTGTGTGACCCAAAGCCCGCTGGAAGCTCACCTTGACCTGTGGAAAGAGTCTTTCCTCACACATCTTCACCAACACTACCTTGGCAAAGATGAGGAGCCACAAGTATGATCCCTCATCTTGTTTGGGGTTACACCTAGCTTTCCCAGGGGTGGGTGTGCCGGAGGCTGACACTGATGTCCCTCCCATGTCTTCAAAGACACAATTGCAATGATGCTGGTGCACAGATGTGACAACGCTCTTGGGATGCTGTGAGCAGGGCATGACTCCTCCTGCCCCAGTCCTCACTGGGTTTTCCTGCTGGGCCACTGAGACCCACTGGGGATCTGCCTGGCAATTCGCCTGGCCCGGAAAGGGACCTGCTCCAACGCAAGCAAGTGTTCAAAATTATGGTTTTCTTTGCTGTCTGTTAATAAATATTTCTTCCCCCTGATGCCTTACAGCATGTGCATGTTTGTCCTGGTTTTGGCTGGGATAGAGTTAAATTTCTTCCTAGTGCTATGTTTTGGATTTAGTATGAGAAGAATGTTGATAACACACTGATGTTTTTAGTTGTTGCTAAGTACCCTATAGTCAAGGACTTTTCAGCTTCCCATACTCTGCCAGGTGCACAAGAGGCTGGGACGGAGCATAGCCAGGACAGCAAACCCAACTGGCCAATGGGGTATTCCATGCCATATGATGTCATGCTCAGTACATAAATAGGAGGCATGGTCCAGGAAGTAGCGATCGCTACTTGGTTATCGGTCAGCGGGTGGTGAGCAATTGCATTGTGCATCACGCACTTTGTATATTCTACCATTATTATTATTAAGTAGTAGTAGTAGTAGTAGTAGTAGTATCCCTTATTTTTCTGTTCTATTAAACTGTCTTTATCTCAATCCACAAATTTTACTTTTTTTTCCCGATTCTCTCCCCCATCCTATGGGGTGGTGAGGGGAGTGTGCGAGCAGCTGTGTGGTGTTTGGCTGCCTGCTGGGTTAAACCCCAACATATCCAAATTTCACCACGTCAGTGCTCTTCACGGGAACCGAACTGCATGTCATCTCCACATCCGCTTTATTCCAGCAACAGAGAAGTGGGAAGGCTGAGCCCCCATGTACTGACATCAAGTAGCAGGATCAGGCCTCAGAGGTATTTTATTTTACATGTAAAAGAGAGGACTACTGCAGAGCTAACCCCTGCCCTTGCAGACCTCACTTGCAGTTCAGGAAGAAACAAAGCAACCTCGTTCCCCTCTAATTGCAGTCCTCTCCAGGGTGATATTACCACTGAAGACTGGCTACAGTTTTACTGGGCTGGTTTTTTTGGGGAAAAAGGTATACAGAGGCGAAGAAAACAGAAAAGGGAATTGCTTTGAGTTTGCTTTAATTCCTGGGAAATATATGTCTTCTGAAGATAGATTTACCACCTGGTTTTCCTGTTCTGCTCCTTTCTGCTCCAAAGCCGGAGCGAGGCCTGGCAAGAAATGTCGCGAGGCCTGGCAAGAAATGTCACTCACCCAGAAATGGGAGCGGCAGGGGAAAGGGGCCAGGGATCACTCGGCAGCAGCCATTGGAGCTGCTCCATACCTTGATGCATGGGCTAAATACAGTGCCTAAGCAACTGCTCCTCAGTTGAAGTGTTAACCCTCATTTCATCAGCCAGATCATCTCTCATCAAAGCCATCTGTTCCTTTATCCAGCTTTTTAAATATTGTGATAGACTTCATTTCTCCAAATGCCCTGCTGCTAAACAGACACCATCTGAGCATGTGCACCCTTGGCTTGGCATTAACAGGTGTGCTCAGGATTTGCTGGAGAGGCAGTCACCTGCAAAGTGCTCTCTCCCACCCTTACCAATATCCCCAGATCCCAGTCCTCCAAGATGAAGTGCTCCCTCTTCCCAGCTCGCCGACATGATCCCAACTGAGAAAAATTCATCTGGATTTGGGACTGGAGCAGCAAAGTGGTTACCCACCCCATCTTGCTGCAAGAAAGTGACACTGTTTAAATCATAGGAAGGGAAATGGAGAAAATGGATACAAAATTTCAAAATTTTTTCCATAAAATGAGAAGTCAAAAAAACTACCGCTGTGAATGCAAATACATGGGATAAAGAGGATTGCCTGTGAGACGGTCAGGGTCCGAACTCTGGGGAGGAAACCTTGAAGTACTGGTGTATGCAGATGAGAGCTGCAGGCTGGCGTGTGTTCTGGAGGACAGTCCTATATGAAGCAGAGAAAACGCTGTAAAAAAGACAAATTTTTTTTTTAAGAGTAATCAGATTTAGTAAAATAATGATTTCCTATTATTATGCTATAAACGCTAATGGAATTATGTCAGCCAGGAAAATTTAGTACCCCCAGTTAATATTGAGGTTAGGCATTACTGTGCAGAGATGGTAGGCACCGTTTCATCTACAGTTTTTACCTGTGCTGCTCACTGGACCTTTTCTCCTGGGCATCTTCCAAGGCCCGCAAAAGGGAATTTTTTTTTTTTTGATCCTGCTTGCAGGCTTTGCTGTTCATTTGCTTCTCTTGGGCAGTGGATTTATCTTTACAGATGCAGCTGGTGTGGGGCAGGGCCCCAACTTTACCTGCTCTGGGGCCATATCTTTGTTCCCTGCCCTTTTGGCTTTAACCCCGGCTTGGCCATGGCTGGTGCAGGAAGTGGGGGGGCAGTGGCACAGCTCCTGGCATGAGGCTGCAAACTGTTCACCTCCCTGGGGCTTGCCATGGCTGTACCAAAGCCAGCAGGACAGGGTGGGTATGGTGGCAGCTGGGGCACAGGGCAGCTGGACAGGTCTGCTACGGTCAGCTGGCTGCAGATTCACAAAACCAGAGTGGAAATTCTGCTATCATTTCCTCAGAAAAGACTAAATCAGGGTTAAACTCTTCAGGAAGTGGGACAGCAGGAGATACACTCAGTAAATACAACTCACCCCATGTGCGAGCGGTGATTTAAACAGCAAAAGCCTCCAAACCATCCGGTTGGCAGCTCTGCCTATGCAGGGGCAGCCCTGGCTCCTCCGCAATGAAACGAAGAAGTTCCTGACAAACTCTCTAAGACTCAGTTTGGAGTTTTAGAAAGCAGGTATTCTTTATTGCAGCGCTGGATGCACAGGGGGTCGCTCCACCTAGTGTGCGTGCCAAATCACTTAACCATAGAAGTTATATACAGTTAGAGTATGCATATTCATTACATTTCCCAGAATTGGGACGATATGCAAAAGTCTCAGTCTTCACTCATGCTTAGTTTTAGCTCCTGGCTTAATTAGCGCAATTCTCACTAGCACCAGGCTCTTATCTATTCTACTCAAGATAGGAGGTTGGCCTCCTTATCTAGAATACTAAGTTTCAAGGCCTTTTCATCTACTATGTGTCCCGTATGTGGCCTATTCACAAGGTGTTCCTAACCATCTGCATCATTTCAACCAAAGAACTGTAAATCTCTTCATTGTTCCTTCCTATTTGACGTTAATCCCTATCAGCAAACTCAGTGCTTTGCTAGGTTTCAGGGGGGTTCGTTTTTTCCCCCCTATTCCCCTCTGTCCAGTGGGGCTGGCGTTGCTGGGTGTGCACCCCTGGATGCCAGAGGTTTCAGCTCGCATGCTGGGCACCACTCAGCCAGAGCCATTGTGGGAACTGGGGCACATGGGCACGTGCTAGCAAATGTCCCCTTTTCCACTGGGCTCTGCTTTCGGTTTTTCTTTTCATTCTTCTTTTAAAAGAAGATCTTAAGGGAAATTGTACCTTGATTCCCAGAAGCGCCCCAGAAGGTGGTGAAAAGGAGCCCCATAACTCCCTGTGAGACCCCTTCTACGTAAGGGTACAGCTACAAAACAGTCCAGGAGCAAAAATATCAAGGTAATACAAGTCCAGCCTGGCCGTGCCTTTGGGGCCACAGTGGGAGCTGATACATCATCAACCATTAAAAATCCTTCCAAACTGAGAGCCCTTCCAGCTGCAAATACCCCAAACATCAGCTGATCAGAGTCTGTAGGTCTGTCACCATGTTTCAAGCCTGGCATGGACTACCAGGCTCACGTGGACACAGAAGACCTTTCAGAAGACCTTTTTTTTCCTGAGAGCCTCCCACCCCAACAGCTCAATGCGATGCCTGAAGTCAGGCTGCATTTCCCATCTGCTGCGCTTATTTCCAGAAAGTCGTGTTCTGGCTGACGATTTATGGGCTTGAAAAATTATCAATGCCAGCCAGAGGACAGCAGTTGCCTTGCACTGGCAAGCTGTGGAGGAAGATAGGGATGCAGACATCACCCGGGGTTGCAAGGAAACAGCAGAGCCACTGGAGGGAGTGGGCAGAAATCAGCCCCTGACGCCTCAAGCAGCCTCCCCTGTATCCCTGCACCCCCCCAGCAAACCCCCACTTTTTAAAATTGGCTCAGGGATATGGCGACCAGCCCAGGACTGACCATGCACCCTTTTCCCACCCCAGACCCCCATGCTAAACCTCTGCATCCAAGTGCCAAAAGGCTAAGTGAAGTTTTGGTGCTGCTGCGCAGGACCCTGGCACAGCATCTGGCCTGATGGAACAGAGCAGGACTGCCACCAGCTTTCCTGAGTGTGGCAGTGGGGCTGCTGGGCAGGAGATGGCACAGGAGATGTCTGCTGCACTTGGCTGCTTTTCAGGGACTGCAAACCCTGACACATTTCTTCAGTGCCAGCACTCACCCTCTCACCGCAGCCCCTTCCTTGAGGTGTAATTTCGGAGCCAGCAGGTTTTGCTCATGCTTGCCTCCCGCTCCAGGGGATTACCTGAACACAGCCCAGCCTGTGCACCCAACCGTGGCAGAGGAGCCTGGAAGCTCCTCTGTAGTCAGCTATCACAACCTTGGCCTCAGGCCACACCCTGACAGTTGTTTTTGTACACAGCCCTGACAGGGTTTCATCAATATTTGCATAGCTGAGTACACGCTCTAAGTTACAGCTGAAATGCTCCTTTAGCTCTAAGTTACAGCTGAAATGCTCCTTTAGTGATTGTGTCAAGCCCCAGGGCAGGCGTAGCGTTTCCTCGAGCCACCCCTATGACAGAAAGCAGGTGACCTGCTCAAGGGTTTCTGCTGTGGAAGGAGCACATGACTAAGGGCCCCACCAGTTCTGGGAAAAAAGGTAAAAAAGATCCAGTCCCTGCTGTGTGCCAAAGCTGAGAATCTAGAAACACTCAGCGCAACACTGCACAGGACAGCGTACAAACACCTCTTGTTCTCAGTCCTATGTGGTGTTATTCCAGACGGTTCAACGTGCCGAGAACAGAGTTAGAGACAACAGAAGATCAGGCACTATCAGACCATCAGGTCTTAGAAAAGTTTGACAGTCACTGTACCCTTGGTTTAGCACAGCCTACAGCCAGCCACCCATCAACGAGCAGTCCCTCAACGCTTTTGCACTGCTCAGAAAGTGCTAGAGGGGTCCTTGAATACCAGATCAGCAGGAGATGTGCCAAAGTCCACAGAAACGAGTGCGGCTCATGCCTTGGTACCTACCTTACTGAGGCTCCACGACTTCCCCACGTCACTGTACACAGCTGCGGGTAGATCCCGTGGCTGCCCTGGGAGGTGGCTGGAGCCCTTCCTGACTCCCAGAGACCCTACATGTTCTTGAGGAAGGGGAGACCACATTAAGGAACATGGCCAAAATGATTTCCAAATCAAAACAAAAATTAAAACAAACATGCAAAAAAATCAAAACAAATAAGCAAAAAAAGGAAATGCATGGAAGGATTCCTTCTTTTACCAAAATTCAAGGCATTCTCTTCAAAAATTTAGTTTTCCTGCAGAGGCTAACCAACATTTTTTGATCAACTCACCACATGGAGGAGTTCATCTACAGAAACAGGAATTCAGACAATACAAACTCCAAGAGAAGACATCTGATGGAGGAGCTTTTCCTTTTCTGAATGATGTTTCTTTAATTACTTTCAGTTTCTCAAAACCATGGGTAACTTGCCAATGTTTTCAAAATCTCAGATCTCTGAATCCTACTGGAACTGCTGTTGCTGCTGGAGTCTTATACCCGGGGGAGGGGGGGAAATTACCTTGTTGTAATTTGAGAGATTCAGAACAGCATGTACCTCTTTGAAGAGCCAGTTATTCTTCTTACACCATGTACTTGACAGGAATCACCTTAAGGAAGTCCGAGTAATAGCAGTACAAAAGAAAAAAAAAAAAAGGATCTAAAGTATGATAAAGATCAACAGGAAGATGTGTATCTAAGTGCCTGTGAAGTGCACTCACTGCAGTTCTCCAGCCAGGAAATTGCACAAACGAAATGATGGGAGCACCAGTAAGATTAGGCATTTGTGCATCTTCCCAGCTTCACTCCTACACGCCAAACCCATCACCCGCATCATTTTGAAGGCGGGTTCCCAATGATTTTTGCTGCTCTCCAACTGCTCATCGACTGCGTGAAGAAGGAAGCAACAGTGCTATCTTTCTAACCAGCAAGTCGGAAACCTCCCAGCTCTGGGAGCCCGTTTCCACTCCCTCCTGCAGGCACTGTAGGGGGTGGTGGGGAGACGTCTCCTACTTGTGTGCGTGTAATTCTTGTGCCTGTCAAACGGCCCCAACTCCTGATGAATGCACATGAAGACATGAGTTCTGGCACACTCAGATCTTCAGGCACATCTCAGCAGAAACAAGGAGAACTTACAGCAAAATCTAAAAAAAATGCTTAATATTTTTGGTCAAAGCATTGTCCTGCAGTCACATTGGGCTGATATTTTGCTATTAAAGTGGGATTTTCACATGCAAGAACTTGCCACGGTTTCCTTTCAAGGTTATGTCAGCTTGAATTTTCTTTTTCCCCTCTATCAGCTTGGCCACTAAGCCCAAAGTAATCAAATCTCTTGGTGCCCTTCTGTTTGAGAACACTCCTCTTCCACTGAGGAGGAAACCAGAAATGCTGAGGGGGTAGGTATTGGAAACGCTGCACCAAGTGAATAGCTGGAAACACAAAGCAAAACACCGCTGTAATTCTGATGTGTGATGCACAAAGCCCTTTGCTTTGGGAGACGTTTCAAAATAAAACACAGCAGCCAGTCTAACTCATAACTGTTTATTGTAAATCTCTCCAGAGTTTACACATCATTCATGGCAAAGTAACACTGTTAAAACACCTGCTGGATGAAACACAGAATAAAGACAACTCCTTTATATTATATGGCATCATTTAAAAAACAAGAAACAGAACAAAAAAGAAACCATTTTAATTTTTTTTTCCAGTTCTACATCTTTCCTGAAAATATCTGGGCCTAAGTCTCAGTTATCTTGAGATCCCTGCCTTGCCCAAGGCGTGGGGCTGCACAGCTGGGAAACAGGCACTCCTTCTCCAAGGGGCAAGGCAGTGACCTTCTTTATAAATGAAAATCATGCCCTCTATCTTCAAAAGTGCTCCAGTGCTGACAGTACAAAGCCTCTCTCCTGCACTGGCTAACATCTAACACAAAGGGCTATATGTCCCATTAATTCCACATGCTTTTTTTTTTAATCTTTTTTCTTTTCTTTTCTTTTTTTTTTTTAAACAAGGCAACTGTTAAAATTCAGAAGCTACATAAGTGTCTATATTTTGCTCAGAAACCAATGGATGTTGCATGCAGCTGAAATATTAGTAGAGACTCTGACTTAGATAAAGGTCAGTTTTCTAAGACCTGCTAGTCAAAGGCAGAAAAAGAAATTAAGAGGCCTCTTGTGCAAAAGGAGCTAAAATATGCATGCATCGATGGCCATGACCCTTTAGAATATAACTTAGGTCTCCAAACATTGAAACTGAAGCTTTATTTGGCTTAAGACATGGTTGAGCTCTATACCTTTACAAATTACAATGTATATGCAACAACAAAGGAATCATCTCAACATAGCATCAGTTGGTATTTTGGCCTGTATAGAGACTAATCTTCAACACAAAAGCCTGCTCAGCAATAAATGGTTTTCATATTTAGCAAAGACAGCAGCACACTGGGCTGGCTAACAGGGCTAACAAAAAGAAGAAAGCAGGTTTTCAAACTAACATCTAACTAAATTTAGACCGATTTTTCCCCTTGGACATCCTGTTTTTCATCGGTTCTGTTACTGTCCTTTCCATTAGTCTGTAGTTGGAACAGCACATTGGGACCTGCCCCATCCCCTCTGAGAGATGCATCTCAAAAGCATATTTGATTAATAGTAGAAACAAAAATCTCCCCTAACTGCACTTGGAAAGGATAGTTAGTTCCTCCAACCTGCCAACGTTTACCATGGACAAGCAAATTACAATGTATTTCAGACATGAACTACAGTGACTAAAATCAAATCTCTCTCCTGTTTAACTATAATATTAAATAATATATAACATTTTTACACTTAATAGTCTGAAGTTTGGTGATAAGACAGCTAATAAGGAAAAAAAGCTGGGGCTGAATCTGTTCCTGGAGAATTAATTTCGCCCAACTGGTCTGAAAAAACTAATTTTACCCAGAGGAAAATAAATCCACCACAGGCACGTGGGTGTGTGTATACCCACCCACCCACATGTATGACAGCGCACCAAAGCATTACTTTTCAAGCACTGCCATCTCCAGTCCTTTCCTTGCGAGCCTGGATCATCTCCTTCGGAGCCTGCTTGCGGTCAGTGACTAACCCCAACCAAAACATGAAGTCAATAAACCAGGTGGTGGGGTTGAACGTCAGGCCCAGCTCACTGGCTGAGTAGTCGAATGGGAAGGTGTGGTGGTAGTTGTGGAAACCCTCACCTGAAAAACAGAGAGGGAATTTAAAGACCACATGGCCAGCATGTTTATGAACTTAGGAATACACTTGGGTGGGACATCCCAACGCCCGTTTCCCAAGTTCTGAATCCAGTGCAGGTTATGCTCCACCCCTGGCTATGGGAGACCTCTGGGGCAGTCCCACAACGGACTCCATTTCCGTGCTTTGGGCTTTCCTCCCCAGTAGGAAGGGGGCATGTCCCACCCCTTATGCTCAGGGAAGAAAACCATAAATGCTTCAAGAGGGGAGACGCACAACCGAGTAAGAAGCAGAGTCACTTACTTCTGCTGCACTGCCCCCAGACGACTGCTGAGAAGAGAGGATTGCTACTGTGAACACGTCTCTGCCCAGAGACTACATGGCATTATTTCAATGTAGGCACCATCAGTAGAACAAGGGAGCCTTCCTCTAGGAGGCGCAAGCTCCAAGCTTCTCCAAGCCCTGGCTCCAAGTTGCAGGTGCCCAAAGCCCCAACGAGGGTGAAACAGGATGGGATGTCACTCTGAGTTTGCAAAGCTATATCCAGGGCTACAGCACTTACCGATGGCTCCCAGAGTGACAAAGGTGTTCTGCCTGGGGTTGATGTACTTGTCGTAAGGGCGGTTGCCGTACATATGAGCGGCGCTGTTGACCAGCCAGGTGACATTGAGGGAGATGGTGTACCGGAGGATGGAGGCAAGGAAGTAGGCATTCCACAGACTCTCGCCCCAGAGGTACCACGGCACAAAGGTAGGGATCACAAAGCACATCAGCACAACCGAACTCTTGTAATACCTGCCAGGAAAGAAAAGGACACCATTACCGTGGTGGGAATGACATCTGGGGTGAAGTGGGGTTGGATCTCTGGAGACACGGCTCTGCCAGAAACCCCTGGCATAACCGGGGCAGCAGGGAACATTTCAGACATCCACAATCATGACATAATTTTTCCAAGTGCAATTCAAAATGCCAAGACAACTCGAAACCCCGAAGCAGCAGGTAACACTGGAGCTGCCTATTCCCAAAGCAAACCTCCCAAGTTGAGTACCTTTAAACCTGGGGAAGTGCTGAGTTGGCTGCACACCCTGTGCCTAGGGCCTGGCTCTGGGACTGGAAAAGCCCGGGGCTTGGTGTGGCATTGGCGGAGCTGTGTCAGAAACATGTTCACTGCTAAGAGCTGGCAACAACTTCCCCCATGCTCAGATCAGAAGGGAACCTGCAGCATAGGGCAGGAGCAGCTCCTTTCTATACCACTGCTGCTGCGTGAGCTCCAACAGTGGTGGCAGACCCAAAGCAGCTGCTGAGAGACCATGGGCAGCCTGCCAAGGGTGAGGAGAAAGATGCATCTTGGCCTGGGGGCCAGGATTACTGCTGCTCTCCCAGCCCACTGACTGGCACAAGCCCTGCCACTCCTCCATATATTGGACAAAATCAGTGTGCAGTGCAAAACAGGGAGGGAAGAAGCCAAACCGTCTGAGAACAAACAGGAAAGCTTTATAGTACCGCTAAAGCCACATGCCCAGGCAAGGCAGGGAAAAGAGAGCACAGGATAGAGGGAGCACAGAGGTGAAGAGCAGAGACCATAGCAGGAGAAACAAAGAGAAAAATCATGCTTGGGGAATTAATCCAAGGCAAGTGGAGAAAGGGAGCAGCTCAGCAAGAAGTGGGGAGGCAAAGCCAAAAGCGAGATAGAAAATAAATCACTCTAAATGGAGAACGGGCTAACGGCGCTCAGAAACGGAGAGCAGCAAGACAGTGCAGCTTGGGAGCCACCTACAATGTGTCCCCAGCTCGAGAGGAAACAAGACCCCATCTTCCCCATTGAGCCCTTCCACCTCCCTGGAGCCCAGTTTTCTACAGCCCACAGTGATCCCGGGTATCATCATCAAAGCAAGCTGCCGCATGCAACTAGAGTGGTAGGCTGAGGTGACAGGATTTTGAAGGGTGCAGAAAGAAAAGAAACGCAAAGTAAGACCCATCTTATTTGTGCCCATATGACAGGTTTAAAACAGACCCCTGCTTTTGTTGAGTTTTCTGGAAGGCATGAGGAAGAACGGAGTTTGGATTTATTGAACAGTTATTAAAACTTCCCATTTGCTGAAAGTTTTTCAGATAGGAAGAACTGTCAATCTGGTTTGACAAAAGCAAACAATCAAACAAAAAATCTTCAATTAAAACCCACAGAGGATTGGAAAAATGATAATATTAGCAATATTTTTGGAAGGAAGAAAGTTTCCATGAACATGGTTCTCATCTATAACACACCAGCTAGTTTTGATCATCTTGTGTATGAAATAAATTAACCTCTTGCCCTGCAAGTTCTTTGTTTGATACTTTTTGTTGTTGTTTGAAGGTTGTGCCTCATACGCTGGGCTCCAGAAGGAGATCTGCAGCTGTCCAGCAACACCAACGATGGTGAAAAGAGAGCATGTCCTCAGCTTTCTCACAGAACTCTATCTTCACAAAGATAACAGATAATTTCCCACTCATCTGACTGACTTCTGAACCAGGCTGTGGATAAGGTTTGCAAACCTCATCAAGGCCAGGATTTAAGTCGAGGTGGAGGAGAAAAATATTTTCCAGTCCAGAAAACTCCTTCAAAGTTCAAAGCCTCTCCCACTCCAGGAAAATAAAATAAAATATGAAAACAGCTTATCAGGCACCAATTAAAACCATTCTGTGAGATGCAAGAAGTCCAGACTGAAGTCTTTGAGGAAGACATGAGATCTCACATCCGAACGAGCACCCGACTACATTTTCTGTGTCTCCCTTTGACTGAAACATCCACCCTGGAATGAGAAACCTCCTTATCTGGAGTTCAGGGGAACAAATGCCTCCACACATGCTTGGGGAACAGTGCTGCTTTCACCATATGAAAACGTTGTAATGAAGACACTTCACCTGTGAGCCTCTCTTTCACATCACATGCAGGATTGTTGCTCTGATATTCACAGAGGGTAAATTTTGCTG
Organism: Calonectris borealis; assembly: GCF_964195595.1. Taxonomy (NCBI): domain Eukaryota; kingdom Metazoa; phylum Chordata; class Aves; order Procellariiformes; family Procellariidae; genus Calonectris; species Calonectris borealis. The sequence goes on from NC_134315.1 coordinate 65,046,392, forward strand.
TCAGTCATGCCTGGAGCAGTACTGTGATTTCAGCTGAAGTGATGTGGTTTTAAACTGATTGAGTGGTACCTCATCCACAGCTCACCAGCATCACTAAATTCAGCAAAGCTAACAATCTGGCCTTAAAACAAAACGTGACAAAGAAGGGTTTATCATGATTCTTACTGATCTGACTTGCCAGGTTTTCCATGCTGTCAAAAAAAACAACACTTCAACCTTATAGAAAGAAAAAACCTGAATTTTTCTTCCCAGATAAGGGAAGGTAAACTCCAAAGTCCTAAATTTCAAATCCAGAGCAGAGACATTTGCTAAGACATAACTTCCCTGCAGAAAACATACTTCTTCACTACACAACATTTGCAGTATAACCAAAGCAGTAGAGCCTGCTTCTTGTGGGATGCTGTTGTCTTGGAAAAGGTAATAACACAACCAAGAGGAGCTGCAGCAAACTGCAAGGGAGCCTTTGCAAACAGGCACTGCCAGCTGAGGAACCAGTAAAAGCAACAATACGTGGAGGGCAGTGAATTCCTCACTTCGGAGCTCTGCTGATGCAGGAGTAATTCTGCTAGTGCACAGATTTCTCTAATGCAAAAAAGAAACTGACTTCTGGACTCAACTGACTGCTCCCCTCACCCATAAAACACTCAGAAATGAGCTTATGTGGTTTGCCGAAGTACCTGGACCAAATGCTTGCAGGCAGAGACAGTCGTCTTGTGCCTAAAATACAGGTACTCACATAGAGGACAAAGCATGTTGCTCAATTCCCACCTCTTGCAGAGTGTGTAGCAAACTGAACTAGGTCTGTGCTAATTCTCAAGGGAGGTAATTAATCCTGTGAAGAATGACAGTCTTGGGAGAGAGAAGCGCTTAGTCTGTGCTGGCCCACAGGTGCCAAAGATGAGGTTGCAGAGTGAAATGTGAACTTCTCCATTAAAGCAGTTAGTGATTACAGCATTTGCTCCAATGATCGAAGGAGAAGGCCAAGATCCCAGCAACTTCTGCTGTGGATGTTTTCACAGCCAGTCCTGGCTTTTTGGAAAAGCAGAGGGACAAGGACAGGGCTCACTGCTTGTGCAGCAGAGCCTGCAAGGAGAGTCAGCAAGCGTCAGCCACATGGCAATAGCGGAGGCCAGAGGGATGGCAGTCCTAATGCCTCTAATCAAGGTGGCAGGGATATCTTGGGGGAGAAAAGGGAAAGATAAAAATAAGGAATGAGCCACAACTATAAAACCAGGCGGAGGGACCTCTCCACCCTGCCTTGCACGAGGGCCCAGTGCTCTCACTTACTTTCTTTGGAACCTGACGACGGGATCGTCCAGCAGGTCAGTGAAATCCAGTTTCCTTCCCTTCTCTATGACTTCCTGGTGCTTGCGCACGAATAGCCAGCCAATGTGGGAGAAGAAGAAGCCGCGGCGGGCGTTATGCGGGTCTGCGTCCGTCTCCGAGTACTTGTGGTGCACACGGTGGTCTCGGCTCCACTCGTAGATGTCGTTCTGCACAGAAAGCACGGCAGGGTGAGACGAGAGAGGCCGGGTGCTGCTCCAGCAGTACCACCTCCAGTTCCTTCCCCACACGGTAACAGCAACAAGCCCCTCTGTGATGCTCCTCAAAAAAAGTTATCAGCTAAAGACATCCTGAAGGACCTCAGCTTTGCAGCCAGCCAGTCCATCACACTGCTCCTGTCAGTGCCCACAGAGAATAGGACATGCTCTGGGAACTGGCGACACAGATTGGACTCGTCCCAGGGCTGAGGACGGCTGGAAGCCAACAGCCTCTTGGGAGTTACCATCATCAGTCTGCCCTGGTCCCGTGTCCTTCCTGGGTGTTCACTGTCCAAGGATGGACACTGGGCTGCAGGGACCAGGTACATACATGTTTACATTGTTATTTTATGACCCTGTCACGGGGGAGCTTGCATGTTTATTTTCAGGGCACTACTGTGCAGAGGCACTCAGTTCTGGCGTCCTTTTTCTAAGCTGGTTCTGGCTGGTTACCACTGACGCCCTCCAGGCACAAACGCAGCGCTGAAAATGGGACAGAGCTTGTGGAACACTACACATGCCTTTTCCTGACATGAACAGGAGCTGAACTCGCTCAGCCTTTTGGAGGGATGCATCTTCCACAGTAAAACCAGCACCTCCATTTAAATTACTGCTCTGTCTGCAGGAATGTGTACAAGAGCACAGCCTTCCAGTACTTAAAAGGGGCCTACAGGAAAGATGGGGAGGGACTCTTTATCAGGGAGTGTGGTGATAGGATGAGGGGTAGTGGTTTTAAACTGAAAGAGGGTAGATTTAGATTAGTTATTGGGAAGAAATTCCTTACTGTGAGGGTGGTGAGACACTGGAACAGGTTGCCCAGAGAAATTGTGGATGCCCCCTCCCTGGAAGTGTTTAAGGCCAGGTTTGATGAGGCTTTGAACAACCTGATCTAGTGGGAGGTGTCCCTGCCCATGGCAGGGGGGTTAGAAGCAGATCATCTTTAAGGTCCCTTCAAACCCAAACCATTCTATGATTAAGATATCAAAGGAGATGTGCCTGTTTCATGGGAAATCAAGTCTTGCATTTCCAGCCAGGCGGGAACAAAAGTCTCAGACCCATAACATCAGCTTAGCATTGGATCCAGATCAGATACAAAGCAAGTTCAGTCCTGTCTCTGCTCAAGCTGTTAGCAGATAGGGGTCACTGAAATACCTTATGGCTGTAAATGGGATTATGTGGATTGCAGGGACGAAGGGATGGACCGCAATTTCAGACTTGGATCCGTAAAGTAATCAGCCTCCCAGTTTGCTCTGCAGGATGCACTGGCTATTGGACTAAACTGGTGTTTTTTGCAGTGGTACCCAGCTATTAGTGCAGGGCATTGTAAGCATGTACAACACTTGCAAAAGTCAGGCCACACACTCATGTATGAATTGAATTGCCCAACACCAGCACCAAAACATGGAAATATTAGTTAATGCCCAGATCCACAACAGTGTGAACTTTAATCAGAGAATGCTTAGCAGAGTGTGCTTTCCTCTGCTATTGCTATCTCTGCATAGCCAGGGAGGTACCCAAGCAGTAACACCCAAAGGAAGGAAGGGCTTGCGTTACTTTTAGGAACACCAGCAGCACCCACAACCACCAACCACTGCAGCTTTGCTCCCAGCAGAACTGAGCAAACCATTTGCGGTGCCTATGAAGTAACCGCAGTGGGGCAGCCATCATGGCACTGAATGTACTGCAGGACACACTAAGCCCAGGCTAATGACAACTGTATATATCTGTGTTTTGTGAGACAAAAGCCCTATGCTGAAAGCATCACAGAAATCATTGCTCTTTCTTTCAGCTGCCAACATTTGAGAGAAAGCACTGAGGCCACCCGTGCTGCTGAAGGGACTCCAGGAACAACTGCAAAGAGCAGCTACAGAATCCAGCTCAAATGCCTCCATGTCCAATTTCAGTCTTGCAGAGATGCTCTCTGTCTGCAAGAGCCCACAAGGGACAAGCGAAAAACAAAAGCCCCGGAAAAATCTCAGCTCCATTGCACTCAGTTGCGCTCAGCCCTGTACTGTTGTCACGCCATTGCTGCGGTGACGCTGGGAGTGGGCTGGGAGTAGGGGACCAGGGGAACATTTTTCTGCAGCACTAACTCATGTAAGCCATTGAGAGGAGGCAATATAAAGATCAGCCCTTTACCCGTGCTCCAGTATGTCACACCTTAACTATCCCATTGCACAAGAGAACAAAGTTAACTGAGTGAAGCAAAGGAAGTCACCAAACTCCTCAGTGAGAACAAGGGGAGATCTTTACCTTGCTGCCATCTTATTTTTTTCCTGCAGAGAAATCAAAGGGAATGAAAGCCTCTACACTGCTTTAAGTGGCTTCAGTGGGAATACCCAGACGACTGGAAAATGCCAAGATTAAGTCATTTAAAAATGAAACAGGGTTATGCAAGAAGCACACCTAGGAAAGGTCCTCTTTCTTAACCAGAAATAATTTTTCAAGTGAGACTGTTGATCAGTTTGTCACAAGAGCACTTGATAAAATTATTTGTGGGACAGCAGATAACCAGGCCAAAGCAACGATACTGTGAGACATTAACTTGGCTTTTCATACCACAGCAAACACCTGAAGGGCTGGCAAAAACATGATTCCCTAGATGAAAGGGTTAGGGAGCTGTGAAACAACTGAATTGCATCTAATTAAAAAACATAAAAGCTAAGAGGAAATAAAGGCCAGAGGCCAGAACTGTTGGCAATAAATACACCAAGAACTGGAGCATAGCACGTGTAAATATGCTCCGAGCGTATTAATAGCAACCATTTTTCAGGAACACATCACTCTATCAAGTTTCAGGTAAACACAGGAGTGAAATCCCTTCCAAAGCAGAGAGCGACAGCATCATGCTGTGACAGTGATGCAGACATGAGGTTTCATTAGCAGGTCCCTTAATAAACCTGCAGACTGAAAGATGACAACAAATTGGGCTATGTAACAACCTCGATGTGCTGACACGAATTTCCATACAAACACTGTTGCTGTGTGCAAATGCTCACAGCACAACCTCAGCTGAACAACACAGCTTGTTTCACAGAGATGGTCAGGAGCAACAGTACAATGCAGTTAGCAGAGGAGACATCAGCACATCCCAACTGAGATGCTGAAACTTAAACACTAGGAGATCAAGTAGACATAAGCCAGGTATTACCTATTTCTGAAACAGACACGTAACAGCAAGAAGCAGAGTCTTTCAAAATGGTGAGAGCTTCACTCTAGATGGAGAGAAGAAACACAGCTCAGCATGCTCCAATCATAAAAAAAGGCAGCGGGCAACAGGGCAAAAATGGCTGCATCTGATGGTATTTCAGAGGAAATACAGCACGTCACAGCCCATGCAGCATCAAGTTAAAACTCTTCAGCAGAGTTTCCCCTGCCCTTCAAGAAGTCTGAATATTTCCTCAATATTCAGCATCCAGGGATGCTGTAGGTATCTCCATGCTACCTCTTCCTCCCAAAGCCAACATGAGGGAGATGGACCTGAAAACTCATTCACTGTCTGCTTGTGGTGGTGATAACAGCCTTTAGCAGGCAATGGATGTCACTGTAACTAGGAACAGGCTTCAGACTACTTAAAACTTAGAGTGGGTGATTTGGCCTTTCATTTTCTTTCCAATATGAAGGGCACAAAGGTGGCTTGAAGCTACTTTGAAGTACTTCCCTGCCTCAGAATCACACCATATCCTCAGCCAAAAGCAGTGATGAGGCCAACGCAGCTGAGAGCAAAATCCGTAGCAACAAGGGAGCAGAACGCAAAGAAATCCCAACGTGCAGGCTCACTGCAACCAGCTTGACACATTAATTTAAATTATTTATGAAAGATAAGATCGGCTGTAAAACAGGAGGACAGTACCAGGGTGTTCTCAAAACTCAGAACAGTTGTTTAACACACTGAGCAAAGGGCTTGTAAAACTCTGCGAGGAACCAAGCAGCACAAAGCAGCTGGATTATGGCTCAGAATAAAGGAAGGTTATAGTCAAAATGGACACATTCCCATATTCAAGCAAAAGCATTGTGTTCTTTGTAATGTCTAGAGGGATTAACAAGATTAATTCTTTCCACCTTAAAAAAAAAAAAAAGAAAAGATAAATCAGAGATGATAAATGAACAGTACAGAAGAGGATAAAGGGACTCTTTTCATCCTCTGTCAAGGTACATGAACAAGAAGTCAACCAAACAGACTGAAGAGAAAAAGCTGAAAACTCAAGGCACACCACACACATGGTACTCGGTGCCACAAGGGGTTACGGCAGCCAAGCTTGATAAGTTTAATGTTAGTACAGGTTCATATCTCTATTTTGAACAGCCAAAGGAGTAACTAAATTCACACTGAGAAGATCCTGGTTCTGGGCTAACTCCTACCACCAGCTGGGTGTTACACAAATATTTTTGAGGTCTAAGATTGCCTTTACTGATAGGCAGTACAGAGCTAGTAACACACTTCTTTGCAAATGTATTTAAATTTTACTGGTGAAAAATGCTGCACAAAACAGAGATAAATTAAGATTGTGAAAGGATGCTTGCTCTCCTTTCTGGGCATGTCAAAATCTCCAACTGCCTGGATGGACAAAGAGACTTGATTACGCAGACACATTTGCATCAAGTTGGCCCTTACAAAAGTTTCCACGTTGTCCTGTGAAGTGTGGGACCTGACCTGTGCCACAAATAGGCTGCTGTGGTGCTGAGCCCCTGATCTGGGCATGTTCAACTTGGTCCTTAAGTAATTACTGCTCCTGGACTGCCTAATGCATACTGTTACATGGGTGGTGAGAGAGGCTCTGCATCCCCTGAGCCAGCAGAGTGTGTTATCAGCAAATGTCTTTCTGCCAATATTTTTTTTTTCTTTTGCTGTCTCTAAGCTGAGGGCATCACTGCACAGGAGAGAAAGCTCCCTGGAGGCCAAGAAGCTGGATGGGCAACCACAACCCCACCTGGAAAGCCATGGAGTTAGCTGCAGCCAGAAAGATCCGCAAAGGCAGCTTGGCTTTGTAGGAACGGTGGCTCCACAGGCGATGTGCACCAGCCGTCACGCCCAGGGCCGTCATCAGGAAACAGAAATATGCTGAAAGACACAAAAACAAAACACAGGATGTGCCAGGGGCCAACTGCCATTATTTTTGCTTGCTTTGATGTAAAGATGATCCTTGCCCCTGCCTGCCGACGCCTGCAGGGTCACTCCGAAGATGAGGCTGGGCAGACAGGAGGTGAAGTTCTCAGCTCACCTCTACCCTGTGGCCCCAGGGACATGTGATTCCACTTCCCATCCCTCCCCATTTAGCCAGTGCGTTGTTCAGGAGAGTTTGGCAGCACTGAAGCACCATGCCATGACGTGTTTATGCAGTGTGCTTTCGCTAAGTACAGTGGAGTGAAAGTTCATCACTCGTATCAGAAGAGTAGCAACAACTCTTCTAACAGGACATTGCCAGCCTCCTCCAGACAGGTCCGATCCGTCAGCTAGTTTAAGAGCATCATGTGCCAGCCCTAAAGATACAAGCTGTGTCAGAGTTTCCACAATAAAAACTTCTCTTATCATTGGGAGCTCATGACTCGGTAATAAAATTGCGCCAGGAAGAGGAGCATTCACTATCTCCCTCAGTTTCAGGAACTGCTTTTCCTCCCCTTAATTAAAAAATTGGCCAAGTAAACTTGTTTTGAGCATTTTTTCAGATGGCCAACACAGCACGGGAGCAGGTCTGTTCCTTACTCACCACATTGGCTCTAGGCTAGACACATAGCCCAAGCACATGCGTCCTGCAGTGTACCCCCATGCTTAAAATAATACTCCCACCGACCACCATCAGTAACTCTCTGGTTCTTCTTTCAGCAGGGGCCACGCTCACACATGCTCCAGCCGGTTAACCTCGCATTTTCAGTGGCAGGGGGAATGGCTGTGTGGGGCAGCAGAACGAGACAGTGGACCCAGGCCTGCCTGCTCGAGCCACGCATCTGTGCACTGATTGCTTCTCCTTCGATGTGCTCGCTGTTTTTGTCTCTAGTGTCTTTCAATTCCTGTGTGATGGATGATCGATCCATAGCCAGAGTTGTTTTGACTTGCAACAAAAGAGGGGACTATGGGAATGGGTTGGAAGAACAGTGCGTTAGAGCTGTTCCTCCTTTTGGAGAGAGACTGGAGGGAAAATGGGAATAGCTAGGAGGAAAGTATTATATAAGTCCCAAATAAACTGGACCACTTAAAACTACTCACATTCAAGCTACCCAGCTGTCATGATATATATGTCTCCCTCTCATAGGTGTTGATTTTTCATACTGTGCCTAAAGGGTACAGGCTCATTTTACAAGTGTAAAATTAAAACAAGAGTGAATTTAAATAAGAATATTACAGGACAACCTCAAATGAGTTTGCATGGTCTGAAGTGATGTGCTGTTTAGCCAGGGCTCCCTGCCACCCTACACACACAGGCATGTATTGGTTAAAACAGCCTATTTCGAATACCTAGAGTTACTGGAACAAAAAGGGAAAACCCTATCCCCAAAAGGGGGTTTTCTACTTGTGTCTGCACAACAGTCTGTCCAGCAGGGAACCCTGTTAGACATGCAGTGGCTAGAAAGCAATTCACAATCAGCTTTTCCCAGTCTGTAATGTAAAACATCTTTGCAAAAAGAAAACAAAAATATGTATATGTAGGTGGGTGTCTGCTGTGTCCCTCTATCAACTCCCAACTCACAGTGCTTGAAATTACAACATCTAAGAGAAAATATAATAGAAAGATATTTGGTAAAATAACAGCAACAATAGTTCATGTTGATTGTCACCCCTGCGGACTGAAGGAGTAAATGCACCTTATCCACTCCACTGTGGACCCACCAAAACGAGATTTACCCAAACTGTTTCACGTTATGTACATGGCCCAAATTCCTGTCATCTCTTACACAGCAAACCAAAGCCTTTCTCACAAAATGCAACAGACAAATAGAGTCAGAATGGTCCTAGTAAAGATGATGCATCTCTAAAACCCGCTTTGGACACCATCACCGAAAAGGCAATTCTCCTTTTCAGCAGGCTGCAGCGTTCAAGCTACTCCCAGAAAAGGCTCATCTGTGCAGTTTAGTCCAGTGTGCTGAAGACTATCGCCACGTTCAGACTTCTGCCTGCTTCCTGAAGGGAGGTACAGAAATGAACTAAAAATCATGCATCCTCTCTGCACATTATTTACAGATTTTGTTTAATTTACAGATTACTCTCAGATCAGTAAAAATGCTGACACCACAACAACTCACACTCCAGTCTCTGCTGCAGTCTTGCAGTTCTTGCACATGCCTTGTCAGTGCAAGGACTCGGACTTCTATGAAATTAGGGAGAACCTATCCTGTCATTTTCTGTACGTGATGTTGAGCTGTGCAGAAATATCACTAAATAAGGCCTTCCAAATCGCTCAAATGACTGTAATCGTGGGAACAGATCTGTGACACACAGAATACTGACATTATCCAGCTAACATAAAAATATTAAGGTTATAGTCCTGAATCATTACAAGAACATACTGTCTGTGGGCTTTATGACTGGTTAACCTCATGCTAATCACAGGGGCTGAAATCTGTCTTCAGCAGTCTCTTTGCTTCCTTAAAGCACAAAGAGGGGCTTTTCTCCCACTTCAAAGCAACAGATCATTTAGTTGACCAAGTGCTTCTCAAGGCATCTATCCATCTTAATCATGATCAATTGCTTAAAACTGGAATTAAAGATAAGTGGGTAGAACAAGACATATGCAACATTAAGGTTGATTTCGCCTTCCTTCTCTGTCCAGTGCAAGAAAGAGGCTGAGTGGTAGGTAACATACAGACCAAATGAAATAGCTGCACTGAATACAAGGGATTTATGCCACTTGATGATTCAGCTTTTATAGAGCTCAGCTTAACAGAGACCCTTTCATTCAGCCCACTCCACACCATCAGCATTGCAGCAGAATGGACAACAGTATTTTGGGAGTCTGGGGGCAGCCCTAAGGTCTACGTGCCACCCTGTGTCCATACCTTTGAACAGCACCTCCCAGCCCAGGCCCCCTCCCAGCATCATTCCCAGATCATGCTTCCCGGGAAGCCCTGGGCTATAAATGGGAGGAGGATTTATCTGAAACATTTCTGCAGGAGTCCTGTGGCTGCATAGGCAGCCTCGCAGGCAGCATGTCTCCAGCTATCAACCACGAGCAAGCAAGCTCAGCTGTACTTCAGGACAGGGACTGACTGGTGTTGTGCCCCAGCAAAAGGAGGGGGACGCCTGTTTCACAGGGGGCAGCCGGCACGCCAGGCTCTCCCAATGGCCATGGTTGGGAACAACCTGGCTCTCGCCTGCATGGCTCCACAAGCAGAGAGGCAGAAAGGTCAACTGAGAATGAGCACCAGACTGAGGAAATACCCTCAGAGCCTCCCAGAAACATGCTGCCCTGATCAAATGGCGCTTTCCCAGGTCTTCCCTGGGCCACAACCACAAGCTCTGTTCTCCTGCCCTCTCCAGCCCTCCTGTGACTTGCCAGCCCCAGCCAATACCACAGTGATCAAGCTAAAACGGCTGGGGCTTATAGCTGTGCAACGTGCCTATTTTTTGGCTTTGTAGAGGAGGAATTTTCCTAATAAAAATCCTTAGGGCTGAAACATTCCCAGAAAGAAACCAACAAAAAAAAATTACTTAGGAGTTTGGTGACCAGAGCAGAAACAAATCCTGTCAGACAAATGCACTGTACAGTGGTATCAGATTTCTATGGTTCTTACAGGAATTAGGGTGCCTAAAAATATTACTTGGCCACTAATTCCCAATGTATAAATAGCCAAGATGACAAATATTTGCTGTGTAAATATAGGTCTCAAGCTTTCCTTTGCAGAATAAATTATGAACTCAAACCAAAAATCAGACTATAAACCATCTGATTTTATATTAATTATGCGTTCATAATTTATGTTAGTTTCTTTCTGGGAATGTTTCAGCCCTTATACCGAAAACTCCCTCTTAGACCTGTAACTAAACAGGTCTCCTAAGTAATAAAGAGTAAAAAACACAGTTATTGCCAAAAAAAGGGAAAAAAAAGAAAAATACATGAAAAGTACCAATAAACAATCTGGAATCCAAACAGTTAACGATACAGTTCTTTTTAATTTAGTGAGGTACCTAATGTACAAAGAGGAAGCTGCTAAAATAGCCAGATTAGTCTTCTGCATGTTTTAGTGAGCTAATTCTGCAACCAGGCTGACGTACCAAAGCAAAATCACACTCACAAGGAAAATGCAGCATTTCAAACTTAACCTATAGACGGAAGACTGAGCTATGCTATCCGTATATATTGGCTTCCTCGCGATCATGGACCACCACAAGTACGAGAGACTCTGAATTCAGAACACAGATGACCATCTTGTTGAGGAGGAATAATATACTGCTTTTCCTCCCCTCAACTGTTGCTGCAGGGCTGGCAGGAGCACAGCTTGGAAGAGGGCTCTGTTGGAACGTAGTGGAGGAGGTTGTCAGCAGCCATTGATGATGGATGTGAAGGAAGAACAGCAAGTTGGCAGCATCTCCAAGATGCCCAGCTATGAGGCCAAGAGGCATTTCCACGGAACTGTCCTCACCGGGAGGCCAAGCCAGCCCCAGCACTGACTGCACAGAGAGGGCTGCTTGTGAAATGAGAGGTGCTTTAGGGATAAGGAAGATGGAGCTAGAAAAGGGTGGCTGAGAACTCACTAGCCACAAGCCTGGGGATGGAGCACACAGAGCTGCTGGGCAGGCAGGGCCAATGTCTAAGAGAGCCAGGCCATGGGATTTCCGCCAACAGTACAGCAGCCTGAGCAGGAGCTCTGAAGCCACCTGAAAAAAGGTTGTGTCATGCTAATACCAAAATAAAAGAAAGAAAGGAAAAAAAAAGAAAATAGTGGAATGAGGACTTCAAGAGGAAAAAAAATGAAAAAGCAAAAGCTAACACAGCAGAAAAAGCTGTCTGGAGAGACCTGGGATTAGAGAGGAAACAGAGCAGTCAATGAACAGATCTGTGAAAGATGGTGGGTTTAAGGCTGGTATTTCTGGTGTTGTGAAAAGCAAGCTAGAGCGGTGCAGCTCACAGTTTCATACTAAAGCCAGAGGGAGAGGAGAAAGATTCTTTCAAGCCATTTTCCGATCGTTTATTCAGTTTTGCCTCAGTCATGGACTGAAGGCAGCACAGAGCATCTGCTTCACTGAGCTGCTGGCAGGGAGCCATCTGCCTGGCATGGAGCTGAAGTATGCCACTGGGCTGGGAACGCATCACAGCGCTGACTCCACGGCTCTGCGGTCTGCCTTATGCCTGCCACACATGGACCCAAAAGCAACTCGTTCTCAGCATCAGCTCCCAATTACCATGTTCAGTGTAAGAGTTCAGATCTACTCTGTTAATGATGATACCCATGTTATTAGACACATGTCATCCTCACATACCTCTGCACTTCCTGGATATTGTGGCATTGCATGGCAAGGAGCTCCACAGGTCTGCGGGGCCCTCTTGGGCCTTTACTCCTGCTTCTGCTACTGTAAAATTGTTTCTTTTGAGAACTTACTCAGAACAAGAGCTGAATTATCTTCCCTAGCCCCTAGGATGGTGTGGGAATGCTGTGTGCCATGCCTGCTGCTCCCCAGAGCAATAGCTAGCTTGGCTTGGACAGGTGGTGGAGCCCCAAGTTTACATAGTTTTAGATGATTTCAGCTGGCTATAGTTTGCTTTGAATTGCTGTCTGTTCAAAGCAATGGTTATAGCAGCTTTAGCTTTGGTCAAGCCCACTCTTCTCCCATTTATCTGAACATGCTGGCTTCAGGACAATTCCCTAGAAGCGTAGCCTCTGGACCTCCTTTTACAGTAATGGTCACAGACATGCCCACAGACATCCTCAGCTATGCCCATCCAGGTGCCCATCGCAGCCAGGAGCGTGCCCACAGCTGTGCAGAAAGGCCCAGGAGGTAGTTCTGACCTCATCGCCCCACCGGCTGGATCCTTGAGTACAGGCAGCCCGGCTGCAGCACTGGCCAGAGCCCTCTGCCAGGGCCAGAGCTCTACCCCCAACACATACAAGACAACTGTCCCCAGCCAACAGCTCTAACTGCCATCCCAATTAAGACCCAAAACGCTGCAGGGAGGTTTAGGGCTTGCTGCAGGTCCAGGAGAAGTCTGAGACCTGGGTGCAAGTACCTGAAACAGCAGAGCCTGTGCCAAGAGCTCTGGGCTCTGCACAACTCAAACACTAAGCCCAGAGCTGCCTTTGACTGGATGGTAAACTGGGATCTGTTTCAAAGAAGGATGATTTAATCCAGCAGAGCAGAGGTTTTAAGTGGGTTCCTCCTTGCTTCTCCCTACTCTTTCTCAAGACCTCAAGGCAGAATTACTCTCAAATATAGGAATTTTACTTCCTTCTTCCATTGTCTCGAACATCCCCTCTGCAAGCTCTGCAATACACAAACCACACCTTAATGGAGTAAATTGGTGTGAAATACCTCCATGGTGAGCGGGGCCCCAACACATCACTCCCCTGGGCAGGTAGCACACACTCACCGCTGGAGCCCTGCAGAAGCATAAGGTCTGACAGGAGCTCACTCGATAAAGCACATCTTAAGCAAAATGCTTCTGAACTGGAGCAGTGGGAGAAGCATTTAAGAGAGGGAACAAAGAGGAAGAGGGGGAAGAGGAAAAAAACAAGTAAGTCTGTGCAAAAGGACAAAACAGAGAACGAGTGCACAAGGACAGGGAAAAGATGCAAAAGAGAAAAGATACATGAGGTTAAACTACCGTGCAAACAGGGAGACGGCACGTTGCTAGGCTTCCAAGTACACTATGCTTGTGCACAGATGCTATTTATGGAAACATGCCAGAATCAATAGGCAGAAGATTTTTATTCAACATACTTATTAATGACCTGAAACAAAGGCAAACAGCATATTAATTACAACTGCAGATGATGTTAAATTTGGACCAGCAGTGAGAGTGCTAAGAAACACAAAAGGATCCATGCAGAAACAGAGAAAGTAAGGCTCAAAATAAAGATCTGCTGGGATAGAAAAAGCGAAGTAATGTGGTTCAGGGGGCGATAACTACAGACAGGGATCTGCAACGAGGATGAGATGCTTGGGGAAGCAGAGCCTCCAAGGAGGATCACCAACAGCTCATAAAATATTCTCAGCGTGCAATATGATAAGGCAGCAAGACATCAGCGTGATTTTGAACAGCAGGCACAGAGGTATCATCTCACTGTCAGAGAGAAGCAATGAAAACTATACCAGGCAAATCGTTTAAAAATGGATGGGATGGGAGATCAACAGCATAAAACATTTCAGCCATCTGTTGCAGAACAGCTCGTTATCCCCATGGCTGGATTTCCAGAAAACCTTTACTATGCCCAGTGTCAAGCTCTTCTGAAAACCTGAGTGTCCAGGGGACTGACCTTTTATGAAGATATGGGGAGATAATGCCACAGTCTGTAACTACTAGACAGACATCAGGAAATCATTCTCTTTTCTAAGTGGTTGCTTAAATTGGAGCAGACCTCTCCCCCAAAAAATTTCAACTCTGTTGTATGCTGAATATCAAAATTAGAACCTCTTCCGTTTTTGAAACCTGGGACCATGTTAGAAACATGATATATATTTACTGTTTGTGAATCCAGCGGATTCCACATTGCTTTTGACTTTTATCTGGTTATAAAAAAACCAAATCAACCAAAACAAGAAGCCCAACAAGCACTGCGTTCACTCTGCACATCCGAACAAACAATGTGGCTCCTGAAAGAGATGAGATGACTGGACATCCTTCTTAGGCACAGATTACAAGGAGACGCTGCGTTGGATAGCAAATATCCGCACATTACCAATGTCAGACATAACCTAGTTACATGGAGCAAATCGCAATTATCTCTGAGGGACAAACCACCAGACATAAAAATAGTAGCGGTGAAACAAAATCAATTGCACATTCACAATGGCACTACTGTCAATATATAAAACATATTTAAAATACAGAATAATGTCACACGACCGTTCCCATAGGGTGGCAACATGCAGAGCCTGGCACCAACTCACACCCAGTGCCTGAAAACCCTGCCTGTGCAGGGGTGGCGAGGAGACGAGGGATAGCAGGGCTGGGAGCAGGGAAGGGAATCAGCCCTTGCCAGTCCCACTGCTGGCATCTCTCTCAAACATGACTACAAACTTCACAGTCCCTTGCAGAAGTAAGGGATTTAGACACTACATTCAACCATAGTGTCATGGTTTAACCCCAGCCAGCAACTAAACACCACGCAGCCGCTTGCTCACCCCTGCCCACCCCTCCCACCCCCCGGTAGGATAGGGGAGAGAATCAGGAGGGCACAGTAGAAAAACTCGCAGGTTGAGATAAAAAAGTTTAATAATGCAAATAAACCAAAGTAGATCAGCAATAATAACAATGATAACAACAACAACAGAATATACAAAGCAGGTAATGCACAATGCAACTGCTCACTGACCATGTGTCGCGAACGCGAGAGAGCCCCCCCTCCTCCTCCCCTAGTTTTTGTACTGAGCATGACGTCACATGGTATAGAATACTCCATTGGCCAGCTGGGTCAACCATCCCAGCTATGCTCCTCTCGCCAGCTTCCCCTGCACTTGGCAGAGCATGGGAGTCCGAAAAGTCCCTGGTGCAAGCACCACCCAACAACAATCAAAGCATCAATGCGCCATCAATGCTCCTCTCATACCACACTGTCCTGGTTTTGGCTGGGATAGAGTTAAATTTCTTCTTAGTGCTGTGTTTTGGATTTAGTATGAGAAGAATGTTGATAACACACTGATGTTTTCACCTGTTGCTAAGTTCACTCCTAGTCAAGGAAAGCTCCCATGCTCTGCCAAGAGCACAAGGTGCACAAGATGGGAGGGAGCATAGCCGGGACAGCTGGCCCAGCTGGCCAGCGGGGTATTCCATACCCTGTGATGTCATGCTCAGTATATGAATGGGAGGCATGTTCCAGGAAGTAGCGATCGCTACTTGGTTATAGGTCAGCGTGGGTTGTGAGCAATTGCATTGTGCATCACTCACTTTGTATATTCTATCATTATTATTATTATTTTCCCTTTTCTGTTCTATTAAACTGTCTTTATCTCAACTCACAAGTTTTTCTCACTCTTACCCTTCCGATTCTCTCCCCGTCCCACTGAGGGGGGAGACTGAGCGAGCAGCTGCGTGGTATTTGGCTGCCTGCCAGGTTAAACCAAGACACAAACCCAAAACACAGCACTCGCCCCAGCTACTGGGAAGACAGTTAACTCTGTCCCAGTCAGAACCAGGACAGTATCCAGCCCTTATTCTATACCATCTACGTCATGCCCAGTTCTCACATTTTCCAATACATTCCAATTAATCACCACTACTTTTCCTGCCTTTTGATATATACACATAGAGATATTATTCCCTTATGGGCCATCCCCCTAGAATGTCCATTGAGTTCATTTAGTCCATGACTTTGGGCTCCATCTGTCATAACAGTCTTACAGGGCAGAAGAGATGATGTGTGGTGTTGGATTGTTGCATGCCGAGGCCAGTTCTGGTTCCATTATCACTGCGCTCGTCCGGTTCTGTCATGGTTCCATTTTGCTCCGTTTCATCAGAGTTCATTCTTCATTAATCTCGGTGATTCTTACTGCAATACCATTGATATGACATATAATAACCATAGAAGTGATGACATACAGTATTATATAGCAATTAACATCATAGAATTCAGTTCATTGGCTCTTTTCACCCAAAATCAAATCCCCTTGAGGTACACACCAGACTTCCCCATCCTTTGACATTACCCACCAAGTGCACCCAGGTCCTTGAGCAAAAGCAATCCCAAGAATGGGTTTTCCCTTGCCCGAGACATGGCACATTCCTGTCCTCCCCAGCATATTTTTTATGTGCACGACAGGGACTTTATCCCCCTCTATAGCACGCAAGGGTTTTGATTGGGCAGGACCAGCTCGAGTGACAGATCCCCTCCTGTTGACTAACCAGGTGGCTTTTGCCAAATGTGTATCCCAGTGTTTGAATGTCCCACCATCCATTGCTCTCAGTGTTGTCTTTGGCAGTCCATCGTATTATTCAATTTTCCCGGAGGCAGGTGCATGACAGGGGATGTGATAGACCCACTCAATGCCATGCTCTTTGGCCCAGGTATCTATGAGGGTGTTTCAGAAATGAGTCCCGTTGTCTGACTCAATTCTTTCTGGGGTGCCATGTCGCCATAGGACTTGCTTTTCAAGGCCCAGGATGGTGTTCCGGGCGGTGGCATGGGGCACGGGATATGTTTCCAGCCATCCTGTGGTTACTTCCACCATGGTGAGCACATAGCGCTTGCCTTGGCGGGTTTGTGGGAGTGTGATACAATCAATCTGCCAAGCCTCCCCATATTTATATTTCAACCATCGTCCTTCCATATCAAAGAGGCTTTACTCGCTTGGCTTGCTTGATTGCAGCGCATGTTTCACATTCATGGATAACCTGGGCAATAGTGTCCATGGTCAAGTCCACCCCTCGATCACGAGCCCATCTATATGTTGCATCTCTTCCTTGATGGCCTGAAGTGTCATGGGCCCACCGAGCCAAAAACAGTTCACCCTTATGTTGCCAGTCCAGATCCACCTGAGCCACTTCAATCTTAGCAGCCTGATCCACCTGCTGGTTGTTTTGATGTTCTTCACTGGCCCAAGTCTTGGGTACGTGAGCATCTACGTGACGTACTTTTACAACCAGGTTCTCTACCCGGGCAGCAATATCTTGCCACAACGTGGCAGCCCAGATGGGTTTACCTCTGCGCTGCCAGTTGTTCTGCTTCCACTGCTGCAACCACCCCCACAGGGCATTTGCCACCATCCATGAGTCAGTATAGAGATAAAGTACTGGCCATTTTTCTCATTCAATATCTAAAGCCAGCTGGATGGCTTTCACCTCTGCAAACTGACTCAATTCACCTTCTCCTTCAGCGGTTTCTGTGACTTGGCGTATAGGACTCCATATAGCAGCCTTCCATCTCTGATGCTTTCCTTCAAGACGACAGGACCCATCCGTGAACAGGGCATATTGCTTCTCGTTTTCTGGTACTTTATTATACAGTGGGGCCTCTTCAGCACACATCACCTCCTCCTCTGGGGATATTCTGAAATCTTTGCCTTCTGGCGAGTTCGTGATCACCTCCAAGATTCCTGGGCAACTGGGGTTTCCTATTCGGGCCCGTTGTGTGATCAGCGCGACCCACTTACTCCACGTAGCATCGGTTGCATGATGTGTAGAGGGGACCCTCCCTTTGAACATCCAGTCCAGCACTGGCAGTTGGGGTGCCCGGAGGAGCTGTGCTTACTAACCTTGGACAAAACCAAAACAATATTCCCAGGGAATATCAATAGATTTATCTTAACTACCCAGGGATGTACTGACATGTTATTTTAATGAAGGAGACGACATCATAGAGGAAGGTAGCGAGGGTGCCATTCTCTATTTCCTCCATAAAAAACCTCTCAGAAGAAGAGGTGTAATTGCTAATGATCTCCATGAGGTGGTACCCAAAATACAGTAAGGGCTTCATTACAAATCCCAAATACCAAATAACCCCCAATGCCAGTGTTTTAATAACAAATCTCCCAGGCAAAACATCACTAATCACTGCAGAGCACAGCAGACTACAAAACCCAACTCCAGTCTTTAACAGGTACAGCAAAAACAAGAGCATGGTGCAAATCAGATAAATTAATATTGAGAACAGATGAATCAATATTGTGACCGGCAACTGTTAACAGATATAAATTCCTTAATACGCTCTAGTTAATCTGGGTTATCTCAACCCTTCATGCCCCATGCTGGGCACCAAAAAGGACTGTCACAGTTTAACCCCAGCCAGCAACTAAACACCACGCAGCCAGTCACTCACCCCCCCACCTCCGGTAGGATGGGGGACAGAATCAGGAGGGCACAAGTAGAAAAACTCGCGGGTTGAGGTAAAAACATTTTAGTAATGGAAATAAAACAAAGTAGAACAGTAATAATAATAATGATAACATTGACAATAACAGAATACACAAAGCAGGCGATGCACAATGCAACTGCTCACCACCGGCTGACCGCCTGCCGCAAACCACGAGAGAGCCCCGCCTCCAGCTTTCCCCCCCTGGTTTTCATACTGAGCCTGATGTCACATGGTATAGAATACCCCATTGGCCAGCTGGGTCAACCACCCCAGCTGTGCTCCCCCCTCCACAGGTTCCCCTGCAGTTGGCAGGGCATGGAAGGCTGAAAAGAGAAACAAAAAGTCCCCGGTGCAAGCACCACCCAGCAACAACCAAAGCATCAATGGGCCATCAACGCTCCTCTCATATCAAACCCAAAACACAGCACACCCCCCAAGCTACTGGGAAGAAAGTTAACTCTGTCCCAGCCGGAAGCAGGACACAGAGCAAGGTGATTACTTTGAACCTGAAACAAGCCTGGAGAGCCGTCATCCTCGCGGTTTGGTCTAGGTGAGTTGTACCAAACACAAATCCCACCACAGCCTCATTTTCCAAACAGACTTTGGGACTAGGCAAGTTTTGTGAACATTTGAGCTCTTTTGCATGTTACGCAATGCAACAAATGTTTCTCTGGTCCTGATGCAGAAAATCACTGACTCAGTTTTAAGTCAAGTGACTACAAATCTTAGGTCAGCCAGCATGGGGATGTCCTACATCAAGTGCCAGGAAGCAGGGCAGGAACTCCCAGACCACCTCTGTCTCACCAGTAACAATGATGGGGAAAAACATGTGGGGGAAAGTGCTGGCCACTCCAAACAAGACAGATGACATGCCTTACAAGATCAGAACAGTGGCTCACCTAGCCCAACACTTTTTCCCAACAGGGGTAAGAGGAGTTGCTATTCAGAGGAGACAAAAAAAAAAAAAAAAAGAAAAAAAAATTTAAAAAGGGGGGAAAAGTCAACACAGCCCAGTTACTGTTGCACTAGCAGTGCCTGCATACTGGTGGACTTAAAGATGTGGCATTTTGCACAGAGTATGTGGAAAGTAATTACCAAGTCCCAGAGTTGTTATCACACTTGGTCTTACCAGGAGGGTGACAGATCTTGGATCAAGATAGCCACCAAGGGTCAGGGCCTTGGTTTTATGTCTCGTTTTGAGAACATCAGCCCCATTTACTCCTGCACTGGTGAAAGCCCAGTGCAGAGAGCTCAGAACAAGCTGCAGGAGCATCGCTCTCTCCTAGGACTGGCCACTATCACTGACAGCTATAGGCCTAACTCCGATTTTGGCAGCTGCCATGTTCCCATGGCCTCCAGTCAACAGGTAGGGGACCCCCAGCTGGGGCTGCCAGATATCTCTTCAGACTGCTGAGTGCTTCCTCTGTCTCTCTGCGGCATACCACTCAGCAGCGGCTCTGGCAGGCGGAAAGATCACAAGCCAGCAAAGAAAGCCAGGAGCACCAAAAATGAAACACGGACCAGAAAAACATCCAGTGCGCCCACTGTGGTGAGAAACAGGGTAGAAGAAATCTGCATACTGCAGCCACAAAAACACACCCTCTTTGAACCTCTTGTTGGAGTCCATCTGATTTCTGGTTGCGGTTGTCTTTCTCCTGAGCTTTGTGTCACAGCCTCTGCCCACAGCCGCTTCCTGCCAGCCCCCTGATGCAAAGCCCTGCTCACAACAAACCTGTAGCATTATTTTATACCTGCTCAGGGAGCTGTTCCTTGAGCGATGTCTTCGGCTTTCAGTTGCTATCGTGGAAAAACCTTAGCTCTCCTACTGCCATCATTTTGAGGACAGCTTCAGAAGCATACAGCACCCTCGTTCTGCTGGAGGGCAGATCACTGCTGGGCGATGACATTCCCAACACTGTTTAGCCTACAAGATCTGACGCATTCCCAGCCCCAGGTGGGAGTGCTTGAAGTTACATTCAGCAAAGGCTTATACATTTTTGCACGCACACTGTGCCTCTAGCAGTTCAAGGATTGGGAGGCAAGATCCCACGGATACAGGAGAGAGTAATTTCTTAAGACGACATGAATTCTAGTGACACTAATGGCCGAGAAACCACATCTTTTGCTTGGGGAAGAAAAATTAACAAACACAAGGGCTGTGCTTCACCTGTAGACATCTGTTACCTCTTCAACAATAGGGCAGCTGAAAACAACTGACCTTAAAAATGCTGTTGCATGATGAAGACATCTTGAGACATGACACCATGTGGTGGAAATACTCTCTCCACAGCTGGAGTAGCCAGCAAAGTCTCTAGCAAACCTCTGTGTGACAAAGCCTGGCAAGAAATTTTCATCTCAGCACAGGCCATTTTTTTTCATCCCTGTATATAAAGGGATACCACAACTTGATTCGAGGATTAAAAAAATAAAAGGCATGGACATGCAACATTTGCCCATTTCCACACTAGCATTTTACCTCTGCTTATTCAGCCAGATTAAAATTGCTTGCTAAGGAATTTTAATAACCGAACGCATAAAACCCAAGGTCTTCCATCAAGCTACAAGAACTGCATGAGAAATAGAAACAGGGAGTTGCTCAAGCACAAAGCGAGCATCGCAAAGCTGAGTGATCGCCATAAATATGTAACACTTCTGCATCTTACGGTTAGGATTTTTTCCTTCCTAAAAATTAAATTACATCTGCATATCCTGCATCTGTCTTCTATTCCTCACTTGTGGGTTTTTGCCTTTATTCAGTGGCAGATTTAGGACTAACGAACCACATCAGCTAATCTGACCAAACCAGGGAAAGCACTTCCAGTAGTGTTGAGTGGTGCCTAACTCCATTCCCACTGAAATTCAGGGCGGCACTGCCAGCCATTTCAGTAGCTGCACCATGCTTGGCCTCTTCTGAACACCTCAGAGATCCTCCACTTCACTACACACACAGACAGCAGTGGAAGATTCTCTCCTGATTCAACATCAGGGCTCAGACCAGAACTGCTGCCAATAATTTCGTGGTGCCTGGTACCACAACACTTTTTTGCGCTATCATTAGGTAACACCAAGTTTTAGGATATACTTTCTTAAAATGCCGAGTCTGCCTTCAGAAAGAAAAGTTTTCCTATGCCAAATTAGACCAACACTTGGTCTATCCAAACATCTCATTTAAAAACGCTGGTTGATGTCACGCACTGCATTGGTGGGAGGGCCAGGGTCAACATGCAGCATTATTAGATCTAGATTAGATATCAAGTCTCCAGTACACATCTCTACTTCTGTCACCCTCTAGGTCAACCTTGGAGATCTCTTCCTCCACAGCAGACAGACATGAGGAGCACTAACACAGCACTTAATCCACATCATCCTACCAAAAAAGCCTCATTTCCTGACCTGGAACTACATTTACTAAGGAGGGAGAAATTTTCCACCTTAGTCCCTAAATTGCTGCCAAGAAGAAATGTTGAATTAGTGCTCTGACCCTGGGGTCTCTGGGAAAGAAACACTTCTCTGCTAGCAGACAGAGTCAACTGGCCAACCCACTGTTTGCTGAGCCCTGCTAACTATCAAAGGCTGGCATCAAAAGCACCTTGGGCTGGATTCAAACTAGCAACTGAGACTTAAAAAGCACTGGCGTGCAGCAGCACCAATTCCCTGAGCCGCCCACCATATAGCACATGCCAGCTCTCATGGGGAGCCGTGCATTCTTGTGAAGACCAAACGTGTGAAATCTCAGGCCAGAAGCGGGTTCATCTAAAATTAGATCTACACATTGTCTGAGCTACTCTAAATTGAACCAAGAGAGAAAGAGATAAGAGGAAGCACATCAAAGGCAAAGGGGAAGCAGAGTTTTAGAGCTGCAGAGAAGATGAGTTCAGACAAGGCCCTTCTCCTGCCGCTCTGTACCACGGTGGAGGAGCTCCAGGAGAAGCCATCTGTCGCATCCTCTTGGCCCTGCCATCACCAGCTCATGAAATCCAGGCTGTCTCTGCCTGGATGCTCATGCCTGCATATGCATTTTCAGGAACATTCCCCAGAGCCAGCCCTTTTGGCTGAGTATACAAAAGACTTTGTTCCAGTTGGAATAGCAGAAACGTTCACATTGACAAGTGCAGCCAATGTGACATAAATAAAGCCAATGGAGCAATGGAAATCGTGGCTGACAGCAAGTATTCCAGCGAATGCTAAAATTCCCCTAGAAAGCAAATACAGATTCCCAGCAACTGAAGATTGCCTTAAGATGCTGAACAGTTTATATATATTTTTAGATCAAAAGAGAAGGCTGGAAGATGCTCTGGTTTCTCTGAAATTTTTGATGCTTATGTGGAGCCTCTCTCAGCTCAGCTGAATCCTGCATCATCACAAAACCATGGGCAGATTTCACTTCTCCCCCAGTGACCTCACTGCTGTCCTCAATTCGCACGCTGGCTAGGGCTCTAGTGGTTTTTAAGTGCTCTACAAATGCCAAGAAAGAATTAATGCCAATTTTGTCTCTTTTTTCAAGGACGGAGCAAAGAAATAGTGCAGTTAAGCCATTAGCATGGCACTCCAGAGTCCTGCATTCAGCAGGCAGCTCTGCCTCAAGGAAGGATTAATTATTTAGCACCCCTGCTCATCACCGGCCAAAGCTTGCCCTGTACGCAGCTGGGTACATGGCGGGGGATTGGCTTCATCCCGCTGCTCACGCTGTGCACGCTGGCCAGACCACCCAAAGCAGAGAGCCAGGGAACAGCAGCTTCTCGACTACTAGAAACAAAGACGTGGCGTGCTACGTACTTGTGATTTAGGCAAACTGAAATCTTCCGTCTTTTATGATCTCTAGGCATAGGGCACAGGAAAGGAGCAGGGTTTAACAGGGAGTGATCCCTTTCTGAACTGCTGGGCCTCCAGGCACAATTCCCTGGGGACGCAGCAGCACCTTTGTCCCAGCTCACCGCTGAACAGGATCCATTGCACAGGACAGACCCTGCTCTGACCCAGTGCCCTCCCAGGCCAGCCAACGGCTGCTGAAGCAGAGCTGTGATAGTTTTGACTTCTCAGGACTTCAGACTCCGGATGATGTTGCCATCCCTCTGCATCACTGCATCTTGCCCAGATGCTTTGTGCCTGCTTCACCTGTATGCTGTCAGCTCCTACACCTTTTCCTCCCCTTTCCAAAACCAAACAGAGCTCAGAGAAAAACCTGTTGCAAAAAATGGCCTCTCCCAGTTTTCTCTCCTTCTGGCAATTTGAGCCTCAGAGTTGGGCTGCAAGTGCTACACCTCATTAAAATTAGAAGACACAAGCCTTTTGCATCCAGCCGAACACGAGGCAGGCAAGTCAGTTACCCAGACTCGTCAGGTTAGAGGATGGTGCCAAGGGAGAGGAGGACACCTTTGTCTCCAGCATGCAGGCTGATGCTGTCAGCTCTCCGGGGGGCACTTACCGGATGATAGCTCAACATGCTCTCTGAATGACTACTCACTGCACCCCTCCAGCCCAAACAGCCTTAGCCCAGCCCAGCTCTGCTCCTGCAGTGAGCTCTGGCACAGGGAGAAGGCCCACACACCTGGTCTCCGCCTCCACCTACCCAGCAAGATGTTTTTTCCTATTTCCCCCCACACACTTCCCCACCACCACCTGTGTATACACTGCATAAGGAGGCCAGCTTTCATCTGCCTGCTGAATAGCGGCCCCGTAGTTTTCGGCCAACTCAAGCACACAAGTCTATCCCTCTGCATCAAAGCTAGGAGCCAAAGCCAATGGAAAACAAGGAGAGCCTTGCTATGGCTCCTGCGAGGAGGTCTGGCCACACTTGCATGCCGGCCTCACTGCAGCTGAGTCCAACCGACTGCAGCAGGGGAAGGAGCAGCTCAGAATGAAAATGATCGCCTATGACCACCATTACAACTGATTGCTTCAGTTGACTATAAAGGTTCTGTTTTCCACACCTACAGCCAAATGCATACTGGAAAGAAGTTATAACCTCATGGTGCTGGCCAAAAAAATTATTAAAAGGCAAAACCCCTTTTTATAACCTCAATCCCCTATAAAATATGGAGTTTCTGACATTTTCATAAGACGTGCTGTCATTTCCAACCTGTGCTGTTACCCAACGCCTTCTCCAGTGCCCTGGTAGTGGCCCTGCCTGAAGGATCACCTAAAGAGAGCAACAGACATCAAGCGGGAGCCCAGGACTGCTCTCCCTCCACCCCACGTGCTGCCAGGGCTCAGAGAACCTATTTCCAGTCTTTCCCATCAGGACCCGCTTTTGCTGCTCTGCCCAAGCACTTCTCTACATGAGCTGCAGCCCTTCTGCATCCCAGCTCCTCCCCCTCCATTTACGAAGAATATGAAATAAGCCTCAGAAACATCTTGTCTCACCCTGGCCTCCAGCTTCTCTCCAAGCTCTTGGGTGTCCAGGAGGGCACAGCGAGCTTGTATGTCCACCCCAGCCCTGGACTGCAGCAACTGCTGGGTAGAGCAGCGCAAACCCCTTCCAGGTGCCTTCTCCCTTGCTTCTGAAATGCCACCTAAGGGCCTGGGCAGAAGTCACTTCACAGATCCAGCTGCGTGGCCATGATAGAATACATCCTGTGAACTACTCAGATGCAAAGGGCAGGAGCAACCAAACACTGCAACCCCTTCCACTGACACAGCGGGATCCCATGGGCACAGAGGCATTACAGTGAGGCTGGGTTGGGGAGGATATGAAACACTCAAAAATACGAAGTCAGCCAAAGAACAGAGCCAAATAGCCAGGCCAAGAAAGAGTCCAGTCAAGAAGAGCTCCCCCATTTGCCAAGGCCAGGTTATTTTATTCCGAGCCGCTCAGAACATCATCTGAGAAGCCAGTAGCCAAAAATGGGTCAAGATCGATATCCTCATTTCAGTCTCCCTTCAGAAATCCCCATCCTCCTGGTGCTGAGGTCCCTGCATAAGAGGGATGGCATGCAGGATTCCTGACACCAGCATCTGACAGTCCTCCCCTCTCTTTCATATCAGCCTTGCTTTACTTAGCACAGTAATTGTCAATGTTTCAGCTCTCCAGTGGGGCAGCACATTTTATTGTTAGCCTACATGGTAAAAATAAAATGTGATTGCAAGAAATTGCTTGGCTTCAATTATAACATCAGTGTTAATTACAAGTGCAATTGTAATTGCACAGAGGGAAGGCAGAGTGGCAGTGATGAGGATGAATACTAAGTTCTGGTGGGCGAGACGACATTTTCCAGCCCAGCCCTTCCAGGGGAGAGAGCAACGCTTTTGCCTCCTTCACAGCAATTGCAGTAATCCCAGATAAGCAGGTCTGCATGGCTCACACTGCTCTGCCTGGTGGCATCTCCTGGAAAAGAGGCATCTGATCTGCTCCCAGCCCCTTGAGACTTCCTCTGATGCTGACACAACTCTGACCGATGTGTTCCCTCTACTTGGAGCAAAGTCTGTTCCAAGTCATCTATGGAAACTCCTCAGAGCCTATATACTGCCATCCCCACCTCCACATGTAATCAAAGACAAAAAGCTAGAGCAACAAACCTCTGTTGCCTCCCCAGAGCCTGCCCGCACCAGCTCAGGAGCTGATGGGCCAGGGATGGAGGAGGCATCTCATGCTTCCGCGGCCCTTGGCTGGGCTTCTGTGTGTTTGACACAGCCAGGTCTGGGGGTGCCAACAAACCTCCCCTGCTCTTTCCTTCACAGGGCTTCTTCAGAGGGATGCTTCTCCCAAGCCCCCAATGTCAGGGGGCAGCCCGGAAGCCAACAATCCCTGTCAAATTCAGTAGGAGTAGAGACACGGATTTCTATCCTTCCTGGATCCAGCTCTCATCTCTGTCCTCATCGCACAGGTCAAAGGAAAAGAGTATTTGAGGTTCTTTTGGTTTGCCTGGAGCACGGCTCAGAGGAGCCAACAGCCCAGCAGTGCTTCGTGCCAGGTGAACATCCCAGTGTCTAAACACAAACAGCTTCACTACTCACTCACGCATTCATGCTGCCCAACTGCAAGAACTCGTTAGGAGTGCCTTGAACTCCTGAGACCAACAGGACCAAAGGGCCATCACATGCACCCAGGGCTCTGGGCCCACACAGACATTAGATTTTTTTCTCCATTCCTTTATCGTTGTTCATGGTGACCACATGATGTGCAGCACGCAAAACAGAGGGAAACAAAACAGAGCGCCACCAATGCACTGGGGATGAAATCAAGACGGGCAACAAAAATACGTACTTACAGCTGAACATCATGAAGTTCACAGACAAGACTTTAAGGAATCATCTCCAGCAACAGTTAGAACAAGAGAGGAGTGAATGCTGAGGAAGGGAAAACATCTGACAGGCAGGAATGTCCTCTACAGTAGAGCATCTCAGAGCGGGATCTGAAACAGGCCCAGGACCACTCTCATGTCTGTGCATTGCTAGGTGGAGAGCGTGTTCCCCAGCTCTACAGCGGACACAGAGCTCAGACCGTTCCCAGATGCAAAAGGCTAGAGAACAGCACGTTACAGCCACCCCCAGCTCCAGGACACTTACCATTTTTAAGGAGAGAAGTACTGTTTGAGGAAAGACTCTGTTTCGCTACCTGTTTCCTGACCCAAAATCTTGACTACAGAAATCACCTCAGCATAATCACTTTGCAGGACCTGGAGGGTGCTCCTGCCGGAGTGGCAGCAGGAGTGACAGTAAGAGAAGTTTTAATCAAATGTCTCCATTTCATATCTGTGAAACAGAGACAGTATTGCCACACTCCTTCATCCGCAGAGGTCTCAGAGGTACCAAGTGGAACTTCCTTAGAGCTAGGATTTTTTATTCACAGCTGTCTGTGCAGAGTTTCTAACACTGTGCGTAGAAATGGCTAACAACTAAAACCAGTTAATAACCAAAAAGCCAGCAGATGGCACTCAAAATATGCAAGACTTCTGAAATGTGCAAGACCAATAAAACTTGTATCTGCAGTGCACAATGGCAACATGTGCCTCATTACATAGACACACTACCAGAAGGGCTGAGAAAGAGGTGATGATCTTAGTGGTGCCCTCCAGGCACCACAGCAACCTAAGACCACAATTGCTTTAATCTCTCTTATCAAACAGATCCAGGCAGCAGGATTTGGATCCAGACCCGTGCCTAGGAGCAGCTTGTGTTTTGGCGGGGATGCAGCTGGGCAGCACCGTCACTCCGTCTGTGCTCTCAGCCAGCCAGCGCTTGAACGCAGGGGAAAGCTGTGGGTAAGCATGGCACGGGGCCCGCCATGGCTGAACATGATCAATCTGGCATTCTCAAGAGCACTAAACCGTCTCCTAAACACTGCTAAAATAACAGCAACAAGCCTCCCCTCCCATATGAGCACAATTAGAGCAAGGACATCCTCCTCCCCGATCTCAGGCTCTGGCAAGTGTATCAGCATGGGAACCGACATCCGCTTGGCTATCAGGCAGCTCTGCAAAACACATCCAGATGATACAGGGTTTCTGGGTGGCCATGCCTGTGCCAGTTTTTAAAGTTGTTAGTTCTAGTAATGCTCGGCAGCCTGAAAGAAAAGGTTTTAAAGCAAGTAAACAGCTTAAACTTTTGTGGGGTTTTTCTATTTCCTATAATGCATTTGGCTGCTTTATGTGCTTCCTCACAAGCCCCCTGTGAAGGCTAAAGAGCACCTTTTTCCAAACAAAATCTGAGACCCTTACACATCACATGATCCCCCAGAATGGAGTCTTTAAGAAAAAGAAGCTATCATGAGCCCATCAAAAAAAAACCTGTTAGCAGTGGAAACATTGGGCCTTGCAGTGAAACATGCTGGTAATTTCAGTGAAACATGCAGGGATTTCAGAGTTTTTTGCTCTGCTTTGCTAACCCAAACAGATAACCTCGCTGGGACTGCAACAGGATGACGCTGGCTGGAGCAAAGAGGCTCCTGGTTAAGAAGCATGTTACAAACTAAAGGGATAAGCCATGCACAGAGTTTCCTACCAAGTGGCCTGTGGAAGGAGGTGCAGGCCAAAAGAGGCCATCAGCAAACCACAGCCACATCCACAGCCCCAGCTGGCCAAAAGGACCCCTTTGCACAAGTTCATTCCTGGGGAACCATCACGCCTGGCCCAGCCAGCAGACCCATCACACCACTCCCTGGTTTCTGGTCCCACTAACAGTGAGGTGCTCCCATCCTGCTTCAGTTCCTGATACAAGTCTGCAGAGAATGGCGATCTCTCCCCTTCAAACCTCTCTACAGGGGGTGCTAAGCACCAGGAATCCAAAGCCCTGAAAAAGCAGGTGGACAAAGAGAGACCTGAAGGGGAAGGTCCACGTGCCAGCTCCCTGGGGCCTGGGCTGCACCATTCTCTGGGCTTTGCAAGATGGCCGATGAACCCTGCCAAACCTGCCAGCCATGCCTAGCAAGCTGACGGGGGGCAGAGAAGACTTGAACCTCGTTTCCTCAACAGTTCCCACCCCTTTCCAAGGCTGGGAACCTGGAGTGCAGGGATGCCACAAAGCAGCAGCTGTCACCTACGAAACAGCATGGACGTGGACAGCAAAGCACCAAGAGAAAGGAGGGACCACGTATGGCAAGCTGCCTGGCTCTGGATCAGGAGGGAAAGGGGAAGGAAACAGGGTCTTCTCCACACACCTCTGCACCAAACCACAAGTCAGGTTGGAAAAGAGCAAGGCGAGAGGGCTCCCAGTGAGTGCAGTCGGGCTGGCAGAACAGGGGACATTTCAAAGGCACAGTGCCAGCAGGATCTGCCAGGACGGCTACACGGCTGAACCATGGGCACAGCCCAGGGCTCCTCGATGCCTCCCACATATCATCTGCTGCCTCTTGGGTCAAAGCAGTTCCCAGCTCATGGAAAATCTTGACATAAGTAATTTTATTGGTTTTGTTCAGCTTGGACTAAAACCAAATTCCACAGAGGCACGAGGATGGCCCCGAAAGCCTATGTTTTAACCAGTTTATCTGTACATTCCTTTAAAGATAACCCAATTCCTGGTGCCCCCTGGGTGAGGTGGCTACACCACCCAGAACGCTGTTTGGGATCCTTTATGCAACCCCGGCTCCATGTGGGGTGTGGGAAGCTGTATCGCAGGCCTCAAGGTGTTAGTGCTGGAGGCGATGGGAACAGGGGAGGACAGATAATCCTGAGTAAACAACCAGCTGAGCCTTCGCTTGGCAGCGTTTTTCCGTTGTCTATTATGTACAGCTGGACGAATGTCAATAAATTACCAATGGAAATAAGCCCTGCTGAGCAGGCAGTTTGTCTTGAACAGCTGTTTTCTAGGTGGCATAGTGGCGTTTCCGCTCCGCTTAATAAGCAATGGTGAATACCAACTGCCTTCAGGGGTGGGAAGGAGGAAAGCAAACCCTGCATAGAGGGAGGGAAGCACCTGGTCTGCCTTAGACGAGAGCCCACCAAGACATGGATGTCTCACCAGACGAGAAAGTAAAAAGCCAAGCAGGCAGTGGTGAGTCATGGGAAGCTGCCCGCTTCCTGCCAGACACCACGGAGGTCACACCCAGCACCGGCGAGCCACTCTCCGCACACTTGCTCCTATAGCTTACCCACAGGGGAGCGGTGGTGGGGAGCAATGCAAGGGCTTGCATAAGATCACTGGGATGCTTCCCCAGCCCCAGACAAGCTTGGGAAGAAAAAGAAAACCATGGATGGATACAATGAGGGCTGCAGCTCCTCCAGCCGCACCCTTCAGTGCACTACCCAACGTTACACCCTTACCCACCACCCAACTTCGCCGCCATGCCAGCCCTGCTCCGAAGGCTGGCTGGCAGCCACCACCCACAGAAAAGCAGTCTCATAGCTGATCTGCACAGGAAACGCGATGCGGAGAACTGGGGAGGGCAAGGGACACATCTGATCAACACTTCTTCCTTCCAGCACAACTTTACCGTTTGGCTCCTCCCAGTGTGAAGCAAGGTGGGTTTGTTAACTTAAGCAAGAGCAACCCTGCTTTTGTCTACCATGAGAGAGTCTCTCAGCGGGACCTCGGACACAGGTCTCCAGCGTGACAGCAAGCTACTTTTGTCCGACATATTCTGCAGGAGATCCTGTATTTTCACCTTGCCCACCACCTCTGAGGGGGGCAGACCCTGCAGCAGCCAGCTGCTAGAGTGGCACACAGTGTCCAGCTGGCCAGGACAGCTGGAGCCAATGCACCCACTCCCTGCTGCGGAGCCCCTGTAAAAACCACCCAGCAAACTCCCATAAAAACTTAGTGGTCTGCTTTAGGGTGGTTGTTAAAAATAACAATGTTGAGAAATGGGAGGCTCTCACTTTCAGAAAGAAAGGCATTAAGTTGCAAAGTTGTTGAGACCTGGTTATTATTTAGCATCTGTTTAATTTCAACTAGGAAAAAATACCTTGGAGGATGGAGGGTTGAAATTGGCAATTCAATCCTTTGGCTCCAGCCTTAGGGATTTTTGTAATTAAGACACAGTGAAATCAGAGATGATTTCAACTTGTCTTCCTGGAAAGGCAAAAGAGAGAAAAAGAAAGCCCACCTGCCCACACACTACAGGACCTAAAAGGGCTGAAAGCAGACCACTGGCTGTGTGTTCTAGCCACGTAACTCCCACAGGCTCTCCTGGTCTGCCCAACCATCAAGCTATGGCCAAGGTAAACTATGAAATCAGCCTGAACACGACCAGAAATAGGGAGGGGAGAGGAGCAGCGGTCACAGAAGGAAACTAAGCAAAACACAACCACCCCCAAACCTTTTCTGGTCACAAGTGAGCCAGGTAACGGTTTGTGCAAACCAGGCAGCCAGTCAAACTCCAAGTCCCCACCAGGGACCTAGAAACAATTTCCCAGTTAAGAACTTGTCAGAAGATGGTAATTGACAGAAGGGTTCATTTCCCAACTGCAAACAGCAATGATGGCTATTTCTAAGAGTTTAAGGCAGACTGAATATCAAAAGCCGAACCAGTGAAAAACAGATTTAGGAATTCCTCAAACAGAAGAAATAAACCTGATTTCTAAAGCATTTAGCTGGGGCTTTTTGAGAGTCACCTCAACACTACTGATGGCAACACTACTAACAACCCAAATTCCCTGCCTGTGAGTTCCCTGCAGCAGAGATCCTTCTTTCCTCTGTGTAAGAGTCCCGGGCCATTACATTCTCCATTCACTCAAAAACTCCCCAAAGCAGGTCTTTTACCCAATAAATTGCACCACCTGTAAGTAGCATTCAAGTTTTTATTCTCTTGGCCACCCACATTTACATGACACGATACACAATTCTGCCCGGTGAAGGATGATGCTGACATCCATCATCTATTACTCTCACAAACCCTGAGAAACCTTGCACAATACTGCAGTACTTCTATGTAGCTCTTCTCCCAGCATCGTTCTTTTGTGGAGAAAAGAAGACCTCACTGTAGGATGGAAGTAACAATGCTATACTTCATATTCTCTTTCCCAAACCGAATCCTCATCTTTTCACAGCTAGCAAGAAGACAGACACAGCAAGCCACCTCACCTCGGAAAACACAGCTGGGCTTATTTTCTCCTTGCCAGCACCTCACAGCTCTTCCTCGAATTTTAAAATATTCCTTAATGAGAAGATGTATCACCTTCCCCAAGAGACAAAGGAGGGGGTGATTTTCTACTCCCAACCGGGCAGAAAGACGTGGGTGTTCATAAAGTAACAAAAGGAAGCAGCGAAGAGAAGACAAACGCGTTCTCTGTCAGACTTTTAAACCCAAATATCAGCTGCTTAACTCTTTTTTTTTTTTTTTAAGCTAAAAAACCTGATAAATGTAACCGGAGGGAGAGTGCCTCCTGTTTCTACAGCAACCGAGGGCCCAGCGCGGCGCTGGCAATGGCATCCCGGGAGCGGCCCGGGGGGCACGGGAACAAAAGCGGTGGAGGCTGCCGAGCAGCGCGGGGGCGCCCGCCCCCCTCGGCGCTCAGCGGGGCGCCCGGCCCACGCCTGCCCGCGGAGGCGCGCGCGACTCGCCACGCCAAACGCAGTGAAGTGACCGCGCAAATAAACAGGGGATAAATACACAGAAAACAAGCCGCGCCTTGCTCCCCCACCGCCGGGCCCGGAGGGAACCCTCGGAGGAAACCCTCCGCCCCAAGCCGGGCGGGGACCGCACCGGGGTCCTGACCGCCGGGAGGCCGCCCCCTTGTTCCCCGCCCCACCTGTGGCGCAGCGCGGCCCCGCGCCGCCCCCGCACTCACCCCAGAGGAGGGTGAGGAGCTGTGCCCGCGGCACCAGGCTGAGGGCGTAGACGGCGCCCAGGTGCAGCAGCCCCATCAGCACCACGTTGCGCCAGACGATGGCCTGCCCGCAGCCTGCCGTGCCCACCTCGCCGCTCGCCGCCCGCCGGGACCCGGCCATCTCGCCGGCGGAGCGCTAGCGGCGGCAGCGGCCCCCGCGCAGCGCGGCCAGGGAGCGGCTAGGGGCGGCCGAGCCGCGCCGCCGCATCTGTTGCTGTCGCCGCCTCCATGGAGCTTCCGCGCCGCCGGCTGCGCCCCACACCGCGGCGGGGGACGGGCAGGGGGGCGGCCGGCGGCCCTGCATAGCGACAGCCAATGGCGGCCGCGGACCGCCCCGCCCCGCCCCCGACATCGGCACCGGCACCGCCGAGGGGCCGCCCCTCGAGGCGCCCCAACGGGCGCCAGGTCGCTCGCGGCGATGTCCCCAACGGCCGCCCGCGCGCGCGTCGGAGTGTCCCTAACAGGCCCCCGCGGGCTCGGTCCCGACCCGCCGAAGGGATGCTGGTGGGCGTCAGCCGGGACTCCGCACTTGATGGCCGAGAGGTACAGGCCTCCGTCAGCCCTGCCAGCGCCTTTTTAGGCGGCTGCCCTTGAAGAACGGCAGGCACCTCTCCTGCCGG
This sequence comes from Calonectris borealis, assembly GCF_964195595.1. Taxonomy (NCBI): domain Eukaryota; kingdom Metazoa; phylum Chordata; class Aves; order Procellariiformes; family Procellariidae; genus Calonectris; species Calonectris borealis. The sequence continues at coordinate 65,079,692 of NC_134315.1, forward strand.
CTGCCTGAGGGGCAAACGCTCCCCGACAGAGACGGACTTCAAAGACGTTTAATTTTGGAAGCCCGTGAAACCGGAGTAAAAGGTGCCACTGGTGCTAGGGAGGAGCAGATATTCAAGAGCTTGTTAATAAAGTTTATCTGACTGGGAGTAACAAGGTGAGCATTGAAAACAAAAAAAAAAAAGGAGACAGCAAGCTTTTTATCAGCAGTACATACCCGAATGAAGAGCATGCCACGCTTTTTGTTTACTCCATCCCATCATGGATGGAGTATTGTTCTAGTGTTCAGCTCTGGTTTCCTGGGGATGCTGTTCCCCCCATCCTGCCACAGCCTCCCAGTGCAAGCCGCTGCGGGAGAGGAAGGACCCTGCGTTACTCAGGATGCCAGGGTGGGTTTGTTAATGGCGAGTTGACCCGTGTCAGAAGGATGACCCAGATACACGGAGGAGCGGCAGGCAGAAAGTAGTTCAGTTACTAGTGAGGTGCTTCACCTGCTGCGGAGCAGGGAACATCTTGCACAAGCAGTATATGGAGGGTTTAAGTCCTTAGGTGGGAACCAGATGCTAAGTCCGGATAAAACATTTGCCCATGATGCATTTTGTTTAGTTTTGAATGTTTCTGGGAGGACAGGAGGGAAGGAGGGAATGGCACAGGCATGTTGGCAGCCCTCTGCCCTGGCTGGGGCCAGCTCCTCCATGATTTATAGCCTGCAATGTCTTTTCATCGCTGCGCCACAACTGCAGAAGGGGATGATTTAACTTGTGCTGTGCTTTCCTGCTCTGACTTCCTCCGGGTGCCCAAGGTCAACTGTTAGGCTAAGTTCAACTGTACCTACTACCAATTTAATATGCGACGCTTTCCTTTTAGGACTCTGCCATATGATGTTGGGGGCAGGCAGGAGGGAAGACTCCGTCCTTTAATGACTTTTCCATCTCTCAGTGTCCGAGAGCAGAAAGAAGCTCCCATCCCTTACATACCAGCTGCTCCCTGGCTGCTGCTGGGCGCACTATGTCGTGGGTGACCCTCGGGCTTACAGGAGCAAACTGAACAGCCTAAGCTCACCTCCGCAGACAGCGGATCGCACAGGTACGCTGCCCTGAGTGTTTAATGGAGGAAGGTCAGGGCTCGGGGTGAGTGAAATGGGAGTGCTACCAGGCAGCAAGGAAATATGGAGACTGGGGAACACGTCTCTTTGGAAAGGCAGGGTGAAAGCATTCGTCCTGACCCAGCTTCTGCAGGCTATTAAAGCACGTCACAGGATAGATACTAGTCTTGTACGCTCACACAGATGCAAGTGGTGCTGAAACCTAGCACCTGCCTTCCACAAACATTCCTGTCACCCTGGCAAACACACATGGAAACTGCTTTACGAGATTTCCAACTAATTTGAGTCATTGATGAAAGCATCCATGAAGGCTCCCTCTGCCACGAGTGTGCATTAGTGCGAGCCAGAATCACCTAGAGAAGAAACCTGAGGACCTGCAACCAAAACAGCAACAAATGCAAAAGGAGATTTTCTCAGTAAACACTCCGGGGTTCATATTTTTAAAAGCGAAGGATGTGCAAGTCTGAAAAAAAATGTCTGAGTGTAGTTTAGAAATCTGGAAACAGCTTGGTTTTGTCTGCTGCACTTAATGGTGAAGGTGTAGTGACTGCAGATATGCTGGAAATGAGAACTTAAGGTAGCGTTTGAAGAGAAATGTTACAGCCTCCCTCTCCTCTGCACATCTTGCCTTTGCTGGCAATCCCAGCTGGACTTTCTGCTATCCTGTGTGTCCGTCTGCTTGCTGAGTTTGGCCTCCTCTGCTGCAATAATGCCTTTTCTGTGCAGGTGAAAGAGGCACCTGACATTTAGCTGTGATCTGGGTGACCTGTAGATAGCCCTCGGTGCTATCTTTTGAGCTAACTACAAATGAGTCTCACTGTGTTGGTGGTCTCAACACAGCTCTTGCTCAAATCTCACTGATGGACGAGAGGACTGAACTACAGGCTCAAATCTGCTTGCAGGCAGCATGCAAGCTTGTGATTCCCTCTGGGACAGAGCGTGCCTTGCTGAATCTGGCTGAAATGCTGCACCAGGTTGCTTAACAGATAGGCACAGGCTTCAAGTATTGCTTCGGTGCACCCAGCAAGCGAACGCACATCCTCTTGCAGCCTCACCAGCGAGAGAGGGCTCATCCATCATCTGCACTGAGGTGAGAAATGCTACCCATGACAGGAATCTGTGAATACCTCACTGGCAAATTCCTACTGCTGATGGGGACAGGCACCTCTGTGCTGCAAAGACACTTCTGTCTTGCTGAGAGGAAGAAGGTTACAGGTTACTTTCTGCCAACACAACGGTGTGTCAGATAGCCAACACAAGAACAAAAAACAAAGACCTAAATCTTGTGGGACTTCCTATTCCAGTTGAAAACATCGTGGATTTGCAGGGATCTAGCGCTGCTGCTGGAGTTAGTTACTGCCCCACGGAGAAAGCATGTTTTTATTTCTTGCTTTGCAGAGGTAGTGCAGGGGGATCCATTTAAACCTGTGACTGGCCCCTGCCTGTTGTGCTGCTCTGCATAGCAGCACGCGGGTGGGCAGCAGCTGTCAGGGTGATGCCTATCCCACCAAAAAGACTTCCTGCCAAATAACACGAGACCTAGGGGCTCTTTGCCTTACTGAGGTGAGTTAGGCTGAGACAGTACTCTCAAGCTGAGGCTGCAAAGGGCTTGAAAGGCTTTGCAATGTCTTAGACAAAGAGTTTTACAATTTTTTGTTATCACAAAGGTTTAAGAAACATAGCAAAACCAGATCTCTAAAGTTGCATAGCTCCAGAATTTACTTGTACTTCCTTAGTTATTTGACCTGAAAGTGTTACCCCTTTCAGCCTTCAGAAAGCTGCACAAAGGAGTTCAGAGGGAGGCTCTTGCCAGAGTTCGAGAGCAGCGTGGCAGGGGGAGGCAGGCAGACACCAGCTCACCTCCACCCCAAACAGCTCCCGGCGCAGCACTGGCCTCGACTCCTGATGGGTGATTGCTAGGGACACAGGCCTGGACCTGGGGGAGAGCAGCTTTATGAGTGATATTGGTACAAAGCACATTAGTCTGCTGTGCTAATTGCTAAATACACCTTCTGAGGCAAGTGAATCAGCAGAGAGTATATAATTAAACCCAAGATTGTTTTTGATATATTTTAAACATTCTTCTAGAATTCTCCACCTGGAAGAAAGAAAAAGGGCAGCGACGATGAAAGGTAGCGAACTGTTCATGAGAACACGGTGAGTATCATTTTAATGCTATTGCTGCCTGCTACCATCACATTTCAGCGCGGAGCTATTTAAATGACAAGAGTGGCCTTTTTTTTCTTTTCTCTTGCCATGAAAAATGAAGTAATGACCCCAAAGCATTGTTCAAATGAAGGCCTTAAGTGGTAAAGAAGAAAACAAAGCCTAAAACATCAGAAGGACAAGACATACGTGCTCAATGTTTATGTATTGAAGTGCTTCTTGTGTACTGGCAAAGAAGCTGAGTAACAGGTTCCCAAGAAGTCTCCCTTGTGCTGTTCAGGCAGGCAGGGACTTACTGGCGAGGTCAGCTGCAGTTGCTTTTTTAGGGTGCTCCTTAATAAATCCTCTCTTATTAGATTCTCTTCTGGCTACCTTGCAGCTCTAAAGCTTATAGGAATTTTAATCCATTTAGCCTCTTTTGAGTGAGGGTTGCATTAAATGTATCCAAACATCCTGCCTGGCCATTTGGTGATCTATCTGTCTGATCTGCAAGTCCAGCAGGGAATGACCAACTCAGCACACAGCGAGTCAAGGCTGGGAGATTACCCTGAGCTTCCCCATTTAAGATTGGACACATTGAAACTGTTCCTGGTAACGGTACATTATTTATTACATTCCTCAGTATACTCTGACAGTGGCCTTGGCTCTTGTTCAAGGCTGAGCAACTCAGCTCAGCAACAGGCACACCAATGGGCGCAGGGGAAGCAGAATCGGTTGGTGGCAGATGTTTGGCCATATAAGCCTGTTTTTCCCTTTCGCTTTGAGCCATGCCTGGCTTTATACATGCTGCTCTGTCTTTGCAATGGATGCTTAATGCGGCTTAGAACAGTGAACCCTTATGGGTGCAGAGCCATGTGGGATTGCACATATGGTGGGGGGGACAGGGGAGGGAAATATCTGACCCAGGGACTCCTTTTTTTCCTCCTCAGGCATAAGAGGGTCTCCAGCCAGGCTAACAACATGGTGGGGTTTGTGCTGCTGAAGCAAAGGACCAGCATGGTGGTGAAGGTGAGAAACAAAGCTGAGGGGAGCCTGCAAGACTCTGGGGAGTGGTGCCACTGCTCTGCATGCTGTCTCTGCCATGCTTCACAAAACATGCCCCCTCCCTTCCATAGTTTTGGGGGGAAACAGCTATGGCAGCAAGACCCGCCCCCCCATCTCTCTCAATAGCCTAGTCAGTCTAGCATATGCTCCCTTCTGGGCAGAGAAAACACGGTTACTGAACAGTAAACCCACATTCTCAGTCTGTATGTTAGGGAACTCTGTCATCCGAAAAGCACAACACAGAACCAATCTGATGTAAACATTGCACAGGCTAGAAATGCTGCAGTGATTAAAAGATGATCTCCAACATTCATGTCTAATGCTGACCTTGGACTTCTGCCAGCAAAACCAAGGTAAATCCATTATAGAGCTTTACAGGCAGAAAAAAGTTTTTACTCAAGTACTTAACTTAAATGTTCTGCCCATAGTCAGCCTGCTCTGCAGTACTGCCCGCTACATCCCCACCTATTTGCCTCAGTAGCAGGAGAGAACTGCATTAACTCTCCTTCTGGTGCTTTTGCCTGGATGGCGATAGCTGAAGTAGCAACATACTTCCTCGTGTCAGCTGCCGTTGGACAACACCCACGCTGCCACAGATCACATCTTTGAATTTCCTTCCATCCCTTTTTCTTATGATTCTGCAGCCTTGGGGGACCACAAAAAGGAGTAGCTTGGTTGGTGTTAATGCCATGGTATAAATCTCTTCTCACTCAGTGAGATCAAAATTAGGCTATTTGGGGCCAAATTCTTTTATCAGCGTAAATTGGCAGGTCTTCATTGCCTTCTGTAAACGAAGATGGCCATTTGCATTTATAACATCAGATGGGTGGCTAATTGCTTGGCACTCCTTGAAGATATGAACAGACGGCAGCATAACTGATTAACTATTATTATGCTTCTCAGCTGCTCTCAGGAGAGAAGTAGCAGATTTTCGCATCCACTCCTGTTATGTACTTGGGCAGTGCAGTTTTCTGGTCTTGAACTCCTGAGGACAGCCGAGGCGGAGGACAGCTTTCCTTCCAGCGAGGAGAGCAAGACTACTCCATTGCTGACATACGGTGTCCAGGCCGGTGATGAAACATCGCAGTACCCAAAGATACTATCACCTCAAAAAAACCCAGTGTTTCTCTCTGATCTGGAAGTCTCATTTTTGACCATTTCAATTTCCAGACCAAGGTTACTCGTGGCCAGCTCATACCACATTTGTTCTCATACTAACGCTGCTCTGTAGTTCGAATTAACCTGATTCCCTTGTGCTCTTCACTAGGTGAAGAAGCAAAGTCTATTTAGTCTCTTCCTGTTAAACTCCTCAGTCCCTGACATCTGCGTGCCTCGCTGAGTCCCTTTTCACTTGGCATCCTCTTTTACATGGATAGAAGTCTCATGAAGGCTTGTGCAATGCCATTGAACGTTCCTTGGCTTTTACAAAGCCACATCATACTGAGGAGATGTTCCCAGCTAATCCTCTCAGATTCTGCTGCTCCTCTTATTCCCAACTTATGAGCTTCCAATTTACAGCAATGCTTTTGGCCACAGCCCTGCACACTGCACCTAGCAGAGCACATCCCACTTCTGCCACTGTTGTCAGTCTTCCCAGTTGTTACTGCCAGAAACGGCCAGCTTCACAAACAATCTGCAGACCATTTGCATGTCCTTCACAAGTGCCGCCTGCCACCACTCCTGCTTCTTTGTCCAGTACTTCCAAAAACACTCAGTGAGAGCATATGCAAGACCAGCTTCTGAATTCCCCTTTTAGCCTCCTCACAGCACCTCCCATCCGCCAGTTTGGTCCTGAAGTACTAAGATTCTCTTTTGCTTTCCTTTCCTTGCTGAACAGTGTATCACAGAAACATCAGGCCAGCCCAGCACATCTTCTTTTCACCCTACTGAGGTTCTTTTTATTCCCTTTTACCTTCGACTGTGTTGTTTCTTTTAAAATTTGTTCTTTCCCACTTTGAATCAAGACACAAAGGTCTGTGTTCCTCTGGCCAGACTGTGCCCAGTTTGCATCAATACTGAAGTTCAGTGCAGCAGTCCTTTCCAGATGTGCAGAGATCCTAGGGTACTAAGCTGTCCGAATTCTGCTTTTGCTGCAGATGGCAACATTTCTGCTTCTGCGCAGCCCCTTTCTTCCTGCCTTCCCTGTTATTGGGGCCCCAGCATTTCATTCCAAGCTTGCAGAAAGTAGTCCCAGGGGGCAAAAGGTGGAGCACACCGAGCCGTTACTATTCTCATCTGCGTCGGGAGGTACTACGAAATATTTACTAGATAATGTGGTCCCAGCAATCAGGAGTGGGGCTGGTGACCTGAATGTTTTTCCCACTGAGGAAGACTGCTGTTTCCTTATTACCAGTTTCTGGCAGCATTAACATACTTCACATTTTTGATGTGATTCAGCCAATAGCAGAGCCTGCTGGGCAAGGAGTTTTTATTAAGGGCATGGATAAATAAAAAAGGATACCCGCAAACCTTCCAAATCACAGGAGCAGAATACAATAAATATACTTATAACACTGCTTAGAAACCTATAACCTAGATCAAGGGGAAGAAAATTACTCCAATTGTTTTTTAAACTCCTGAAACAAAGCAACTCCAAATTGATGCTTTATGTTCACCAATTATAAAAGCTTATGAGATCAGAAAATGCTGGAAAGGAAATAAAACTAAGCCCAATTTTGTCAGAGGAATGGAACGTTTGCTTGACAAATCTGTAACTCATGATCAGTTTAAGTCAGCATGATTTGCATTGTTATTTATAGTATTTCTTGCAGTATGTATTGCCAAATCTACATTCCACAAGCACCGGTATTTTAGGTAGTTTTCAGGCAAAACTGCCTTTTTTTTTTTTAAACCTGGACATTTCTTCCAACTGCTGTTCTTCCTAGACATATTTGCTATTCATGGCACACTGTTTCAAATTTTTAAAACTTAAAGCCAACTCCAACTGTGCCACAGGAAAGCACAGCGTGCTGTGAAACTCACCCGACCCAACTTGCTAATGGCCAGCAGAAACATGCTTGCAGTTTCACAGCGCAGCATGCCCTCACAGTGGTAAGGAGTGCAGCAGAGGCAGCAATCTTCAGGTTTAGGGGACTGCAAGAAACAATTTGCACCTTGTTTACACACTAAATATCCGTGTCTCTGTATGGGTGGCTTAAACCACTGTGCATTATTTCCGCTCTTAGCTTTTAAAAATACACACAGATGTGTTCAGAATCCTTGCTAAATATTTCCTTGAAATGTAAATCTCTTAGTATAAAGTTAAACAGAGCTTTTAGTAATGAGCATGGACAAAAAAATATCCTCACCCCTAGGATGCAACAGAAAGCCGCCCCACTGTACTTTGGGTTCAAAACCTCTAAGTTGCACTTCATAAAGACACATTTTAATAAATTAACGTTTATTGAAAATATCACATTAGCCTTTATTTTGCTCATTTGCCCCAGTGCAAAATTAAGCTATTTAACATGTAAATTGTAATAACAGAACTGCAAGCAGTTTCATAAAATGAAAGACCAAATACGCTTATTATAAGATCAGACTCTTTAATCTGGTGGATAAGGAACAGTGGGGTGGAAGGGAATAATCTGTTTTAGGGTCTGATATACAACCTATCTTGTTGTTTTAGCACGTATATCTGTTATTAAAAGCCACTGTTTAGCAGTATAACATGCATCTAAAAATTGACAATATGGGGCATCATCCATTAAATATACTATTTGTAGACAAGAATCATTAGGGATGGGAAAAGGATTAAAATAAAAAGAAAAGCACCAGGGCTCCATGGCCCTCCTAGAACAAAGTATTTTGCAGGGAGAATGTAATGCCATTTGTCAGCGCTCTACCACGACATGCCGTAAGGACTAGCTTTTGGTCCATTTCCTGCATGTTTGCTGTAGAAATGCACTTCTTTGGAAAAGCAACCATCAAGACTTTGCAAATGCAGGGTTACTTCAGACACCTAGCTTATTGGCCTGGGTGAGGACAACTTTCAGAACAGGCATGAAAGCAGAGGTCTCGCTGAAGTTGCTGGTGCTGACTATGTGTGTGTGGATGTTCAGTCCTTCCTGGTAGTTACGGGTTTCGATGCTCTTCACAATGTTGTGCAAACCACTAATGATGGCTGGAGAGAGCTGCAAGGAAGCGAGGCAAGGCAGGTCAGCAGAAAGAAAAGACAGCGCATACACCAGTGCGTACACTAGTGTTAGAAAAACAGAAACCCTGAGTGTAACATTTGGCCCTCAGGAAGGTGCAGCAATTAGTTTCTTTCTTTAAAGATAGCCACCTTCCGAGCTGCACCACACTGGGAACAGTCACTGGGAAGTCTAACAGCAGACTTCAACCTGAACATACCTTCTCTGCAGTACTGCAAAGCCCTGCAAGCCTTCACTGCCAGCCCCTGAATGCAATTCCCTGAGGTGGGAGCCCTGCTGTGACAGACTGTGGCACATGAAAAACCTACTGAGCTTTTATGCCTTTGAAGTAAAGTTAATTGCTCAGCAAAGACAAAGGCCTGACAATGACAGGATTAGACCACTCTGATCCTAAGATATTAAGAGATCTAAGCCTAGTCCTTTACTCTGCCACAGATCTCCCGGAAGGCTTTAGAAAAATTACCAGATCTTCCAAAGTACTTGCACATTTGCCTTCCAGTGAAGTCAGTGAGCCTCCAACATCTAAATCTTCTGGATTTTTTTTGACCCCAGGCTGCGTGTCTCTCACTTCCTACTGGGAGCAGGGAAACTTGCTGTGTTGGCTCATTCTGCCAGCAGCTGGGGACATGGACCCTCCAGATGCATTCACCCTTGCCTACTGCAAGGAGCTCTGCTCTTTGGCTCAGCGCAGTCCCTGCACAGCACCATAAAACTCATGACATGACCCCAAAACACTGTAAAGTCTGCACAGGCACTTGGGGCCGAGCACTCTACCTAGCCATTTCTGGCAAATGCATGGAAACATACACTAAATGGATTTGAAGCACGCTTCCAAGAAAAGAACAGGCACCTGCTACATATTGCACAGGGGTCCACACCACTGATGAAGTTCTTGGCCATACCTGCAATATTTGATGGGGGAGGGGGGCGGGGGAAGGGGCAGTAAAACAGAACTTACTGTCTGTTCCCTAAGTTTGTCATATAGAAACTCCAGGCGTTTATTTGCATCATCTAGTTTCCTCTTGGTTTGCTGCAAGAGAAATAAATACATTAAACCACAGCGATTTTAAGAACACCATACTGATCTGATATCATTGCAAAGAGGTCCATGCAGCTCATGAACTTCCTTTCGCAACAACATTTTGCTAACACATCATTTGAATTCTTTGCTCTCTACTTTTATCCCCTGATTTTGCTAGGAAAGACCACGTGAACTGTAGTTCTCCACATGTGATTACTCTAGTTAGCTACAGAGAATAGTAAACTGTAGAGGTGCAACCCAAAAGCCACTGGTCATTTGCAAAACCCACCGGTATAGCTGATATGGAAAATGACAGAATTCTGAGTTAGAGCATGAATTTTTTTTCTATGGTTCACTGGCAAAGCATAATGATAGTTGGATAAAGTTATTACTGGAATCAACTATCCAGCAACATCAATGAGAGTTTAAGGGCATATGCAGTCACTGAAGTCTAGGTATGTACAACTCAGTCATCATTTATGGCAAATCCTAATTATATTTTTTATTATGTGATTAGTAAAACCAGGAGTTTGTTGCTAAGTTTTTACTGTCAACAGAAAAACTAATAGCCTAACCCAAACGGTCCTTACAGATCCTTTGTGCTTCCATGATTTTATACAGAGTAAACCACCCATTGATGTGTCTGGAATTATTTTGCCACCAAAGGCTCTTAAAATAACCCCAGTATATTCCACCTGGGGAAGTGCCACAACAGCTGCTGGAGAAATGCATTTTTATCCACTTTTTTTTTCTTTTTTTTTTTTTAAACAAACAGCTACAGAAATTGAAAATTTTAATCCAGAATAATAAAACAGTAATAAAGCATCAAGGTTACAATTACAGAAACACAAAAAAGAAGGTGGTCAACAGCAGCAGAAATGGCATCAGTGCACAAGAGTAATGGAACTTCCTCCTAAATCAGTACGCACATCAATCCATCTTCACTTACGATAGTGCCAGTTCCCCTGGCAACTGGAAAAGTTTCCCTGGATAAATAATTGCCCAGAGAGAAAATAAAAAAGCCTATGGGAATGTTCTAGCTCAAGGGTAAAGACAGACCAGTGGCTGTCTGCTGTGCTAGAAATTAGGAAAAGCTGTTTGGATGGCAAAGGGCATAAAGGAGAACACAGCATGTGGATCTCAGGCCATGTGTGGAAAACCCCTCAGCAGTAGTTATGTTGTCAAGGAACTGAGACAAGTAAGGAAAAAGTACCCCAGGAGGAGCAGATAAGAAACTGGCTAATTCTTTTGGACTGGCTAACTCTCTCAGATAGATGACTTGGGAACATCTGTTTCAAAACCTGTGAAAAGGCGTACATGCTATTTTCATTTTACAGAAATGAAAGAGGGCAAAGAGGAATAAATTGTGTTTAGTAAGCAGCAAGACATCTCTCCAGCCAAAGGAAATTAGGTGGAAGAAGTGCAAACTGGTTGTTCTCCTCACTCTTTGCTTCCTGTTCCCATTTTCCCCTTCGGAATGTAATAACTGACTAGTGTCTGCATTTGTTCTGACAGTAACTGATGTATACAGTCAGGGTGGTATCTCTCAGCGCTGTGTGCTGGAAATGCTTGCTCTGCCTAAGAAAATCAGAGATACTTAACAAGAAGCAAGCAAAATGTGTTGGCAGAGCAGAAAAGCAATCCCTGGGTGCAGAAGTGAACAGAAGGCTTTTGCCTTCTTTATGTGTTTGGGAGAAGGGGCACTCAGAGGAAGAAAAGGTCAAAGGGTCCGTGCAGTATACGACTTCTATCCCTGCACTCTACAGCCTAACCTTTAAAGAAAGTAGTTTGAGCAATTGAATGCTACTGAACTTTATGAGGTCCGTTCAAAGAAAGGACTATGGCCTCGAAAAGCTTCTGTAAAGGAGGGCATGGGCCAGTCCACCCTGAAACTGCTGAGCTGAGACCCACAGGGGAAAGAAGGAGTACGTACATGCAAATGTCAAGTCTAAGCTACAGAGCCAGCTGCAATTGTACAGCAGACATAAGACAGAAGTGACACCAAATGCCCAATATACTCCCACAGCCACTGCCACAGAGCCCTCTGACAGCTCAGCTCCCAGTCATCACACCAGGAGCGTGAGTCTGTGCTGCTGATCAAGCACATTTAGTGCACAAAGCCCTCTGCACAACCCCAGCCTGTCTTTCATCATCCACCTTTCAGCGTGCGGTAGGCACAAGCTGAACAGTCAGCATCTGGGCTTTGGGGTAGTGTGTTATTTACTGACCACTGGAAATAAATTAGAAGCTTTGAGATGGACGGCTCATTTACAAAATACTGACTGCTACAGGAAATGTTTTTCCTATCCAGCTCCAGTCATCATCTTAAAGCTCATAACCTTCCACTTCTCTGCTACCCATTGTTTCCTTTTGAAATGAGTTTGTTATCAGAAATCACAAACCACAGATCAAAGTCTGGGGCATGTACTCACGTATGTGAGCCTCGGCTCAGAGCTGGTGTAACACCAGCTGCTTCCTGCTTTGAATTACAAGAAGCAGTTAAGCAAATGTACAGGGCATGCCTCCATAGTGATCACTTGACAGAAGGAAGGAGAGCCCTTTCTGAAGGGATTTAGAATTTTTTATTTTTTTTTAACCATCAGCATCAAAACTTTAACTGTAACCAATTCCAACCCTCCTCCTTAGAAGAGAGCAGTGGAGGGGGCTGCAATGGGTTAATACCCTGCCCATAAACAGCACCATCGTGCTCTGCCCATGCTGAGTGCAGAGTCAAAGTGCTCGGGCAGCGGGGCTGTGCTCTGGCCCCAGATTGCCACATCCTATGTGCATTAGGCTTTTCTACGCGTTGCTTGTGGCTGCTCGAAGCAGCCTTTAGAAGGAAAAAGCTATGCCAGGAGAGACGGTGATGGCTAGCTGTGCTGCCCGTACCAGCACATTCACCCAAACACAGGTGTACTCTGGGAACATCACAGAGACCTACCGGATCGGAGGCAGACAGAAGGCACCTCTGGATAAGAGCTTCAAATGTAGTCTTCAGAATAAGGTGCTCCTCAGGGATGGGCTTCTTGGTAATCTTCTCTGTTGGCAGTGCCTGCACATGCTGAGAAACAGAGAGCAGGTGAGGCTTTTACAGGTCACTGTGACCACATGTTGTTTTCAACTAAACCAACTGGCATTATTAGCCAGCTTAGCACAACTCCTATTTCTTCCCTGTGCGTGTGTGGAGGTGACATTATCAGCATCTGCTGTCGCTCCCTCTGGAGAGCTGTGAAGTTGCAGAAGGAAGCAGCTTGTTGGTCCATACTGACTAGAGTATTAACTGCAAAGAGGTAGCGTCTAGATGGAGATTACAGTAGCAAAATGCCAGCATGGTGCAAAGCTAGTGACTAAAAACTCTGCAGTACACTTTGGAGGTACAAGAAATGCCTTGCAACAGCATCCCAGCCCGCTGGTGTACAAACCAAAACCATGCAATGCTACATTACCTGGATGGCATTGCCGATTGGGGCCCCAGGGGCCCCCTCCGTGCTGGGTTTGGAAACAGCGGGTGGCACGATACACGGCCCCAGGGGCTGGGGAGCAGGTGGGTAGCCACCCTGCAGCACTGGCTGTCCTGCGGGGAGGTGCGGAGGCTGGAAGCTGGGGGCGCCCGTGGGTGGTGCCGGAGCTGGAGGCTGCTGCATCTGAGACTGTGGATCCGCCAACGGGCTCATGATGGGGGAGGTGATGGGAACTGGGGGCAGGAAGTTATCAGGGACCTGAGGAAAAAACACAATGCATTTATGTTGCCGTGGCTGCTGCAGGCAGAGCACAACACCCAGCTCATACAGACTTTCCAACCCACAGCAACTGAGAGCTCTGCCAAGCAGAGTGCTGAGCCCCCAAGATATAGAAATAATAGGGGCAGGCAATACAGGATTTCACTCTGGCTAAACAAACCCATTCCTCTGGCTGCAGCTGCACAGTAAGAAGTGCCCTGGGGCAGTAATATCCTCCAGCATTTCCAGTCCTGTGTGCTCTGCCTGTCCTAGTGCCCGCACAGGGCAGGAGCAGTTTGCCCAGGCTGCCCCTGGCCACAAGAACTGAGTACAGCCACCTCAAATCCAAGGCACTCTCCCTCTGCTAAGGGCACAAAACAGAGGTTTGGCAGACCAGCACTAACAGAAGAAGAGTTGCACTAATGAAAACTAACCCACACCTACCTCTATTCTTACTATTGCATCATTATATTTAGATTTTTGTGTCTCACTTTCAAGGGTACTTTTTTGCCCATGCAGTACATAGGTCACAGCTAGCAACACACACCAATAAAGCTTCTGAAAGCCTTTCAAACATCTGGCAAACAGGTTTGTGCATTTCATATTCATCCCTAAGCATCTGCCAGTCTTTAGACAGGAGCATTTCGGAAACATTTGGTAGAAAGAAGAAACAACAAAATGAGCTACTGGCCTCTACTATGCATCATGCAGGAATCCAAAGAAAAGAAAGAGCTCCCATGGGAATGCGCACATTTCTTTGGGCATGCATGGAAAAGAAGAAAGATTACAGAACCCTGAATGAATGATGCCAGAATTAAGCTAGTGGTTTGGGACAGCAAGAAAAATATTCCCAATCCAGCACCAACAAAGTCAGTTATAAAAGCAATGAATCACAGCAATAAACTTTTGAGTGGTGGATAAGTTCTTAGTTAGGTGGAAAACAGTTGCAAATTATGCTGCGGCTTGAAATGCCAGACGGTTCTTCTATTTTACAATAGCCCATGTGGTGAGTCGTTTCATAATATCCTAAACCACCCCCTTATGCAGTGGACATAAGAGAAACAAACACAGAAACATTTCTGACAGAGGTTTGTTAAATACCCAACAGGGAATGCAACAAACACGACTCCTCATTTAGAAGGGAGCCAACCCTCAAGCCCTGGCTATGGCAGAAATTCTGTCTGTGACACACACACAACAGGAGCAAAAACCCTGTTTGCAGCAGGCTGCTTCTTGAGCTCTCAGGTCCAGCAGTTAATTCTCACTGACAACTTTCCTCCTTCTACTTAAGAACCTGAAGTCCCGAAAGGCAGCATGCCAGCTGCTGTGCAACAAACGTTCCAGCACTGGGGCAGTCAGGAGCACACAAAGCATCCCCTATCCATCCTCCAAAAGGTTCTTAATCTTGAACTGCAGACACCAAAACCTAAAGGGTTTTGCCTTCATCTTCACCCAGACCTTATCTTGCCTGCTCCAACTTTTTTTTTTTCTCCCCACACTTTACACACTCCACACGGACTCTTGCTCCCCAAATGCACCAGGCTCAGAGAGCAGTGGATGACACTGACTGCTGTGGAGATACGCAAGACTACAGCAGCACCAGGGGATGAAAAGGCTCGCTCTGCTCTGTGCCCAGCGCCCCCAGTTATTCTGTCCTCCTGCAATCTAAATCTGTTTTACAAAACTACATTGTCTCCATCACGAAAATTGTCTTACTCTCAGCAGATCTCTCAGGGTCAGACCCTTAATCAGGATAAATTGCTTTCAGTTCCAGCAAAGTCAGTAATCTATAACAATTTGCACGGCCTCATCATTTCGCCTAAGTATCATCTCTTGCAAAACTCATCTGCTTTACTGCAGATGAAAATAGTCTGAGGTATTTTCTTCCCTCAAACCAGGATCAATGTCATTATTAACAACCACAACTTTAGCAAAATCCACCATCTCTTTAGAGACTTAAATATTTTGAGAGAGATAATGCATATTGGAGTGGTATAAAGGCCATTTCTGCTCACGAGGTGCAGCTTTTGTTTGCTGCTAACCCTCCTTTTTCCTTTGCCTGCCAACAAGTTTCCCAGGAGCAGCTTAAGTTACTGCTTTTCAAGCGGTCAGCACTCAATTGTGTCGAGACATGATTTCCTAGAGTACCTTCTTCTTCTTGGCAGCTCTGTTCAGGGCAGGAGGGTCGTTCCAGCCGTTCTGAGGCCCTGGGACAGAAAGAAAACAGAGACTGTAAGTACATGGGAGGAGGGCAGTGATGCCTTCTTGAGCTCAGCTGGACCAGCTCCTCACCAGGGCTCTACTGGCAGGGGCTTGGCAGAGCCTGCCCTCACCTGCCTGCTCCTCTGCTCTTCACAGGGGGGCAGAACAGCTCCTGTGCCAGCCAGAGCCTCCCAACACCCCAGCCATCAGACCCTTTGGGCTCTGCACCCACTGCACAGGTTTGGCATCTTGACCAACTGTTCTAAAGTTTGACAGAAGTTGATTCCTTTTTTTTTTTTTAATAATTAACTTTTTCTTCTCTTCCAGGAAAAGAAACTTTGAGCAGACATGCCCTTTGAAAAGGCAGGCAATTACCTACCATGCCCAAAACACAGCTCTGCTACACAGACTGTATATATGAAGACAGCTTCAGTTACCGGTGAAAGTTTCTCCCATCTTATCATATGAGAAGAAATAAGAACCGGTTTTGAACTTACTTTTTCTTTTTTTTTTTCCCCATGATCACTGTAACATTATTATAAACATTAATCAGCAGCAGAAATGTCAGAAACCATGGGTGAATAAGAACACCATTAAGAACATCCACTTCCCAAGAGCTGCTGCTGCGATTGCGTACTGTGATGGATTTATACATGACAGGTAAGACGTGTTCCCCAGCAACACAACATAGAAAGAAGAGGCATAAGAGGCAACAGGAGCCTTAAATATTTCAGGCCAGATTCACCCAGCCACCCTGGAGACACAAAAGAGCCACAAAACCAGGTTTCCCCTGCCAGCATGTTTATGGGTGCTTTGTGTTCCCAAAACAGAGCAGAGCTGCTGGAGCAAGGTGGCAAAAATTGAGCTTTTTGCACCAAGGGCAATTTGTTTGAAACTGGAAGAAGCAGAGAGGATGTCTGAGCAGATTCACTCCGAGTCCGGGGTGTTGTTCTGTACCAAACCTTCTGCTCTTCCAGGAAAACACGCTTTGTTCAGCTGCAAGATTTGTACACCAAAGCTCAGGTTAGTGCATTAGAAATAGTTCCCCATCTCATCATGGGGCACATGTAATCGGGACCACAGCATTATATCTCAGCATTACCGCGGCCTCGCTGAGTAATCAGGATTTATTGCACAAAGCCACAAAAAGCCAACAAAACCAAATCCCTCAATGGACTTTTTCACCACAGTTTTTTTCACTTAGTAGATGATGAATTCACCTTAGACAGCAGAGCTTAACATCACTGCAGAATTTGCTCAATTTATCTGAAATTGCATTTGCTCCTGAGCTTTTTTTAAACAAGTTCCACATCCAGAGCATGTTAAAGGAGTAAGTGAAGAACAATTTAAAACCCTTCTCACATCTGCTTTTTCTTTAACCAAAGGCAGTGCCATCTCCCGACAGTCATGTGCCCCAGGGGCTCCTCTGTTCCTCCCTATCCAGAAAATCCCAGAGTATTTCTGACATAGGAAGTCTAACTACTGCGGTGCTGATAGTGGTAACACGTTAAGAAAATCTCCCAGACTGTCACTGCTGTTAATTTCCTGGAATAACTGGCTTTAAAAAAGGAAAACCAGCATTTGTTTCTGTGGTTAAAAACTCCAGATATGTTGTTATTGGTTTTAATTATGGAATTAAAAATTGATTTGATTGAAGTCTAATTGGCAAACAGCATCGCACTTAATGTTCTCTGAAGAACATATGCATTATTGATGTCTGTTCAATTAATTTCATGTAGTGGCTGTAATTATTTTCAGGTTAGATGGTACCTAGTTCACCTGTGAAGGGAGAGGCCTGGTCTTGAGTTGGTAGGCTTTCTGCAGATAAAATGCAAAGAGAACTAAAAAAAGATTTTCTTTGAAAATAATAAAACAATTGGTCTGTAATTTTTGATTAGCAATTTAGTTTCAATAAGCATGAGAAGTCAGGAGAAAAAACGCCTAACCTAATTACAGTACCAGTTTAGAGACAAGTTATTTGTCCAAACCACCCTGTGGAATTGCTTTTGTCTGCCTTCCCTGAACACAAGCCTGTTGCTCTTTCCATGCAGTAAATCAATGCTTCTGGTGGTTTCTAACAAATGTTGCAGAGTCCTGGCCCGCTTTCTTATCTCTTCCGGTGTTTCTATTCATTTTCTATTCCTACTAGCCAGTGCAGCCGAGAGACCATTACTCTTAGCAACAATCTTCTCACCGTCGTTTCACCATTCCAGAAAGCTTTTCAGGAGATGCTTAAAGTACTTGACTTCAAGGTGGATGTCAAGTATTTTCCCAAATCAAGGGCGCTCTCAACTGCATCCAGCCCAGCAAAAAAGTGTATGTTCACACAGTAGCTTTACACTCATGTGAAAAGACATGTTGCCTGCTCAGACTGAGCAACAAATCCAAATGGCAAAACACAGCCAATACAGCCTTCGCCATTTCAAAGAAAAGAGGAACATCAGAGATGAGATAACTCCTGTCCCTGGGGTTGGTCTGATGCGCTTGCAGTTCTGGTGCAAACCCTTCCCTTAGCTTAGAACTGCTCTATCACAATTTCAAACAAGATTCAAGACTCTGAAAATTAAAAAGCCCTTGAAAGCAGGTTCAAAGATCTATCACAAAACAAAGTGAGATAGGTTGAAAATGAAATTAAATGTGGGCTTTTCTTGCTTACTGGTGCTCCAAGCACGGCTTAACATACTGATGTTACATGCATTTGCAAAAACCAGAAGATATTTATAGAAATGTTTCTTTTTTAAGTGCATCTTTAAATCCAAGCCAGTTCAAAGGTCAGGTGCTTCTCAAGACTTCAAATTTGAGATCTTTTTCCCTTCCTCCCTTACCCCCGCCTTTAAATGAATCACATTTGCCAAGTGAAACATGATGTTCCCAGATTAGATCATCACCACACACAAAAGCACACCACTTCAAAGCCAAGATCAGCATCACTATACGCTCTGCACTGGAACAGTCAGTGTTACAGATGAGATCTACTTCTGGCTGCCGACTTCTGTGGTTCTATGGGATCTCATGACAAGGCATCCTTCACTAAGCAATGCAGCTACTCTGGAAAATATGTTGGTGGTTAAGCATATTAAGCATGTACACTGTCATTTCTGCATTTACAAAGCAAGGTTTTTTTCTTCTTGTTTATATGGTTTTTGAATGTCGTAATCTAAAAATGGGAAGAGGACAGACTGTGCTCTTCAGATACCTCTTATCTTTTTTCCATAATTCTCCAGCTGCAGGCAGCAGTTGCGTGCCAGCAGCCTACATGCATGAGCCACCTGGCCTTGCACCTCACCATCTCTGCATTTCAGCCCAAGGCTGGCGTTTGCCAGGAATCAGAGATGATGCCCGACTTCGGGTTCCTGAAGGTTTGACACTTTGTACTGGCTGCCTTCTCACCACAGCTGCTGGGAAAAACACAAGCAGCACTGATAGTTCTCAGAAAGTTTTATAAAAAGCCTAGTATGGACAACTTTTAATTTTGAAAGGAAATCTGGCAAAGCAATGCAGATAATGACTGCTTCAATCTGCCTTATATTAAAATGACATAGGCAAGATGTGTTAGACTACTGTCTATGTGGATTACACAATTCTACAAATCGACCGGTACTGTCATTAATGCCCCTAATTTCTATTGTCCCGAGTACAGAACTTCACCCGCTCTGAGCGCGCCATGGGCTACGTCATTCACTGTGAATGCAGGAAACTTAGTAAGTGACAGATCTGAAGTGCCTGCCAGTGACGCAAGTAGAGTAGTAAAATGGATAAGAAAGAACAATTTTATTGTTCCTTGCATTTATTTGGAGGTGCAGAAGCTATGCTGTCTGCATTATAATGTGCTGCTTCACATCCCAGGCCTAGAACCCTATCTAACATGTCTTCCTCCGTCCAATTTAATAATTCTTCTGGCTTAGAGATACAAGTTTGACATGCCCCGTAACATGAGGTCAGGAGAAGTCACGGTACAGCATCTCCAAGAACAGAGTGGACACAAAATCTGGCTGCAGGATGGAGGGAAAAGGCCTCTTCTCCCCTTGCAGCCCTGGCGACTGCCCTACACCAGTCCCCTCTATTTTTTGCCAGAGCAAAAGGCCATTTCTCCCCAAAACACAAGTGTGTGTGTGAAGGCAATGCCATGAGAAGCACAGGCTCCCAGCCTCATGGACGCCAGAAGCACCTACTCATAGGACTGCTGCTGCCAAGACAAAGGCAATATGCCTTTTCTGCACTGCATCACCCCTAACAGACTTCTAAAAGAAGAAAGGGAGTCAGTGTGGTCCTTAGGGCCTGTCAGCAGTTAGCAGTCCTGGAATATCCCTCAAATACTGCCTAATATTCCCTCCGCTCCCTACTTCCCAGATCTGGTCCTTGACTCTCCAGCTGGGCCACCTGGATATGAAGTATGTTTATGGCCAGGTTTAGAAAAGGACTGCTTATACTTCCTGCACAGTCTGATGTTTGCAAAGCTGTTGTTTCACAGGCTGCTAAGTGAAGAGATGGATTTATTATCACAAGTGAGGTCACTGTCCCACAGCAAACAGTTACGTCCAGGCAGTCACAAGGAGACATTGAGCCCCACCTCAGTGCGTGCTCTCTCACCACGCATGCTCAAACATGCTCTTATGTGTCAGCCACACACACATGCTTTTGATTAACATTCAGGAAAGAGACATGTAAATGCATTTCTAAATCACTTCTTATTATCTTTTAAGGCATTCACAGCTACAGTAAATCCCATCGCACTAAGTGGTTAGGAAAAAAATAATGGAAGTGAGCTGATGCCACAGGAAATGCTGTTTGAATTAAATATGCTGCCAATCCCGGGCTTGAAATGCCACTCACAAACCAGAGACAAATTACATTTGCAAAGTTGTTCTGCGAGGAGAATTGGGATCACCTTCTCTGCAGCGATTAGGAAAATTTGTTCATTTTTGTATTTTGCTCTCCAGCCACATAGCAGGTTTTGACGCCAGCCTCACAAGGTTAAAACTGTGCCACTGTCCATCCACAGTATACGACAGCCTCATAACAAGACAATGCTGTAGCACCCTGTCTTGGGCAAGACAAAAGCTCCGTGTTTGTGGCAAGGTCTGACTTGCAAGAGAAAGACGACTGCTCACGCTGCTCAGCAAGTGCTCACTGCAGCAACATAGCCATAGTGTTGCCAGATACACAAGGAAGATGTGTTTTAGAAATGCTTTGAATTGACCTCTAAGCACAAGCAAACTTTGTATGGAGCATTCACAAGGAAAAGGTGCACATTTAACTGCGTGAGTAATAAAGCAAAACCCTCCCCCTCCCTGCCTGCCCCCCCATCCAAGCGCAGACCTGTTCTCTGGGATGCAGGAAGGTCACTGGTTGCAGGCAGAGTACCTGTTGGTCCAGTAGGTAATGCATAAGCGACAGAAGTTGCTGGAGGTCCTGGCCTGCCATGCTGAAAGGATGCACCAGAAGGAGGAAGAGGGAAGGAAGAGATGGGATTCAGGCTCGTTGGGGAGGGTTGAGGCTGGCCAGGGTACAGCGGGGAGGGCACAGAGTGGGCAGGGGCAGAAGGCAGGTAGGGAGGGGTGGTGTTAGGGGCAGGGTTCGGGTAAGAGGCTGTAGCAGGGACAGCGATAGGCTGCTGAGGCTGATAGAGAGCTGGTCCCCCTGTTCCACAAGAGTACTGCTGTGTGGTCTGATACGCTACAAACAGGGAGAAAAGACATTCAGTCAGTGAGTTCATAACAGAGGAGCAGGTTTCATCTGCCTCTGCTTCCTTCCATACCTGACTCTCGTCTCTTCCTGCCCCTTCCCCCTCAAACCACTTACCTGCCCAGCCAAATCCTGGCTCCCACAACTCTGCCTGCACTTGCAGGACTGCTCAAAACCTCAGCCTGCCACTGGGAGTGGTGAGCCAGAGAAAGGACTGCCTTAGCTGTAAGAATTCCCATTCTCCCCCACAGACCCTCCTGCCCAGAGCCACCATGCCTCGGGGTGGGGTTGGGGCACACAGACACTGCTGCTCTGGCTGTCTTCTGGACCGCTGCAATCCTCATGGTGCTTCTCAGGGAAGGGAAACCCCTGCCCCAGGTTTGCACAAAGGGAAAGCCTAGGCCAAGGAAGTGAATAGCAGTCTCTGGTAGTGAATGCAAGCACACAGCCTTTCCCTGTGGGCCCTGCAGCTTAACTTCACTGCCTCTTGTCTGCCCATCTATGCCCACTTTTTCCTCCCTGGTGCCTGTATTTTCAGTCCCCTGCTTTGAGTGTGTCAGTGCTCTGCTCCCTTCCTCACTCACCTCTACTACTGCCCTTGTCTCCTCATCCCCTTTCCCATCGTCATGGAGTCCCAACGAGAACTGGACGGCCCAGCCGCACACAGACGAGTTGGGTCCCTCTTTGCCAGGCCTGTGCTGCTTCTGCAGGACTCACACTGAGGGGTTTCTGACCCCAGCACACCCTTGGGAAGGGTGAGCTGAGGAGTGAGTCTAAGAGCTGTGGGCAGACACCTTCTCAGCAGAGGAGACAGTGTCTGACAGAGGGTGCCTGATGTCTGGAACCCACCAAAAAATGACAATCCTCAGATGTAATCTCAGGAGCTTTTTCCCTCCCAAGAAATGTAGGTCTGAACCCTCCCAACCCCAAGGAAGGGACTGGCTATCCCCAAGTAAATGCGACCTCATCATCTGGCTGGCCCACCTGGGTGGGAGGGAGAGCGGAGCTGCTGCTACTCACTCTGCGGGTACGTTGGCCGGGCCCCTGCTTGTGAGTACATGCTGTAATTAGAAGATGTGGCTTGCTGCGGTGGTATGTTGGGGTTAATGGCACCTGGCATGATAAACCCTGGAGGAGGTGGGTTGTCTCCCTGTAAGAAAAGATTGTAGGAAAAAGGGTAGGGGGAGATAGGATTTAGTCAGCAACAGTAATGCAGTCCTGAAGCAGAACTGTAACAAAATGATCAGTTCACATTTCAAGGCCTGAAACCACAGTCCCTGGAAGAGCCACAGCAGCACAGGGGCAAATGCCTCCAACCACCCCAGTGCCTTCGGGCGCCCAGCGTAACACTGAAAGCACAGCCTGTGTGTGCAGTGACTTCAGCAGCAGCAGAGCAGCGCATACCTTCCCGCACAAGGAAGAGGTCCTTGCCAAGCGCTGCCTGTTATTCAGGCAGTCCGAGAGCGCCCCGCCATCCATTGCTTTCAACTAAACAACTTAAACATTAACTCTGAAGCTTCTAATTTCCATGGGAAAGAAGGAAAGGAAAAATATCACACTTCAAATATTCCAGTGTGGGGCAAGGGCTGGGCAGGCTCAGATCACACTGAGCTCCCACTTAAGGCTTTCCAGAGCCACTCATCTGGGCATCGGTGAAAAAAAAATGTAACATGAGACGTTGGGGAGCAAAACCAGAGCACACGTAGAAGCTGCTCCTTTCACCTATCCATACGAGACTGTGTCAAGCACACAGACTACATCAGGGGACATATCAGGGTGGAGCAGGGGCTCAGAGAGGAATAATGAAGGTTATACCTGTGTGTCAGAGGGACAGCCTGCAGGAGGATGGCTGGGAAGGGCAGTAGGAGTTTTGTTACTCCAGGTAGTGACAGTAGGGGCAATTCTAACCTGAATCGAACAAAGAAATACCAATCATGGAAAACAAAACAATAAAAAAATCTAAAGGGTTTCACAAAACGAGATGCAAAGAAGTGAACACAAAAAGGTTTGCATGCTGGCACTTGTAACACAGCCATAAAAACTCAGAGGAAGAAGGAAAAGTGCATTCAAGACAGATGAAATCACTGTGCACTGGAGCCGAAGTGAATTGCAGAGTGAAGATGAAGCACAGTGGAGACGCAGCTACAACAGGCTGTGGAGCGAGTGCAGTGTTACACGTGCCAGTGAGCCAGGTTTGCCTCTTTCATCACATTTTCCTATTGCAGAAGCTCCCCCCAGGCTACTGCATGACACAGAGCATCACTAACCACAGCTGGAAGTCCCAAGTTCCATGTAAAATTCAAACATACTGCCTCACACAAAAGCAGTCTGTTTAAATCGAGCTTAAGATGAATTAAAGAAGGTTAAAATCTGATATTCAGGTCTTGCACATGCACAAACATATATCTTAATGCTAATTGCTTCCCAGCCAGTCTCCCACAGCTCCTTTCCTCTATCTTCCTTCATTGCCACTCCAAAACCCTTCAGTTTCACATGACCACTACTACCTTTCTGACAGGACAGAAACCAAGAACCTCCTATGCCTGCGACATCCTTGAGCAAGGAGAGGGCGTGCTGTCCAGCAGTGGGATGCACAGCTGGGGTCAGGAGCCTGACACCCCACCTGAGGGAAAACTGCAGCCCTGAAGTCCTGGCTGGCTCAGATAGCTTCAGTCTATTGGTCTCTAACCCTGCGCAGTGCTGGGCTAATGGTGCAGTCAGCCATACAAAAACCACTGCTAATGTCTGCATAACTCATCACTGGAGTCATCTAAAAGACTTTTCCATCCCCTTTCATGCCTGTTTTTTTCAGATGAAAAAGAGGATTCAAAAACCTATGCTGAAAGGAAACCAAGTTTTAAGTACATGTTCCTATTTGGGACAGCAATTAAACAAAGGCTGCCTCAAGCTTGAACAAGCCCTATGTACACACTTTCTTAAAAGGAAGTCAAACAAAACAAATATCCTAACACTCAAACATGTCATTTCTTTCCGTTCTAGCTCATCAGCATACCGCTGGGTACCTTTCTGACATGGTACCTGTCCCCTTCACGCCCTTCCTGTTGAGCATGAGCTCCCTGCAAAGCCAAGAACACAGGGGGTAACTCACTTGCAGTGTGCTCGTGGGTTTGTGATACACCCAGCCTTTTATTAATGAGCAGGTCTTGCTTAAATAATAGCTTGAGGCATTCCTGAAACAGTAGGAGAAAGAGGGAACTCTGGTTTAAAAAGCATTGCTAAGATCACGCCATCTAGAGGACAGCTGCTATTTTCCACAGCCAAACAGGAAATATGCAGCATTGCTTCTCAAGGCAATTCATTGGTTACAAGGAGAAAGGTTAAAAACACAGGAAAGAATAGTAGAGTTAT
Source organism: Calonectris borealis (assembly GCF_964195595.1). NCBI lineage: Eukaryota > Metazoa > Chordata > Aves > Procellariiformes > Procellariidae > Calonectris > Calonectris borealis. Next base: position 65,104,155 of record NC_134315.1, read on the forward strand.
TTATTGACAATGATGCATTTAAAATCATATGCAATGGCGTTAGCAAGGTAATCTTGTACGAACAGGATGAAGGCTTTGTCCCTTCTGAAATCTACCTTGTTAACACCCTGGAGAGAATGCGAAGGGACGCACAATTGTTGATACAAGAGGAAGAGAACAAAGCCCAAATCCTCCCCATTTTTCAGCCCTTCTTCTTTCCTGCCCCCATTTTTCTGGCAGGCAGTGCTTGAAGGGCAGCACTGACAGAGACATGCTTCTGCTTGTTCCAATCTCCTCTGTGTAAGGAGGAGCACTAACAAAGAGGAGCACTAACACTAACCTGCAGCACTAACACAGCTCTGCTGTCGGAAAAGCCCAGCCCAGAGTCCCTGTGTAGAGCAGCACTGTGCTGAGGGATTAGGGACTTGGTGATGCTCTTTAAGCATGCACACAGCCAGCGCTGCCCGCTGCACCACACTCCAGTGATGGCCAACATGGTCTGATGCAGTGTCGTCCTCAGGCTAGAGATAAAACTAGGGCATCTGCCTCCCTCATTTCTCCTCTTTCTCCCTGCACAGTCCCCAGCTCCCTTATTAGTCCCATACTCACCAGGTCTTTCTTCTGGCAGAGCTCACACTCAGCCCAGGCCTGCCTCCCCGCTCCTGTCTCACCCCTGCCCATGCTGCCTATGTCCCCTTACGCCCAGCTGGGAAGGTGTTTTCATAGTAGGCTGTACCCACAACTACCGAAACACGCCCTCAGTTTGCTATTGCCACTGCTCAGCAACTTCTGCAGCCAACATCAGAGCTAGGGAGGGAAATAATCAGCCCCAGAAGAGGCTGGTGAGCAGCATGAGCAAGCCCCAAGGCCTGCAAGGATGGGACGACATCAGGGACTATAAGAGCAAGCACACAAAAATCCTGCAGTGCTCTCCCACACAGTTATTCTTGGCACTGAAGCACATTTTCAAACAAAGGGGGAAAACACCTAATCTTCAGAAGCCGGCTACTTGACAAGGTGTTTAACGGATGTTTCCAAACGAGGAGTAAAGGAGGCATCTGTACTGATTGAAAAGCAGCATCAATGACTTTCACCACAAGGCTCTTGGTAAAGGCATGTCATACAGCCCCAGCTCAGATCAAGAGAAAGGAAAAAAATTCTTCTATCCATCACTCTCCAGAACTCAAGCACCATGCCCCTCCGTGACTGCCAAAACCCATTTACCTGTTGGTAATACTGCTGGGCTGGAGCCTGGGGCCCTTGCATCTGTCCAGCCACAGCACCAGCTCGTCCTTTGGGCATGGGCTGTCTCTCGAATGGTGCCTTGAGGGCCTCCTGTCCCACTGGGAGCTCCCCTTGGGCTCTGCAAAGCCTGTCCCGTAACAGCATGATGTTTGGCTGCAATCAGAAAAGGACGGCGAAGGAATGTTAACAGCACTGTCTGTCACCCAGTGCATCACACCAAGAGGCTGACTGGCCACACACCGATGAGCTCTCTCTCAGAAGCCTACTCTGCTTTATTTGATTGGAATAAGTCTTTTCTGCATGAGACACGGGGCCGTTGGAACTGCCTTACGTGTGCCTGCCTCCCATCTTGGGCTGCATCATTCCCAAGCCAGCCTGTCTACGAATACCAGCTGATGGAAGATGAGAAATCAAAAGAAAACAACCAAGTGTCAAGGTACACATTTCACTGTGTCCGGCTTGCAGGAGGGACAGCTGCCCCTTTGGCAGCCACTGCCTGCAAGGACAAGGGCATGAAACGAAGAGGGAGAAGACCAAGGCCATGTACTTCTGCCAGCCAGCAAGGCCAACGCAGGGAGAGGGGAAACAGCCTGACCATCACATCCCAAGGTGTATAAATGGCAGTCCTGCTGGCTAACTGCACCATGCAGTTTTCCTCGAAGTACACCTGTTCACACAGAAAGAGAGAGTCAAAAACCTGAAGGCCCCGTACCTGGTTGGTGTTTGCAGGGAGAAAGGTCAAAGCTGCAGCAATGCTGCCCTGGGCAGCCAGGAGGTTGGCATACTGGCTCATCTTCTCAGCCAAAAGGGCCCCCACGGCATTAGGGTCCACGGCCTGGGTGAGCTGCACGGCTTTACGCAGGATTACAACTTTCTCTATTAAATCCTGGAAGATCAGGAAAAAAAAAATCACAAATGAGAACAATGGGGTGAAGTAGGCCCTGGCTAACGACTGTTGAGGAGGGCTGTTCCTCAGGGCAGCCCCGCAGAACCCCTCTCACCCAACGGGAAGCCCAAGCCAAGTGCAGGTTTCTCAGACAGTTACAGCTGCACCGAAGGCACGACTTTCCTAGCACGCGAGATGACAGAAGAGCAACCAGCAACCGCGCACCAAGCGGCTTCTAACAGCAAAGCCAGCAGCGCATCGGGTAGAGTTCAAAGCCAGAAAAACGGCTTTTATTAAACAGGATTTCAGGGCCCTTTCAGCACTGAGCACGTCAACCAAAAGAGTATGCTTTCATAAAAATATCTGGTGAGACCCATGAGAGCGAATGGAAAACATGCCCATCATCACTATTAGTGCTGGGGTGCCACACATTCGTTTGCAGCATTTCAGTAAGTCAGTTCTTAACCATCTTAATCAAAAGGATCTAACAACTCCCTTAGGAGAGTTCTCCATGGTTTTCTGGTTGTTACCACAAAGATGGTTTTCCTGATATTCACAAGGAATACTCCATATCTTGCCTTCCTTACACATCCCCAAATACCAGAGCTGGTCTTGGTTGGGTTTCCTCCCAGTGCTAAGTTACAGGAACATTTTCTGGTCAGTTTTCTCATGTTTTTCTTAGTCTCACTGTATTACATTGGAAGATACTACAAATATTCATTTGCCAATATTAACATGCAATCTCTCTTTAAAATCTTATAACAGATTTAATGAGAGTGTACCACACACAGGATTTCAACCATACATGACTAATAAGGACTGTTTACTGACTGTTCAATAATACATTTTTGTTTTTCCAAACAAATCAGCACTTCAAAAAAGGCAAGTAAAAAAAAAATAAATCAAGATAACCAACAGCTTCTACAAGTTTCAGCAATTCCACATCATAGTAAACAAGCACCCTAATTATGACTCCAATGATATTTTTCAATTTTAGTGTCTGAGAGAGCAAAGCAATGCAATCAAAATTCAAAGTGAAGGTAAATCTGTAAACGAAGCCCTCACAATCAAGAGACTGGAAAGTAATTTTGATAATTCAAAACTGGAGAGAGTTAATAATGTGAAGCAAAACTCACATATACTCCAGTTCCTCCAATTAACTAAACAGAGACTCACAGCACTGCCAGGTAACATTACCTTAAGTACTTTCTAAAACTGGTCCTTCAAGGGCCCTGAACCGATGGAAGAAGCTAAGATTATACTATAAAATAAATTATTCCATAATTGCTTCATCTCACTGTCACCAATCCTATTCTCCCAAAATATTTGCTGTATGCAATATATTTCACTGCTGGGAACCAAACCCTGTATGTGCAACCCCCTAGAGAAAACTCTCATGAGAACCTTCCTACAGTTTTCTCTCCAGATTTAACTCTAATTTATTAATTTCTTCCCCTGAACATCCAAGCCATCTCTTCCAAAAGCAAAAACGTCCAAGTATTCCCCTATTGCAAAAGATGCAAGCATTCAGAGCCCCTTCTTTACTAAAACACTCTAAGCCCTACAACTACCTTTTTACACAAGAAGCATATTAGCACGACTACCCAAAGAACAGAGCAGACACGAGGGCCATCGTGCTTTAGAACACATTTGCCAATTTCGTATTTATGTGTTATTTCTACGAAAGCCACCCATTCCAGAAGGAAAAGGGCTGCATCCTGAGATACGTGCAGCTATCAGACAGCAAAGCTCTACACTAGACCATGTGATTTAAGCGCCAAACGATTGCAGTGTGTTACTTCCAACATCTTTCTTAACAGAATTACCAACCTGAAGGGACAAGGGGCTGTTTCCATCCTGAGCTTTAGTCCAACAAGCAACGAGTTTTTCCACGTTGCCGGCACAAATGTAACAGAGACAAGCCTGTGTCTGCAGAAGGCTGTCCCCCTCGCTCTCCAGCCTGTTACCCAGCAGATCTAGGAAAAATATGAACAAAGAAGATGCTGTGAATCACTCCAGTGATCCCTCCATCACTGCCGAGGCTGGGAAAGCCTGAAACGCCTGTTGTGTCTCTGCTCAGCACAGTCAGAAGGCATAGTGCCTCTGGGCTCCATTGGTAAGGACATACTCTGGTGTCCAGCACAGATTATCTCACAGGAGCCCAGGGCACTTCAGAGGCAGTTCATGTCATGATAGCAAGGACTTGTCAAATGCCCGCAAACCTGAGACACATCAGAGGGGACGGTTCATCTGCTGACATGACAAAGGACAAGAGGTCAGGGTTTGATTCTTCCCTCTGCCAGCCGCTTTTTGCAGGCCCTCGTTTCAGTAGTGCGACCCGAGTGTTCAATCAGCCAAGGAACTGTGAGCAACAAAGCTGTGATACTGCTCTGGGCCGACGTGTGCTGAAGTGAGTCACACAGCTCCCTAGACACCATGGCTGGTGTCTGAGGGGCACAGGGGTGTCAGGCACACAGCAGTTGGCAATATAACTTCCCTATGGGTTAAACCCTTGCAGCACACATGAGGGCAGGCATGCTCACTGCCTGTGAAAGAGGACTCTTTTCAAGAAGTCAAAATTGCTCTTGGGAAAGAAGAGCGAAGCACTTTGCTGAAACATTTCCACTTGCATCCCATGCACAAACACTCAAAGACACTGGTCCCTTGGCTGAGACACCTGTCACATCAACATCACCATTACCCATCTGGAAACAGTAAGAGACCAGTAGCTGTGCACTACACAGGCGATGCCAGACACAGCTGCTCACAACGGTCTGGGTTCGGTGTCCAAAAAATCAGGGAACATACTGAGAACACAGCACCCCAGAGGTTCCTCTCCCTCCTCTGCAACAGGACCGAAGAACTATATTATCCATCAAAGAAGCTAGTGAGGCATTACAATAATTTACTGGAAGGAAAACAACCGTGGCAAAGTGTAGTTTTGCTGTAAGTGGAATAAATGACATCCAGTTTGTACAGTGTCCCTACCGCAAAGGGCTGCAAACTCATCTGGCCTGGCGTAAGTGAGCACAGCAGCCAAAGCCTCTCTCCAATTCTGCAGATCGCAAGACTGCACAATCTCTTTCCAGTTCTTCGTTACCACTGCAGTGATGAGCTAGACCAGAAAGAAAGAGACCACAGTTAAGATCTTGGTAGGATTTCTTTTGTTTTTCAGGATACAGTATAATTTGTATCTATTCAAGTGTATTCATCCCCACTGTATCCAAGGTCATGGCAGATACTGCACTGCAATTCAACAGCTGCACAAGAGCACATTTTACTTCAAAAGGGGTTCAGTGAAAAATCACAAAACAAGCTCAGATAATCAGACAGGCGAATTATTCTCGCTACAAAACATGCAAGAAAAGAATGCACACATCTCTGCAAGCTGGGATTGCTGCAGATGGTTTTCAGCACTGTTTTTGCAGACAAAGATAACATACCAAGTATTTAGTTATAAAGCTTCTACACAATGCCCAGCAAGGGGTATGAATTTTGTTTGTCAAACTGTTTCATTCAGCTTTAAGCTCTTGGCCTCAGGCTGACCAGTGAGGGTCAGTTGAAAAGGCTGCTCGAAGAAAGAAGCAAGTTGGCAGCAATATCAACCTGAGCTGGCTGCAGTATCCCTGCCCTGCACCCACACACACAGGCTACCTGTCCACAAGCCCTCAGAACGAAATTCCAGTTTCTTCTGTCTCATACTTTGCCTCCGGATATTTTGCTTCAGACAAAAGACAGACTTGGCAGCTGTGCTGCTATTTACTGAACAAAGCCCTTGTCATGCCAAGACTTCAAGCTCAGAAACAGCTGAACAAGCAGTAAGCGTGCAGTTTGGGACCAGAAAAGAAAAAAACACACCTGAGCAACAAATACAAGGTCCTAATTGCAAGGTCAACACTCACTTGTTAGCACAGGCACAGATAACTGGTCAGCTCTCCATAAAAATACCTTTTCCCAAAGGATGAGCTACAGTGGAGAAATTTCCCACACATTACAAAATTCTCCTTTCTCTGATTAGGCCAGAGGCAGGAAAGGCGCTGGGGGCAGGGGAAGAAATCCTCAGAGTCTTAATACGTGAGATTTTCCTCTTTTCACTTGTCCACTACTAGAAATGCAAATTGTTCCTATCTCAAACTGGGTCATAGGCAATAACCAGCAAAATCGCACTTACAGACCCTAGCCTGTGGTGCTGCATGCCCTAACTCCTCAAGTGACTGTGCTTTGCGGCCTTCAGCCCTACTCCAAGAAAGCACTTAAGCACATACCCTTTTATAGGCTGTCTCCTGCTACTGTATACAATGCCATTCTTTGACAATGGACTGCTAAAAAGTGACCAAAGGAACTTTCTCCCCTCCTCTAAGAGTAGCCATCCTTGCCAAACCAATTGTCCTGTGCTCTTTTAAGGCCACTTCTCCTGTTTCATCCTCCTGTTGCTACTTTCTCATGTCAGTACTAAAGAATAAAGAATTGAACAAGCAGCAACCCCTAGCATTGCAAAAAGCTGAAAAGAATAATAACCAGCTGGCCATAACACACTGTCTCCTAGACAAAGGGTGATTGATCTACTCTGAGCATACTTAGCTCTCTTCTGTGCATGCAGTGAAACAAAGCATTGGCAAAATCTGTTAAGACTGATCACAGGCAGAAATCAACATAATGCTGCTGGCACTGAGCATGGGTCATATGCAACTCTTGAAAAATGTGGCAAGATAACAGACTGAAATGTGCGCTGCTTAAGATATTTATCAGTGAGAATCTACCAATGTATATGCAACTCAGACACTGGAGACAAGGTAAAGAATATTCTTCTTGTGTACTGATAGCCAGGTAGTGTGCCTCTTCTGTCCTTATCAACGCATTACAAAAGAATAACAGAAATCCTTCTGCTCTGAGATCTTGTGCATGACTTGAATACTTACTAGCTTCTCACAGAAATAAACCTATGAAATGGCAAGAAAACTTTTAAGGTGAAAAAGGGAGTTGCCAAAGACCTACATTCATGTTGTTTCTTAACTGAAAAAACATACCCTGGTAATTTTGCTCTGCATCTTAGCAAAGTACTTTTCCTGTGTCCTAGAAAGCAGCTCTTGTCCACCTGCGATGGCCAAGATAATGGCATCAGCCATGCGGTTATCGTGCAAGCAGAGATCTACTGCGCTCTCAAAGTTACCCGTCAGCAAAGCCTGGGTAATCAAACCGTCCACATCTGCAACAAGAGAGGAGTGCATTTTCAAATGATGGCACAAAAGTCACTTAAATATGCAACAGCAGGGGATTCTGTCCAACTGTACAACACAGTGCAAAGTTCTCTGCAAACCAGTCTGCTCCAGGCAGGTACTTACAGGGATGCTCAAGTTCATCTCCAGTCTCAAACACACTATGGTCACAGCCATATCAGGTGGGGCACTGTCAAGCATCACTTACCTTGCTGCAGAGCAAAATGCTAGTAAATGCTAGCAAGATGCTAGAGGTCTAAATGTCCTCTGAAACAACTACCCTGCATACAGTGCCAGAAACAAAGTCAAACCTAGACACGGGTCAATGGCTTCTGTGTTATTCAAGATCCCCTGGGAGTTTCTGTACAAACAGCGACGTTAGCACTTCATGCCTGATCAGGTGTGTGTTCTTTCGTATCAGAAATCAGCACTCAGAATAGCTGCATTTCAGTGATGGGGTATACAAGTGCTGTATACTTCCTTTCCTTCCCTAAAGAAGCTGTATTTTCGAGTGCCTCGAGACTGCTGTGAAATGAACGGAGTTAGAAGAAAGTCATGACAATCCTTCACAATCTGTGCAGAAATTGCCTTCTCACAGGAACACCGGTATCAACATCAGTATTTCTAAATATCAGCACATACAATTAAATCAATATCAAGGGTTTTTTTTACCTCCATTAACAGAGATGTTAAATGTCTTCTTTGCAGATCCCAAATCTTCAGTTTCTTGTTTATAGTCCCTCACCCTCTAAGAAAAAGGAAAAGCATAATTTTTGAGATTATGTAAGCACTTGGAATATACACACATTTAATAAAATAAGGCTCTTATAATACAAGTTAAAGGTAGACCTTCAGACTACCAGTTGCCTAAGAGATCATTAATGTAGAAGGGAAGAGTATCCCTGTCATTTGTTAGAACACTGTTTCAGCACAGGATAATCAACTTCCTCTGGTGCCTGCACAAAGTCACCTCCTAAGCACACTGAGAAAAGCCTGGGCTTATCAAAGGACCTCCAGTGCATGTAAATGCACCATTATAAAATCATTGTTCTGAGAGATTAGAGTGGACCATTTTTTAAAATGGATGCCAATGGGAAAAAGTGCTGGAAGCCCCAGATTTCTAACAATCAGGGAAGGCTTATGCAAGCACAAGTGTGCATACCTAGAGATCACAAATACCAGCAACCAGACACCCAGATCCAGGATACTGACTTGCATACGCACATCTGTGCCCGTATACACACAACCCCCTCAAAGCAAAACAACAGCCACAACCACAAAACCAGAAACCTTCTCCTTTCCCTCCTCTTTCAACTTCAACCCCTACCAAGAACAGTCTACCATAATGCTACCTAGGTTTCACTTTGCTCCGCTTAGACTTTCAGCTTATCCTTGAAACACTCTGCACGAGGTATACACCCTAGTTTAATTAAGCAAAACACATGAACACATGCTTAATTTTCAACATAAGTCCAGCATGGTCCACACAGTCTTAAGAGCTTTGCACTTAATACACGAGTGCTCAGCAGACAGAAGCTGCTTGTTTATAAAACTCCCCCAGGGAATTAAGACAGAGAGCATTGCCTGCAAGTACTTGGATTTTGGGATTTCAAACAAAACCTTTCAATAATAAAAAAATATTACTGAGAAGGAAGTCTCTCTCCACCATCAAATTTCACAGCACAGCCTAAGAGTGCAGAAACTGTCCCACAAACTGCCTCCTCTGTCATAAGCCAGTGTGCTAGTACATGCAGTGGGAGTTCAAGAGTCTGCTGAGAACACCCTGCTTATATGCTGATCAGTGAAATTGTACTTCAGAGAATGAAGAACAAGTACACAGTTGATGAAGAACAGGCATTTGGGATGGGCAGGTAAGTCTGAAACAAGCTTTATGTTTGGCTCATAAAAGGAGGCAGCGTCTGGAAAATCATTTTGCTGTCAGATAATGCACGATGTGTGTTTGGTATCAGTTGAGAGCATGTTGTGACTATCTCAGGAATAATGTGCCCATCTAGTTACTTTATGTATGTGACAGCACTCCCCGATGCATCCTCAGTGGCTTCAGGCCAATCTCACAAATATTTACCACCCATGCTGGTAGGCTATGGTCATGTTTGGCTGTGAATTCTCTCCTAGAAGAGACATTTGTTATGAGACATCTAATATCTTCATGATTGCATACAGCAAAATCCTTACGCAGTCAGACACGTCTGCCACTACAGTGTCTAATGAATTATCAAGCAATCAAGCACCTAACCTAAGGAGAGCGCTCTACTTGGTGTCCTTAACGGGCTGTTGTGTGGAGTCAACAAGTACACCACTCCAACATGCATGAGCCATAAACCACTGTCCTCATCTTCACAGACAACTGCAGACAGGCACCAAGCACAGGTTTGAGCACAGGGAGCATAAGTAGTTTTGGGCTAACAGCTCAAATTCTAATCCAAAAGGGAGACTGAGGGAATGGGGGAGAATGAAGCTGGCCTGTTCACACAGGAATACTAGTGTTTTCAGTCCTATTAACCTCATATGGCAGAGCCTGGGTCCTTAGTTCTAATTATAGACCTGTCCCCACATTTAAAACACAGGGCAGAAAGCAATGCTGCTCAAATGAATAGAAATGAACAAAAGCTGTAGGATCCTAAAGGCAGATGTGGTGGAGCACAAACTGCCTGTGATAAACCTGGCTTTACTGTTGCAACAGATGATCACAGGGCAGCTAGCTACCAAAGCCCTGATACTCGCTGTTCAGGTGCAAAGGGGAGGGATGGCACTGTGATGTTGGTGGGAGCAATGCAGAGAACAAATGTTCCCCCTCTCCTGCAGTACCACAGCTGCATCTCTGCAAAGGGTTATACCTAGAAACAGGGCAGTAATAAGCTGACAGCTTGGTAATAATCAACCAGAGGGAGGGAAGAAAGGAATGAGGAAAGGAAGGTGGGTGGGGGGGGGAAGGGGAAGAAAAAAAAAGGAATGCATTAGAGTTGTGGCAGCAGATTATTTAGTACGTGTTAGGGAAACGTCACGAGTGAAAATTACGGCAGAATAAAGTCCTTGAGTCTGATGCCAACTGGACTGTTACAAAACGAGCTTGTTCTTCATTGCCACCAAAACCTATTCACATGATGTCTGAGACTGATGAGAAAATCTGAAGCAACTTAACAGGAGCCAATATTTTACTCATTCTAAATAACGTCTTGTATTTCCATATATCCTCAGCACTAGGAAAAGCCAACAAAATAAAGTGATCTTAATAGTAACAAAGTAAATACACAGGAGGCCAACAGGGTTGGTCTACAGGGCAACAGATACCTCTCCCAAGAACTGCTCCTCCGTAGCCTGGCCTTCATCCCCCTCGTTCGGCACAGATTCATCAGATTCTGCGGGAGCCTTTAGCAGAGAGGATGCCATAAAAAAAAAGCCAGCAAAAGAGGAAGAAATACTCTACACTGCAGAGTATAGCCACTTTCCCACCAACAATAGCCAGAACCAGACTGCAAATCACAGAAATGCATTGGCAATATATGCTTGAGTACAGCAAACACGGTAGAGGCCCTCCATTTCCTTGGTCTTTGTCATTACACAGTATCTTGTGCTGTTTTCATCTTAGCTGCCTGAAAACACACAGCAAAACTTTTCTTCCCCATTAGGCAACTACAGATGACATCTGAAATGTCTATGGCACAAAAGCAATGCGGTCCCCCTGTTGTGGACTCAGGCCATTGCAAGTACAATGGGCAACGCTGTATTTATCACTCTTGCAGGGAAGAGTTACGGGACCATGCTCTCAGTCCTGCTTTTTTTAAAGCCTGGGGAAGGTGCTGATCTTGAAACCAGCTGCCAGGCAGCAAGACTCTGCCCTACTGCACAGGCAGCACAAAGTGTGACAGTGGGCAAGACACAGGCAGCCAAACGGAAAGGTGGAGGGACATCACTGAGACCCTGAACTAACACCTGTGACTAAGAGCCCTTTGTTGGGAAAAGGGGGGATATTTGAGTGGAAAAAAGTGGTTGTTTTTTTAAATAAGTACCTTCATCCTACTGAATGTAGGAACTTGTCATATGCTGGGTTATTTCTGACTTTGGGACAGCTACCAAGCAGAAAGAAAAACTATTCTTACTTTGCATATTACTACGGCATTATAAAACTAAACACGGTGTTGTAAACATGTGTTTGCTTACCTCTCCCAAGTCACCATCTGCAAGATCCTCTTTATTCAGAGCAGATGTAATCTAGAAAACAACCAAGATTTAAATAAGTGCCCTTTTATTTTAGAGAGGCAGATCTCTCGGATTGCAAACTGGCACGTGTAGCTAGTATGTTGTTTGCAGAACAGTTAACATGAAACTAAAGCCATTTCCTTTCCCAGTCTGGTGATGAATTTACTGCTAAGACCCCTGCACCCCAAACTCTGATGGAAACAACAGCTGCTCTATACCTTTAAACCTTTAATTGTTAACTCAAGGGCCTCAAACCTCACTAGAGCTGCTGGAAACCACAGTAATAAAAATAGTATCAGAGCATGCAGGACAAAACCCTCTGTCTGCTCTGGTTAGAGAAAATGAAGCAGTGACAATCCTTGTGGAGCAGGGACCCTGTCAGGAAGCTGTGGTTTCAAGCAGAGCAGGCATATGGTTGTGGGCTAGGATTTTCCAAGGTACGGAAGAGTTAAAATGCCTAGCTTTTACTGCTTTGCAAAGCAAATCATGACTTCAGATTCAATTAGGGCCCTCAAAAATGCCAGTTTAATGTATAGAGTTTAGAATACATGCAGAAAATATATTAGTTCGGCATCTGGGAGCCTGGGTTTCCTAATGCTGCTAACGTTATCTACTGCTTTTAGTATTGCAGGCTTTATTTTACCCTTGTAGGCTAGTTTTCACAAAAAGCTGAGCTCAAATTGCTGGATATAGTTTTCTCTTTCTTTTTTAATCATCAGTTTACAATAGAAAGGAGAAATCCAGAACTTGACTTGCATATGAGAATCACAGGTTTTAAGAAGATAAAAACAAAATACCATGTTCTTAACAGATTATTCCAAGAACCTGAAATCTGTGACCCTTTTTTACTTTCCTTACCCTACCGGTAACATGAAAAACAAGTTGTGATTTAATGAGTTTATCAACTGGGTATCACAAATTTTCAGACGAGCTGTCCTGTATTGTTTCTTGACACTTAAAGAACAGGGATTCCACTTCACTGTGGAATGCTTTGTTGAGAAACAGCTACATGAAAACATGGCCTTGCAGCTCCCCTCATCTGTTCCTCAAATACTGAAATTATGGGGTAGGCCCAGCATTTCAGGCCACTCCATTCAGCTACGCCCATTTTCCCAGCTTCTCCCCATGCACAGGGCATATCAAACCCAGAGCAACAGCGGCAGTGGGTCCAGTTTGCATGAGGCCGCTCCACAGGAGCACTACTAAATTTCAACCAGATTTTCTAATTGAGATCTGCTTTTTGAAAACAGGATTCCCTTGCATGAGTCAAAGGCAAGCTCAGCAACAAAAATTTAGAAGCTGAAGACAGACTGTTAGCAAAACCATGATTTTTTCTATAATCATAGTAAGTTTGCCCTGGAGGCCATTTAATTCATAACCATAATGACATTTTTATGGAGCCACTCTTTGAAAATAAAACATTAGTTTGATATAATGAAAATTAATCAAACGTTCAAATCCACTGAATCAGAACTGAAGAAATACTAGACAGTTCCCGGGTACAGCACTGAAAGCAACAAAGACCCAAAATGCACAGCAGGTATCCCCCTGTAACACTGAGATAAGAATCTTCTTCCAACTTGGAAGGAAGCTCTATACTTAAGATGTGCAAATTGCTTCCTGGTAATCCAAATCTTGCCTTTCCAAATGTAACCAGGTTTGAACTTTGTTTTCCTTTTTTTGTAAAAATGAATGGCATCCCACACACACACAAAAGACTATTCTAGTTTTTCCAAGGTAGTTAATGAAACCCTGAAGATTGCTTACAGGTTCTTCAACCAGAAAGCCTAAAACCAGATCAGATTCCATGATGCTACAGTAGAAGGATGTCACATAACGAAGTTACATGAATAGCTTGAACCAACAAACATCAAAGCTTCTTGATGGGTGAGAATTTCAGATGAACATTGGACAGTCAGATGCAGACACACCTCTGAAGTCTGTTGCCTGCTTTGAAATTTTCATTGAATATCCATATTGCAAGAAGATAACATAGCTAATAAAAAACCCAACAAAGCAAATTGCTTGCTGTAAGAATTCTGAAGTTACCCACGCGTTGTTTATCTAGACAAATTTAAAGAGCAGAGGAAGATTTTTAGTGTCCTTTGGAACAAAAGAATTCCTTAAATAACACAACTATTCAAGTCAGCCATGTTTGAACGGAGGCTCTAGCACCATGGGTAACTCGTATTATGGCTATTAGGAGAGTTGGAGCACTGACAAATACTATCTGCTCGGAAACAGACCGAAAATAATGTTGTATAAAAATGTTTATTGTATTGAATAGCCTGGGGATCTTGGTAATTTCTCTTCCAGTTCCACAGGTAAATGAGTACTTCAACCATGCATGGCATCATCAACATTTTAGGCTGTATTCTGCAGATACATCCACCAGTAAAGCATTTAACACAAGCACAGCTTCCAGGCACATTTACCTTCTTCCTCAGATCATCTTTCCTGTATCCCAAGAGCTCAAGGTATTTAACACGTGAATCTTCTTCAAAGTTCACCTTTAAAAAACAAAATTTAAAGAATATATTGCAATTCACAATTTTTCATTTTCTCCCTCACTGGCTTTTTACTTGACTGGCACAAATTAGCCAGTGAGAGCTAGTGACTGTGGAGACTGAGTATAATAAAGAGAACTGAAAAGGTCTTCAGTGACTTGGGCACCCATGCAGGTAGGCAGGGCTTCAATCTGATTATTGTAGGGGAATAATCTTCTTATCTGGTTCACTTGTAAACCTCTAAATGTTCATAGTGAGCAGTGAAAAGCACATCTAAAGCTGTCCCAAAGCTTTATCCCTTGTCACCAGCTCCCTGTACAAAGATGTATTGATGGGGGATGCCAAAAAACACAGGACAGCTTCCCCCAAGCCTTGGCTTCTGCCATGATTTCTCACGAACCCCACAAACACCCCTGGCCCTGAGGACCCTCTCTCTTCTGGTGGGCCACTCCAGCAACAGGGCTTATGGGCGCTATTCCCACAGCCTACACTTTTGGTTCCCAGCATCTCTTCTGCTAAAACACCATAACGTGCAGAAGGAATCATTTCTGCACTGGCTTTCCGAGTCAGTGGGGAACTCCTGAACTGCTGTTATCCTGTTACCTTTAAGAAGGCCCACACATTTTTCTCTAAGTCAGCCTGGGCCATGTCAATTTTCTTCTGGCAGTAGCCAACAAAGCCTTCGGACTGCACAGCCTCCTGCAGCTGGTTTGAGCGGGCCAGGAACTCCTTCTCTGTAACAACCTGGCTCACGTAGACATGGTGACGCTGCTGCTGCTGCTCGATGCCTGGCTGCTGCTGAGACTTGGCATTCTCAAATGTAACCAGCTTGCCTCCAAACTGGAATTGAAGCACACATGCAGTATGTAAAAATACAAGTATACACTGGAGTGTATATGAAAAAGTATGAGCATACACATATGTATGCACATGATTTTATGTAGCATATATATGCTTGTCGTCCAATGGACAAACATTGCTGACATGAACTCATTTTTTTTCCACCACCCCATATTTCTATGCATGTAAGGAGTTTGCTGGATAAGCGGGTGCACATTCAATAAGATTTATGAGCACAGCTACTCCTATGCCTGTTTTTTCTCAGGCAAAAGACTGAGTAGAAACAGAGAACCAGAGCTGTGGGTCTGTACGGTGTCCAGCATAAACGGAGTATCTCATGACATTGCAATGTAATTACCAAAGAAACCCATGCATCCTTAAATAAATGCTCAAGCATGACGTCTGCCCTGCTCTTGGCAGGTTGTTTACCAGTTAAAAGCCTACTGAGAGATGGGCAGTAAGTTGTGTCATCATTTGGAGAGAAGCAAAATCAACAGAAGAAAAAAACTAGAAGGGGCTTATTATATTATTTCATTCTATAGCTCAAAGTTAATTTACACAGGCCAACCCAATAAATGACAAAGTCAGCATTACAAAAAGTAAAAAGCCTAGCCAAGAAAAAAACTGACAGCTGTTCCTGGAAAGCCAGGACGAATAAGGGAATAAACACCATTATAAAATGACACATCAGTCAGTGGCTAGGCAACATCACTTGTCTTTGATGGGAGAAAATTGCATTTAATTTGTGCATCGGATCGTGAATAGCAGACATATGATGCTGAAGATCGAGCAGTATTTTGGCAAAGAAATCCATTTCAAGTGGACAGGCTAAAATCTTCAGGAGATCCCTAAGAAATGGCCTGTGGGTCTAGAAAATAAGCCGAAGGTGGAGCCAAAGAGCACACAACTCTGCTCTCACAAAAAGCAGGGCATTGCCACCGTCTCACCTGGCTCCTCTGCAAATCAACCAGCCATGGAGGAGCCTAGCCATGTGCTGCTGCAGTGACTCCTGCTACCTTGATCAGAGCTAACCTGAGTATTCTCCACCACACTGACTCACATAATAGCTTCAAACTGCACTCAAGTCTCAGATTCTTGCCCAGTTCGGTCCCGTTCCCCCTTCCCAATGTATATTTGTTTACTCCAAAACAAGCACTGCACATAAATAAAAGCAAAGCCCTAATCCCAAAACAGAAAGAAGTAAGTGCCTGTTGGCAACACAATACCTCCATGTTTCTTTTTCCCAAGCATTTTTGTTATGCTTTTGCTGGCTTGCTGTCCCAAGCGCCCTGTCTGGAAGCTGCCGCCAGCATCTCCCGCCATGACGACAAAAAGGGGAAGTTCTCCCAAAGTGGAGCACAACATTAAACTCCCCTCTTCCTAACGCATTTTGCAGGTGTCACCACTATCTCCCTCCCTGCCTGGCCAGCCATGCCTAGCCTTGTCTCCTGCTTACCGAGAACGATGCTCCCACGGGTCGCCGGATCCATTTGGGTGGTTTCTTTAGGGGCAAAATGACACTCTGTGGCACGGTCTGCTGGGGAAGCTGCAGGGGCGGGAGGGGCTGTCCCGTACCAAATGGATCAAGGTTCCCAAAAGACGATGAAAGCTTCGATAACAAAACAGGGAAAAAACAAAAGCGACATATCTCCAATAAACTAAACATAAACATTTACTTGCCTTGGATTGGTAGTCCTGCAAGCAGGGCTGCAGACAGCCACTGAAGACTTCCCGTGAGCCCACGTTTCCCTTCCCCCTCCTCTTTCTGTCCATATTCTTAGCTGAACATTTCTCAATACCTGGTCAACTTGCTTCTGCCTCAAGCCATCCATGCTGCCTCCCATAATGGAGTAAACGCTGATCCGCCCGTCGAACGAAGCCGCAGACAAGACAGCAGGGTTCCTGGGACACCACTGGATATCAAAGCACCACTGTGTGTTCGTGGGCAACTCATACAGCACCTGGGCAGCAAAACCAAGTCTAACAAATCAGGGCTTTTATGAAGCACCATGTCCAACAGCAACAATTCTCCTGCCTGCCCTGAGACTGGTCTACTCTTCTTGCTCCCCAGCAGCCTCCACGTACACACTAACAGTGGGCAAACCCTGACAATCGCCAAAAAGGAGATTATCACACACCACTGCTTAATTTCCTTCTCCTCCCATTAAATCTTCTATTTAATCCAGACAGGACAAACTATGCAGGCGGGATATTATGTCTGTGCTGTCCCACTGCAAGCTGTGAGCTGCTGATGATATTCATGCTAGCTCATTCAGACGTGTCCAGGCTCCAAAGTAAGTCTATTTTCGCAGGAAAATTGGAAAAGTTAAAACCTGCGCTCTGGGCAGACAGCCTCTCCTGCCCTGGAACAGACAAGCCTACCACTACAGCAGACATTTAACTATGAACTAGGAGAAACTCAAAGAGCAAAATGCTAACTGCCTCGTTGTCTCCCAGGAAACTGTTTTTTATTTTTAATAAAAACACGTAGTATGATTCATCCACATGTAAACCCTTCCTAACAGCACAGGATCCAGCTCAGATAATTCATTTACCACCCCACAGCTTTTGCACTTTTAGACCAATGTTTGAATTTTAGAAACACTTCTCGCTCTGTCCTCCAGGATGATTGCCCACTGCAGGCAAGGAGCCCTCCAGCGTGCCTGAAGCCCTTCTCGTGGTCTAGGGGCAAACACTCAAGTTGTCTGAAAAAAGGATCTGCATCCCCTTTGAAAGGTATCCCTAGGCCCAAAAGTGTGGGGTAGGAACACATTCAAGTAGCTTTCACTGATCTGCCACTATTGTAGTAATCTACAAAATCCCTCTGGTCTGGATAAAAGTTCTCACACTTACAGAAGGAAAAAGGCAATTGCAGCAGTAATCCAGCCACATCGGGCCCAAACCAAAAGAGTAGGAAGCAAATACTTGGTTTAAGTGGGGCCATTTCTATTCCTTATAATGAGCAGGGACCTTATTACTTAGCAGGAGAGAAGCAGTAAGGACAAACGTGTAAAATCCTGCACCACCAGAACAAGCTCAGAAAGCACATATACCAAACACAAGTATACAGGATAAGGAGAAACATCCCAGAGAAGTATCATTCCTAAGAATGCAAGCACACTAACACCTCTGCGCAGAAATTTTTTAACTGGTGTGCATACAATACCTCGCCCGTGTTAGGGTTGGAGCAGAGAATTTTAGCATCCTTCCCACAGCTAAGTAGCAGCTCTGAATCTGCCATACTCCAAGCAATGGCCAATATACCCCTGCGTGAAAAGTCACAACCAAAAAAAGTTTAATGTAAATGCAAAATGGTGATAAAGCATATTTATAAGTGGAGTTTCTACATTAGCTGAGCATTCCACCTCAAAATGCCCTCCCCATTCCTTCCTCTAGTACTTTATTTATTGAAATAGATGCTTTCTATTTTCTGCATGAAGAGGTATAAAGGTGCAGCCATTGTATCTGAAAATTAAATGCAACAGTCATGCGGGAGAACCTGGACAGCAATGTAACAAAATGGGTTGTTTGCCTGCAGTATCATTAACATACAGTGTGCAAACCTGTAGGTAAGGTTGGTGACTACAAAGTTTGCCAGCTTTTTTTTATTAGCAGGAGATTCAAGTCAGCAGAACCACTGGCAGCAGTTTTGATAGAAGCCACAACACAGACTTATTGCTGGTTCTCTCTCCTTAAATCAAGTGCTGTTTTTTGGGCAATAAGAAAAGTTTCACTAACAATTGAGGAAAAACAAGAATTTAACAAAAATCTTTCCTTGTATCCAAATTTAAGGCACTTAGGGGACTGAGGGGCAGAAAGATTGTGCACGTCCATATGTGAGGATGTGCCCAGGTGCACCTTCAGTCCATTATTCAGGCAAAATCAATGACTACCAGCTTCTTGCACCTCAGCTCCCTCTTCTTGAAAAGCATAGAAACAAACTAGCAACTTCAGTGTTTCAGCAGGATAATGTTTTTTTCATTTTGAGGCCTGTTCCCTTCAAACCAGCAGGCCCCCAAAAGGCAAGCCTTTCAGGACACAGGGTTGGCTAGTCAGCAAGCCAGCATATAACACTGCCTACTGCTGGAATCGCCACCTCCAACTAAGTGAGCCTTCACAGGGAACTGAGCAAGAAGTGAGATGTACAAACTGGTACACAGTCACCACAGTGCAAACACCATAGAGCAGCAGGCTACATAAGAGTCATACCTTGTATGGCTTTCTAGAACACGAAGTGGCGAGGAGGCAAATCTTAGGTCCCACATCTGAATCACAGGCAACCTGTCATCCTCCGAGGCCAAAACCATCTGGGTAGCAACATCAGGGTGCCATGCCAGGCCTGAGCAGTGCATCTGAGGGACAACATTGCAGCACAGTGTAAAATAACTAAACAGCACTAAAGGACAAAAGACAACAGCCTAAATATGTCTACGTGCATGGTAAAACACTGTTGCAAGGGAATTTGCAGCTGCGTTTCTGGGCATTATTTCTGATTGCATTCAGATTGGGATACTCTCCTCCTTTCCGTGAGTGAGGAGACTTGCAGTTAGTTTCCCAAGGTCATCTCAGAGAGATGGCTTTGTACTGTCTTGTTCACAATCCTATGTTTTAATGTAAAAAAACTGTAAAGCCCTCTGTACAAACCTTTTTCTCAATGTTTTTATTGATATTTTAATAAAAGCCATTGTTAGGCAGAGTTTATTGTCATGTGAACATTGTATCACTAGACTACAATCACATGATGAAGACAGCCTACTGTGCTGCTGTTATGTTAGGCAAAAAATAAATAAAATGTTGAGAGTTACACAGTTTATCAGAATAGGAGTGCAGTGACCTTCAGGAGCTGCTACTTTAGGAGCACCCATTTGTGAATTTCGTTTTGAACTCTTGCTACATCTTCAGAGTTTGTTATAGCAATATTCCATTTAAAATATACAGAATTATACAAATATGTCCCTCTCCAAAAGCTCAACAAGCTCTTTTTTACATTTACACTGCCTGAGGAGCAGGCATAGAGGTTGTAACTATATGAGGTAGTGTCCCCTGTAACCCGCCCAATGCCGATACTCCTCTGTGGCGCTCTCCACCACAGACCCTGCCCTCTCCAAGCTCGGCTGCAGCCTGCTCCCATTTCCACATCCAGACCAGCAGAAGCACAGGCCCCAGCTCCATCAGTCATCAGTGTCCTGCCAGGGCTCAGCCCTTGTGCTCATCCCACCTGTGATGCCAAGGAGGAAGCCTTGTCTGCCTGAGCACTAAGTCATAGAATCATACAGGTTGGAAAAGACCTCTAAGATCATCGAGTCCAACCATCAACCCGACACCACCATGCTCACTAACCCATATTCCTAAGGGCCTCATCTACACGTCTTTTAAATACTTCCAGGGATGGTGACTCAACCACTTCCCTGGGCAGCCTGTTCCAAGGCCTGATCACTCTTTCAGTAAAGAAATTTCTCCTAATGTCCAATCTAAACCTCCCTTGGCGCAACTTGAGGCCATTTCCTCTTGTCCTATCGCTAGTTACTTGGCAGAAGAGACCAACACCCACCTCGCTACAACCTCCTTTCAGGTAGTTGTAGAGCGCAATGAGGTCTCCCCTCAGCCTCCTCTTCTCCACACTAAACAGCCCCAGTTCCCTCAGCCGCTCCTCATAAGACTTGTGCTCCAGACCCTTCACCAGCTTCGTTGCCCTTCTCTGGACACGCTCCAGCACCTCCATGTCCTTCTTGTAGTGAGGGGCCAAAACTGAACACAGTATTCGAGGTGTGGCCTCACCAGTGCCAAGTACAGGGGCACGATCACCTCCCTACTCCTGCTGGCCACACTATTTCTGATACAGGCCAGGATGCCATTGGCCTTCTTGGCCACCTGCACACGCTGCCGGCTCATGTTCAGCCGGCTGTCAGCCAGCACCCCCAGGTCCTTTTCCTCCGGGCAGCTTTCCAGCCACTCTTCCCCAAGCCTGTAGCGTTGCCTGGGGTTGTGGTGGCCGAAGTGCAGGACCCGGCACTTGGCCTTGAACCTCATACAATTGGCCTCGGCCCATCGATCCAGCCTGTCCAGGTCCCTCTGCAGAGCCTTCCTACCCTCGAGCAGATCAACACTCCCGCCCAACTTGGTGTTGTCTGCAAACTTACTGAGGGAGCACTCGATCCCCTCGTCCAGATAGTTGATAAAGATATTGAACAGGACCGGCCCCAGTACTGAGCCCTGGGGAACACCGCTCGTGACCGGCCGCCAACTGGATTTAACTCCGTTCACCACAACTCTCTGGGCCCGGCCGTCCAGCCAGTGTTTTACCCAGCGAAGAGTGCACCTGTCTAGGCCGTGAGCCGCCAGCTTCTCTAGGAGAATGCTGTGGGAGACAGTGTCAAAGGCTTTACTGAAGTCCAGGTAGACCACATCCACTGCCTTTCCCTCATCCACTAGGCGGGTCACCTGGTCATAGAAGGAGATCAGGTTGGTCAGGCAGGACCTGCCTTCCATGAACCCGTGCTGGCTGGGCCTGATCCCCTGGTTGTCCCGCACATGGCTCGTGAGCACCCTCAAAACCAACCGCTCCATGATCTTCCCCGGCACCGAGGTCAGGCTGACCGGCCTGTAGTTCCCCGGATCCTCCTTCCGGCCCTTCTTATAGATCGGCGTCACATTGGCGAGCCTCCAGTCGTCCGGGACTTCCCCAGTTAACCAGGACTGCTGGTCATGACATCACCTGCTCTGTGAAACTAAATGTGCTCACCCAGAGCACATCAGCTGCAACCTCATCTCTCCAGCACACAAAACATGTCATTTCTGACTAGCTGAATAAAAATCTTTCTGTGGTAGCCACAAACAGATCAGTAATGGCTTTCTCCAAACTAACTTATCCCTCCAGCAGGAAATCTGAGTGCCTTGCTTCAATCTGCATCTGCTTATTTTCATTTAAAATGCTGACAATCCCTCTGCATATACATAGCCTTTTAAGAGAAAGCATTAGATATTTGGCATGTCATATAAAACTGGCCCAGGCACCAGTATCTTTATGTCATGTAAGAAGGGGTGCTATGACCTGTCCCCACATGCCAAGAGGCACCCCACACCTCTCCACAAGCACCCGTGCAGATGTGCAAGAGCTAACTCACCCGGTTGTTGTGGTCACTGACTTTGATGATGGGTTCATTCTTCCTAAGATCCCACACGGTAGTTCGGCCGCTAGGGCTAGCGGATGCCAGGATGTGCTGGACTTGCCTGTTCCATGCAATGCAGCTGATGTCCTCGAGAGGCTGTCAAACACACAGAACAGCCTGTCACAACCTTTCCAAATCGAAGACTCAAATCCTGTTATTTTCAGGACTTGCTAAATGACAAATCTGCAAGGAGACTAATCGCAGGTACTGCGCGTGTTCTGGTTTCCTATGTACACATGCTGTAGGGTAGAACGCCTGAAAACCCCGATTTATAAGCTGCTAATATTTCTCTGTAATATCTGTATTTTCTGCTTTACAATATGATACATTAGTCACTTAAAGAAGACTAAGCACAACTGTCTTCAAGAACAGAAAATTACTCCATGAAAGTATATCCGGGTATATAAACTGCCCTTTTGCCTTGGATTATTAGGTTTTGACTTACAAAAAAATATGTTTGCTTGGAGGAATTCTGTGGGGTTTTTTTATTCCCCCCCAACTGCTTATTTTTAGTCTGAGAATTAAAAGCAATGTTAACCCAGTCCTTGTTGCACTATTATTTGCAGCTGTCCTTAAGCACATGGACTAAAAGACTTCCCAGCATAAAAAATTACTGTTAGACATAAAAAATCCTATACAGGTATCTTTAACTAAGGTAAGTATCCTCCAAAATGCCCACATGATAATAAACAACTCGGACTAAACAAAGTATCCAAACCCACAGAGTTTAAACTAAAAATCTTTAAGCTGAAGATTACTTCTCATCCCATTTCCTCACTTCGTTGTCTCCAAATTATCATGCAGTAATGAACCCATTTTCAAGTAACCACAAATTTCTTGTGCAATTTTGTAACAGCTACAGAAACGTACATGCATTGAAACAACTTCCTCCCATTCTTCTATCTCCTTCACAAGGCACAAAGTACAAAAGGCTACTGTTTTTCCCCATAGATCTTCTTTAAGAGACACAGGCTAAACACTGGCCCTGAAGTATAGCAATTAAACACTCCCTGAAACCCATGAAGGTAACTGACAAACCTGCTGCCTCATCTTCTGACTTCTCAGTACCTGCTTTTTATCTTCCTCCTATTTTCCTCAATCTGTACCTTCATGATCTTCAGATTCATGCATGCAGTGATACATGCAGAGGAAGACTAGAAGATGTGTAATGGTTATGGATATTTAAAAAGTGGTGTAACCTGAGAGATTCAGCTTGTTATTACTTGTTGCTTGATAAAATGCAACATTTCTCAAACACTATGGGGATACTTCAGCTTTCCCTGGCCAAATACAATTTATTTTAAAAAATAAAATCCCACCACACGAAGACATGAATCAACTGCTTGTGCAGCCAGCTGAAACTGCAGGTCTGTTGTGGACAAACATGACTGCACATCCAGGGTTGCTGCATGGGAAGCAAAGCAAACCACTCATCGCATGGACCCGTGCATGCTTGCACTTACAGGCACAGTCAGAAAACTGCACTCCAGCGGCTAGAAAAGCAGCAGCGTCCAGTCACCCTTGTATGGAGCTGGGCAAAAAATCACGGCTAGACACAAAGTATGGCAAAATAGTCACAACTGACTTCCTTCCAAAAGTGTTCACTGAAAGCCACCTGCGCTGCTGCTCAGAGAATATCGTCCTTAAGGAGATGGGCTCCTGCCGTGTGCTTTGAGACACAGGCATATCACAAGGAGGAAAAAAATCTCAAACACCACAGTCTAATAAGCATGTTACAAAAATTAAATACCAACAGAAGGCTTATTTTTGTTGGCCTTCAGGAAAGCCACTAGAGAACAACATGCAGGAACATGTTTTTCTTTATTTTGATATGGAGAGATCTGCTGTACCACCCCTTAAGGACTGTATCTAACATTGCCAGAAATGTAGCTCATGGCTAACTACGATTAACTGCTACCCAAGTTAGACTTCAAAAGGCTTTCCCCGTGCCCCCCTCCCTCTGCTTCAGACAGCTTTAAAACTGTAGGTTTCGATGAGCTCTCAACTTAAGTGACATGTATATTTCTCATTAGTCTGCTCTGCACTATTTAACAAATACAAATCTGGTACCTGTGTCTTCACTCCTGGTGTCATTGGCGTGGCAAAATTGTTCAAGTCCCAGATGTAGATTTCAGACTCATTAGCACCAGAAGCCACCAGATTAGTCTGTAAGACACATTAATATATGTTAAGAGTATTTTCAGCATCAGCTTTTACAGTCTTAGCTGCTGGGAGGCATCAGATCCACAGGACTCTGCCAATTTCTCCTATCAGCTCAGGATACAGCCTTTGGCTTACACAGAGCAGCTTAGGGAAAAAGCAAGTTTTTTTGAGATTGCAGGTAAGACTGAGTTAATTAAAAAAAATTCATATGCTGCACTTGACTGGCATGCCAAGACCAAAATTCCCGTTTTGTGGAGTGCTCCTACACTGCACGGCAAACACCCATGAGGAGGCTGCAGAGGTGCAACCACGGACAGGTGAGTGGAAAGCAGTGACACTTCTGGGAGGGGGCAGACGACGAAGTGGTGCTGTAGCTATCGCCGCAGCAGAGCTTTGCCCCGGGCAGACCACGACATGCGGGGCCAGCTGGAAGGAGTGTGGCAATTGTGCCTCCAGCAGTGGACAGCACCCCACCCACAATGAATGCAATCACGCAGAGCAATCCTGCATCTGGGATGCAAAAGTCCAGGCAGGGCGACACAAGCCGAGGGCACCGAGCGCCCTTTGCTCACATCCCACGGCTGGTGACAAGCAAATCCTGACTTCATAACAGGCAGAAAGGGAAAGGAAGAGATTCAGAGAGGATACAATGAACAGAGGGCGGCCTTGTGAAAGCAAGCGTGCAGGGACAGAAGTGCTATTTAGGAAACGAATTCAACTGAATTCTCGCACAGCTGGTGGGGACAAGGAAAAACCAACCCACTGTATCTAGAAGGAAGTAAAGGCTCATTAGTGATGGAGGAGAGCTTGTGGTTTTGAGAGCTCTTCTGCTAAAGAGGCCTTGTCACTGTGTTTCCTGTTCTGTCTCCTCTTTCCAAATGACAATACTTAGAGGTCTTGAAGACGGATCCTACCCAACCCCCAAAGGAGATCCCTAACATCTGATGTCATTGGAAACATGAGTGAGAGCACATAAATACTCCCCGTGTGATAAGAACAATATTGGCACAGTACGTGGGAGTTAAAAAACAAAACTGGCTAAAAACATCACAGAAGACCACCTGTACTTTAAGCTAAAAAGACCCACTAAACTGACAACGTAAACAGACGAGGGGAAGGAATGAACCAGACACCTTAAACTTTCATTCCCCATCCTGAAATGCCAGTAACAGGTTTTTCCTACTAAATACAAACAGACACTCAAACACAAAATTTAATTCATGCTTTTCAGGGAGGGGAAATGGACAGAAACATTTAAGGTTACAAGACAGGCCACTCACAGCATGTGATGAAGAACAGCAGGAAACCAACCTGGAACATGTTGACATCGAGCGCTCTTACTGGTCCCGTGTGCTTGTCTTTCTGGGCAATTATTACTTCAGCGTCTCCAGCTATGATTTTGGCTGGGTCGTACAGAATGACATTTCCGTTTTCACCCCCGGCAATCAGGACTCCTGAGACTCTCTCACCTGATGTCATGCTGTGCGGCCCCCAGATCAGCTTGTGGTACCTGTAAGTCACAGAAGTCCCCACAGTCTACAACCATCCACCACCAGCTCCACATACACTGATGCATCCCATTTTGCTCACCGCAGCTAAAGTCTCCAGACTGCTGCTAACAGACAGAGCAGACACGTCAGAGAAAAGCACTGCCTGCATTTCTCCTTAAGGATGAGTCTCTGTACTTACAACCCCTTCCGTCAGAAAGACATGTCCCAGTTTTGCTCATTATCAAGACACAGGGTCACGACATGCACAACCAATAACCTGGTGTACAATAACATCTCTCATCTCCTGGCTGCAAAATCAGGTAAGTGCTCCCAACTGCACACGATTTTGAGCTCACCTTTGCAAAACAATAGGAGTAATCAAAGTAAGGACTGTAAGCCCATCCAACTGCAGCCTGGAGGTAAACCTCTGCTATTTGTGAGCAACATTTCATACAAGAGAGGAAAAAGGTGGAACTAGAAAAATTCCAAATGTTTTTCCGTATCTGTGCTTCTGGATGTGCAAGCTTTTCACCTGCTGTACTGGAGGCTCAGCAAGTAGTTTATTCACACCACAGACACGTGTCTCTTGGACCACAATCTATTTTCCATGCTAAATCAAGACGAATTAAACATACTTCCAGAAATGAAATATTTTCATACCACTGTGTCCACCTGCAAATACCCAAATTTCCTTCAACTCAATGAACTTGCTGCATAAGCAAAACTGCATTCCTGTGTATTCAGCATTGCAAAGAATGAATTTCTTCTACATAAAATGACACACTGTCACATATCAGCTCTTATGCAAGCAGAAAGCAAACCCACATTGACTGGAAGTTGGCAAGGAGTTACTTTAGCATTCACTGTGTTATTAATCTCTTGGTTATCTCTGGACAACCTTCAAGTAATTTCTTTAATCACACCAACTTCAGCATGATAAAATACATACCGCAGAAAGCTAGACAAAGAAGAGCATATGCTGGGTGAGAAATACTGTAACCGTCAAGCGCTCAGTCTCCTAGTGCAGTGTTCAGATTACAGTGGGGGTTCACCAAAGAACAATGCTACAAATGGAAATTGGTCTATAATACCAGACAGACCCTTTCTCTGGGTACGATTTTTATACTTCTGCACCTAACTATGCAAGGTTATGAGAAATGGAGTGACTGACAGGGTTGTCCAGGCACTCGTGTTACACCACCAGCAAGATTCAACAGGACTTAAGATAATCCAAAATGAAGGCAGAAAACTGTGAGGAACAAAAACCAGAGTTAACTGTGCAATTACTTTCCTCTTGCCCTTTGCTCTTTCCAAGATAAAATATAGCTTTATAAAAGCAGTGCAAAACTTTCCTTGGAGGACAATTAACAAAGCTTGTTGCAGGATTTATCTTTTGTGGGTTTAATCACCCGGACATTTTCATTTGCTGCAAACCAAAATAAAGCCTGACGTACACATTGCTAGCTGGGGTACTTCTTGTTATCTTTAATTTAAAAAAAAAAAAAAGTCAACCTCCTTTGTAATGCATTTTCTGGGGCAAAGTCAAATTCTTGTGTTGCTCACCAAGGGAAGTACTTTCAAAGGAGCACTGGCTATAAGGAGTGTTTTTTGAAATTCAGTAAGCAAATGTCACTTGGTAAGCCTTGAAAAATCTCAGTCATAGTTAAAACAAGGTAGAACAACGAAATTTTAAAAGATCAAACACCTCATCCTGCTCTCAGCAGATCAGTAGGACATGTTAACATCAGCTTTGCCCACAGTGCAGGGCATTAAACAGAGACTGTGGCTGTTTCTCACAAGCCCCACGTACTAAAACATGGACAACTGCAGGGCACAGATTGTGAGCTGCCTGCCAGCACAACTGCTCTGCCAGCCCCACGAATCATTACAACAAAACTGATATGGCACAAAGCCAGCAGCCAAACACCTTGTGCTTCCTCCTGCAAAAACTGCCGCAACCATTATTTACCCAAATCAAGAGAGCATCCCTAAGCAGGGTCACAATCTTATTGCAGGCAAATGCATGCAATTTCAACCCCCTCAAGATGTTTATAGGCAACACTTAACCTCTAGGAACCCAGCAAACTGCATTTGGTCACGAACTTTAGGAAACAGTTGTAGGTCCTTAGGTCTTGAAGTTACGGCTTTAAGAACAGATAATGAAGACTCAAGTCCAATTGATTTCTACTCACATCAAAGGTGGGGGAGATGGCAATTGCTTCTCTAGAAACGTCAGATTCTCGCTTGAACATATTGGCAAAATGCTGTAATTGCCTGCACCTCCAGTCATGCCGTTTCGGGTCACCAAGGGAAAGAGTGGTTATGCTGACACTGTAGCTGGTATGAAAAAGTCATGGATCCAATCCAATGGCAATGAAAATGTTCACCTCCTTCTCTACCTACAGAAACATCCTGCACTTCCATCTGTTGTTTCAGCTCACCTACAATGAGCAGCAGCCACTGGACCAGTCACCAGAGAGCCGCTATAAGTGCTGCCGAGATGGAAATTGGATGCTCTGATGCTAATAATATTTCTTTGGACAAGCGCACGGTAAGGAACTAAGAGCTAAGTGGAGTTGTACAGTCGGGAACTTAGCTTCCCAGCTGCGCGGTGAGGTATGATACTACCCGCACAACATGACCCAGTTTAGTTATGTTACAGGAGTCTCCCTGAAATACCTAAATGTAAACAGGATCATAGAATCATAGAATCATACAGGTTGGAAAAGACCTCTAAGATCATCGTGTCCAACCGTCAACCTAACACCACCATGTCCTCTACACCATGTTCCTAAGGGCCTCATCTACACGTCTTTTAAATACCTCCAGGGATGGTGACTCCACCACTTCCCTGGGCAGCCTGTTCCAAGGCCCGACCACTCTTTCAGTAAAGAAATTTCTCCTAATCTCCAGTCTAAACCTCCCTTGGCGCAACTTTAGGCCATTTCCTCTTGTCCTATCGCTAGTTACTTGGCAGAAGAGACCAACACCCACCTCGCTACAACCTCCTTTCAGGTAGTTGTAGAGCGCAATGAGGTCTCCCCTCAACCTCCTTTTCTCCAGGCTAAACAACCCCAGTTCCCTCAGCCGCTCCTCATAAGGCTTGTGCTCCAGGCCCTTCACCAGCTTCGTTGCCCTCCTCTGGACACGCTCCAGCACCTCCATGTCCTTCTTGTAGTGAGGGGCCCAAAACTGAACACAGTATTCGAGGTGCGGCCTCACCAGTGCCGAGTACAGGGGCACGATCACCTCCCTACTCCTGCTGGCCACACTATTCCTGATACAGGCCAGGATGGGGCAATGTGAAAAGTTGTGACTGCGTTTTCATAATTTCACATTTCCTTCTGTTCTCTGGAGAATCCAGAGGCTCCCCAAGATAAACTGCCTGCATACATATTCAAACCTATCAGCCAATGTCAGAGCACAAGCTGCTTGCAACTTCTCGGAGTCCAAGCTCACTGCCTTCACAATGACATCTCACTGTCCCACAACATCAATGGCACTCATGCACCTTCATTCTTCAGTGCTGTACTTCTGCTCCTCTCCTTAACAACTGCAGATAAACCTCATGAAGTGGCCTTTCCACATGCACCATGTATAACAGTTCTACAGCCATTACTTTTCCCTTACAACACCACTGCTTACCTGTGAGAGGAGGAGAAGGTGGCGCAGGACTTCATATCCAGCAAAGGGTCTGATAAGTCCAACTCAAATATTTCTAGAGAAGCACTTGTACTGAAAGTTGCATCCAGCTGCTGAGCTGATGTACCTGCAAAGAAGCATGGTTGGCAGTGAGAAAGCCATGATACACAAAAGAGCAACAGCAAAAGCAGCACAAGGAGGGGCATAAAAACATCATCCTTGCAAAAAGGACCCTGAGATGGAGTCAGGTTTCTCTTTCTGTTATTTAGATGTAGTTCTACATAACTCTCCTCCCCATGGTTCCCCCTTTGGGGGTTTCTTAGCCAATATGAACAGGAAAAGCTTTGGGCAAGTGCCTCTCTCTCCCTGACTATGTACAGAAAGCAATCAAGTTACAAACAAGCAGCAAGGGACAGTGAACTGGCAGTTAGGATTGCTGTCACCTTAACCTGGCAGAAAGAAGAGGATGCTTGCTGTCACTTGCAGAATGCAAAACATGTTTTCATGCACGGCACAACTGGAGAACTCCACTAAAGGTACTGCACCATACACCCCACTCCAGCCTTCAGGACATGAAATAACTCCTACAACTTTCAGTTACGACCACTTCATGGCAGCTATCGCACGTAGCCCGAGACCTGCTAGCACACGCTTCCCAGAAACTCACCTGTGGCCAGGTAAATGGGGTGCTGCTGGGCAGGGCTCCATGCCTGCATGGCAGTACGATCAATTTCCTTCAGCTTCATTTCACTAAAAAATAAAACCAAGAAAGATAATGCTTAAGTGGAGTATGGGGAGACTGCACTGCCATGGATTCAGCAGCTGCATTAGGGCTTGGCAGAAGCAGCCAGGGTGATCGTTTTCCTGAAGACATCCCACAGACAGACAGACACCTAAGCCATTCTCTCCAGGGCACACCCGGGGGAAGGGGAGGAATAATCCTCCGTTGGCAGAATAACATTGACAGGTAGAGGAAACTGATGGCTGCTGAACAGACCATAACACAGGAAAACGTGGGCAAAGCTTCAACTGCTCTGAAAAACCCTCTTCTAGCAGCATCAAGGCACACATCGGGCACCCTACAGCAGCTTTCACCCTTAACCCATGAAACAAACCCATCCTCGAGAAAACCCTCACTAGACCCTCGCCGCCAAACACCTTCAGCAGCCAGCCGGATCAGAGCACGAAAAACGGTTAAAAGCCTCCACCGTCTCATTTTTGGGTCTTATTTCAACACCCCGGGCTCCCCCCGCCTCGGAAACACCGTGCACGGCCAGCGGGCGCCGGTGCACGACCAACCGTTCCCAACGGACCGTTATTGGCCCGTTACGGCGCCCGCTGGCCGCCTCGTCGACCAGCAGCTACGCCCCGTTTCCGACAGGAACTGGGGAAAAAAGGTGGAAAACGAGGGTTTCCCCCTCCTCACCTCCGCGTCCCCGGCGCTCACCAGTCCCCGGCCCGCTCCAACGTGGCAGCTGCGGCACCGCCTCTCGCCCGCCGCCGGTTTCCGGGCGCGCCCCGCGCCTTCCGGGCGGCGGAGAGCTGGGCTCCACCTTCCCCTACGCGGGAAGCGAGCGTGTGCGTGTGTGTGTTGCGGGGTGGGGGTGGGGCGTGTGGGAGTGTGTGGGCGCAGCCGCCTCCTTCTTCGGGGTCTCCTCCGGGTTTCTCGGGGAAGGAGCAGCGATCGGCCCTGGGGAAGAGGGAGACATAGGTTAGGGGCGGCCACCCCGCTGGGGTTTAGCGAAGCCGGGGGAAAGCGCCTGCAACACGGGGGCTCCGGTGCCGCCTGTCCTCCTCAGCTCAACGGCAGTAATCACGGCGTTATCATGATGTGAACAGCAGTGAGGCTCATCATCGGACAGGGGCCAGACCCACGAGCGGGGGGGGAGGGGGAGTTCCTCCGCCTTTCGGTGCGGGGGAATAGCACCAACACGCGTGACTTAGCGACCCAGCCGCCGCACCCAGCGACCCGCCGGCTTTCACAGGCCGGGGGGGCGGGGCTCCTGGCGGGGGGCGCTTCCGGACGCAGCCCCTCACCCACCTCTCACGGCAGCCAGAGCACAGCTCCGCTGCCACCTCCCACCGCCGGATTCCGCGGCCGCTCAGCGGGCAGATGCTGTGCTCGGGGCGAGCGCTGCCCCGGCCCCATGGCGCGGCTGCGGCTCCCGCCTCTGCGAGGCTGAGCGCCCGCGTACAGCGGCCCCGCCGTCAGGCATGGCTCAGCCGCGCACCGCGGCCCTACCCCCACCACCGACCACCGCGCGGCGGGAAAGACAGCCCTTTTTCCCGGCCCCGCTACATATAGGGACGGAAGTGCTGCTCCCATTGGCTGCGAGGATCACCGTTTGTCATTGGCTGTTTCTTCCTCCACCGCCACTACCGGTTGGCTTGGTTCTCTTCCCATTCCCACCATTTGCTTCTCTGCTTACGTCAAACCGAGGCGGAACTGCAGCACTGCGGCAAGACCAGCAACGGCCGCCGCGCCCAATGGAGAAGCAGCTTCCGACGGGAAGGCTCAGCGGTCGTGGCTCGCGAGCCAATGGAAAGGAGGAAGCTGGGAGGGCGGGCGGTAGCAGCCAATGGGCGGGCGCGTTCTGTGCTGTGGGCGGGGCGGCGGGCCGCGGCCGTGGCCGCGGAGCAGCCATGACGCGGAGCTGCTCGGCGCTGGGTTGTACCGCTCGCGACAACGGGCGGAGCCGGGAGCGCGGCATCTCCTTCCATCAGTGAGTACGGCCGTCCCTCACGGCGGCACCCCGGACGCCGCGGGCGGCCCCCCGCCCATCCTCCCTCCCTCCCTCTCTCCGTCTCCCGCAGGTTCCCGGTGGACGCCGCGCAGCGCCGCGAGTGGATCCGCGCCGTGAACCGGGTGGACCCGCGGAGCCGCCAGGCCTGGCGGCCCGGCCCCGGGGCCATACTCTGCTCGCGCCACTTCTCCGAGGCCGACTTCGAGCGCTACGGGCTGCGGCGGAAGCTGCGGCGGGGGGCCGTGCCCTCCCGCTTCCTCCACCCGGTGCGTGCCGGTAGCGGCCGCGCTCCCCTCTCCCCCCGCGAGCCGGTGTGCGGTGACCTCCCCTCTCCCTTCCCTGCTAGGAGCCGCTGGGCGCCGGCCGGAGGAGCGGGCCCCCCGTCCGAGCTCTGAAGCAGCCTCTCCCCAGCCCTCCCGCCGGAGACCACAATTACAGCCTGAAGGGGCAGCAGGCAGCGGGCGGGGAGGCACAGCGGCCGCTGGAGACCCTGCAGCAGCAGCAGCTCCCGGCGGCCGGGAGATGCTCCCCCGCGCACCGGCCCAGAACGGTGGCGAACGTCCTCCGGGAGCTGGCGGAGAAGCAGCAGCTTTCTGAGGAAACCGTGAGTTTGCTGCAGGCCCAGTTTTCAGGTACTGCTGCTGGTGTTTGCTAAGGCAGAGTGCTTCAGGGTCTGTACTCCCTCGCCCCAGTTTTATGTATTTGTTTGACTTCATGGTATTGGTAATCCTCCTAGGTCCAATGCTATTGCGCAAAGGCTTTGCGATCTGTAGGTCCAGAAATCAGCAACCAATCCTGTAAAGAATTAAAATCTCCCTGAAAAATTCTATTACTTGAGGCTGGCTACAGCGCTCAGGTCAGACCTGTAACCAAGGCTGTTAAAATCAAACTGTGCCACCATTCAGCTGACAGATGACTCAAAAATAGTGTGTATTTAACTAGGAAAACCTTGTCTTCTGTGCTGTCCAGAAGCCATTTCAAATTGCAGATTCAACTGTAAATTAATGGCTTCTCTCCTATTAGGTCAATTTTTAAGCAGCACCCATATGTAGGACACAGTCTTTACTCAAAACTGTGGAATGACATAGATAGGAAGAGAGGGAAAAGTCGAGTTGGGGACTTGGCCTCAGACAGCGTGGTAGGGCACACACTCCCTGGCCACTGCCTGTCCCTAGGAAGAGGTGAGGCATGGGGATAGTATTGCTGAGCTGTACACTTCACACCAGACTTCAGGACTGAGTGCCAGAGGCTACCCTGTTGCCTTGTATTCTGCAATGTGTTTGTATTATGCATCCCTCTGTTAAGTTATCAACTATTTATTTGCTTCACTAAAGCTGACCTCTTATTTTTTTTAAGCAGATTTGCCTTGTGAGCTGCACAACTGGAGGCAGATGGCAGAATACTCACCAGAAATGAGGCAATTTGCTTGTATTCTCCACCTCTACCATATTAAGGCCTATGATTATCTCCGGAAGATTTTTCCCCTCCCTCATCCTTACAGCCTGACAAAGCAAGTTTTTATTCATTCATAATGTATTTCCAGGTCCTTATCTAGAAATAGGTGTAACAGATCTGTCCTGAAAACATTCAGCAGTAGTAGTTTTTCCCTACTTTGTTTTAGTAACAGAAGCAGAGCAGGAAGCAAATGTCAAGAAATATTTATACCCCTCATCTTGGAGAGCCAGTATGTGTTCATGCATGTGGGTCACAGCATAAGAATAACACGTTCCTCACATTAACAATTTTAGAGTAAGTGTGGAGTTTGCTAAGTATTCCCAGACGAGTATGGATGTGAAAAAAGCTACATTTCAGGGCCTCAGCTGCTGTAGGGTCTGTGTGTGTTTTACTGTTCACTGGGGAGGAAGGAGGAATACAAAAAAGCAGAGGTGCTTTTTTGGCACATGCTCTTGCCCTGTGATGTGCCGTGTAGGCTTGTGAGAGGGGAGCGATGAGCCAAATACTGGAAGGGTGAGCAAATACGAGTAAGGTAATCTAAAAAAAAGCAGCAGGAGGCAGTGTTAAGGGAGCATGTGTAGTGCTCCATCAACAGCCAAAACCAAGTGAGGAGAGATGGGCAGGAATAAGCGTCAGTAGAGGAAATCAAAACCAATAGGACTATACATTAAAAACTTCGGGACTGTTTTCTGGAAAAGGGAGAAGTCAAGAAGGGAACATGAGAAAGTGAAGGACTGCATAAAGCAGTTAGACTAGAGCTTTGGTTTTTCTCACCTTGCCCCACAAGGACTCTGAGAAGTTAGTAAATCTTGACTAGTGTCTGTTTCAAAGTTATAGAAGGGAGATATTTCTGTTTCACATAACTCAGTTGCGTAGGCTCAGAATTTACTACCTGAAGTGCTATCAGACCCATTAACACGGAGTCAAGTTGTAACAGCACACAAAACAAAAGCTCAGAAAGCTTTCCCCCTACAGGTTTTGAGTCTCAAACTCCTGTAGTGCAGTTAGAGGATGCCCAACAGATACACACATTGTGCATGCTGGCCCGGGGGGGTTTCACACAGCTTCCTCCAAAGAATCTACTCAGAGGGGTGCCAGGAGGTAGTGGACGGAGAGTATTGAGGAGAGTAGCATTCTACATGGGCTGCCGAGGCTTTCACATCTTCCAAACTGGATTAGGATGTACAGTGTGGAGAATGCCAGTTGGGAAGGAGAGCAGCCTGGTGTTGCTGGCCCTCTGCATAGCCTGATTTGCACTTCTATGTTTGGTTTAATTTTTTTTTCCTGTTCTCCTGATCTCCTATACATTGGAGAGGCAGGAAGCTGCTTTGTTACTTCCCTCCATGGTCAGTACTTTTGCTTGGCTTCCCGTCACTAGGGTGTGAGAAAAGAAACTCAGACTATGCTTTAAGAAAGGCAAGGCTCCTTGCTTTATATGCTGTGACTTAGCCTGCTCTACAGCTCTGGATGTGGCTGACCATGTCGTAAGTGGTAAAAGGTGCTGACTGTTGCTTCAGTTTTCTCAGAATCACATCTCTTAATCGCATCCTCCCTTTTTTTCCAGTTGGCTGTCTAATAATGAGGCTGCTGCAGGCTTCAGCAACGACATTTTTCTCCGCCTTCAGGAAAAGGTGGAGAGAGGGGAACAGGCCTACCGCTACTGTGCCCTGATGGTACAAGACATGCCCCTGCAGAAGCAGCAGGAGTGGGACCTGCAGACCCAGCGCCTGATAGGCTTTGTTGACTTGGGAGCAGGTGTCCTTGATGCTGACGAAGCTCCGCTGGCCTCAGAAGCGATAATCCTCATGGCAGTCGGCATCTCAAGTCCCTGGACAGCTCCACTTGGCTACTTCTTCGTGAACAGCACAACTGGCCACTTACTTGCTCAGCTGCTTCGTCAGACCATCAATAAGCTGAACAACATTGGCATCACAGTACTGGCTGTGACGTCAGGCACCACTGCTCGCGGTGCTGACACCGCCAGAGCTCTGGGGATCAAGATAGATCCCGAAAGGATTCAGTGCACTTTCCAGCATCCGCCCGGCTCTGCTCACAGCATCACGTACTTCTTCGACATTTGCCATGCACTCCAGCTAATAAGGAATGCTCTGCAGTGCTTCCAGAAGATAGAGTGGCTCAGCGACACCGTGCGGTGGCAGCATGTGGTGGAGCTGGCAGCTTTGCAGGAGCAGAGGGTATTAGAGCCATGCAGTCCTAAGTCAGGTGGACCTGGGAGTGAGGAGAGTTACCACCTGAAGGTCAACCTTGCTACTCTGTTGTTCAGTGAGGGTGTTGCTGACGCACTGGAACACCTCCAGAACCTGGGCCTGGCCTCATTCCAGAACTGCAGCGGTACTGTCAAGTTTGTGCGTTTGATAAGTCATCTGTGTGACGTATTTCATGGCAGAGGTCCCTATAGAAGGGGACTGAAGGGGCCTTTGCTAGCTGGAAATTACACCAAAATAAGCCACCTTTTTAATGAGGCCAGGAGCTTCTTTGTCACCTTAACAGACTCTATGGGGAGATACATCATTAAGAGCAAACGCAAACTAGGATTTCTGAGTTTCTTGCTCAATGCTGAAAGCCTCAAGTGGCTTTACACCAACTACGTGTGTCCAGAAGGCACTCCTTCCCACCACCTCCTAACCTACGCCTTCAGCCTCGACCCGCTGGAGCTGTTTGTCAGAGCCCTCCAGCAAGCCTGTGGCAGCAGCGGGAGCCCCACCTGCACTGTATTCCAGGCTGCTTATCACAAACTGCTGGCCAGCTGCAGCCTGGCACCAGGCTCACCACACAGCAGTGGCTCAGGCAATATGAGCTCCTTGGACATATCCCTGTCTCGTAGGAGAGATCTGACCCTTGGCAGCATTCGTGCTCAGTATAGCCCAGCTCGTGAGAGGACACTGGCAACAGAGTACCCCTATTGTGCAGGCCTTCTTTTGCATGGCTCTGCACTGAGTAATGCGCTGACAGACCTATCACTGCATGCACAGAGCATCACCTGCACCGCAGGCTTCATTGCTGAGCAATTAGCCTCTGACTTGCAATGTGAGGCTTGCCTTGCTTCCCTCTTTGAATCAGATGAGAGCAGGCTAAGATGCAGGTCAGTGCTCTACATAAAAAAGTTAGGTGGAGTAAGTCTGCCCTCGGCAAGCATGTACCACATAACGAGCATTTTGGAACAAGTCCTAAACCAGTATGGCAAAGTAGGAGACGGCAACAAAAACACCAAGCTGTGGCATTTGTCTCTAGAACAGAAAGTCTTCCAGGAGCTTCTGGGAGAAAGTCCCCTCTTCCCCACCCTCATGAACCATTTATTTGATGGGGAGTTGTGCATCAACAATCACTACACAATCTTAGTAAAGGAAATAACACGATGTTACTTAAACATCAGAACAAACCATGCCAAACACCTGAACTTGAAATACCATTGCGGAAGACACAGATTGAAGAGACTGAAGGGAAAACATTTGTTTCCATCACTACTGGGTAGCTGTCAGTCAAGCCAAACCCACATGGGGTCATGAGTACTCGTTGCTGTCCCAAGGATGGCTGTCCCCTACTGAGGCTCAGTGATGGTCAGATCTAGGCAACACACGCGAGGAAATGATGTGGTGTCTTCCCATTATTTGGCCAGCAAAACTGGTGTTGCTAAGTCATGATGTGTTGGGCCACTGCAAACCATCTGATCAGAGTTTGGCTGAGTAAAGCAAGGAAGTCACTGATCCTATGTTCCATCTAGCAATCCTGCAAAGCAGCCATATATTTCATGAGACTTGCATGGCAGGTCAGGATGAGCAATGGTTGTTCAAGATGCCTGGGAAAGTGGTAGGGGACACTGCAGAGTGTCCCCTGGGAGGTGCTGGGTGGCTTAGTGGTGAGAGTGCTCTTGCCAGGAGAAAATTGATGCATCTTCCACACAGTTGCAGGAATCATGTGTGCTGGCAATTTGATTTCACCAGAGGAGATCTGCTTTAAAAAAAGCCAGAGGCAAGAAAGCTTGCAGAGCTTTTACTTAAAAAGGAAAATAAAGCTGTGAAAAGAACATGGCACTCAAGTTGTACACAAGCTCTAATCTTCACTCCTATATGTCTCATCAAACAGCTAAACAAGCTGTTTAAGTCTAGATCCCCTAGAGGGGAGAATACAGTATCAAACTGCACCCTTAAAGCCCCATGTTTTACAGGTGAGGTAGTGGATACTAAGCAGAGAGGCTGTTGTCCATGAATGTGAGACAGCGGCGCTGAGGCTGTGACCAGACTGTTGTGCCCAGCAGCACCCAGGGGCACTGACACCCTCCTTTCTGGGCAGGAGCCCCAGGCACTAGCACATGGGTGTGCTGCAGCAGGACGAGCATTTCAGGTCCCATTTCATGGCCCCATCAGGTCACCCACTCAACTATGCCACATGGTCCCGTGTGTTCTGCAGCCCAGGGCATCAGGCCGTCTCCTTTTCAGATGCTGTTTCCACTGATTACTTGAATCACAGATTTGATGCCACCAAGTGGGACAGGCTGCTTCAGTCAGTTCATTTCTGTGGCAAGGGAGCCGCCTCGGTATGCAGTGCTTTACCTGGAATAGCAAAGTTTGGTGTAACTGCTGCTAAATGGTTTCCCTTTGCTATGCAGAACAGCAGTTGCATCCATAGAGATGAAAGGCAACTATTTCTCACAAAACTCTGGCTGTTCAGTTACCTTTGA
The DNA here is from genome assembly GCF_964195595.1 of Calonectris borealis. Classification (NCBI taxonomy): domain Eukaryota; kingdom Metazoa; phylum Chordata; class Aves; order Procellariiformes; family Procellariidae; genus Calonectris; species Calonectris borealis. The sequence goes on from NC_134315.1 coordinate 65,142,411, forward strand.
GCTGCATGTTGGAGATGGGATGAAAAATGGTGACCCACCATGTCCCACGGCAGGAATAATATTCAAGGTGCCTTTCTACCTACCAGTGACTTGACAAAACTGTCCCTGGTCGGTTTGGGTTCTTCCACCTCTCCTTAGTCCTACTCACTCATGGTTGGAGCAGAGCTGCTGCACTCAATTCCTCATGTTCTGCTTTGAGAGCGGCAGCACCACAGAACTTCATGCGTTCTCTGCTGGGAATAGCAAACCAAAACCTCTAGAATTTTTTTTCCAGTCCCATTACCTATGCAAAAAGCCATGTTGAAGCCGTCACTGCCATGGAGCCATTCCAACTACAAGATACTCTGCAGGAAACTATTTCCCTCCCGTATATATGCAATTTTTATGACAACTGGCAAAATACTGCTGAAATCCCCGTGGTAGATTGGTTGCACTCATGTAATGTTGTAACTTTTGCATTGCCTAAACCGCCAGCCCCATTTTTTTCGGCTGGACATAAGCCTGCTGCCACTTCCTGTTTACATCTGAGGGAGCTTGTCTTGCTTGATTCATACTGAGCCTCCTCCCGAATGGGAAGCTCTTGCACAAAGACACACATGAGCTCCTGGCTGCTGGGGTGAAGTTGTGAACATGGCAGGCGTGCTGCGTACAGGGCCTCCCAATCTCTGAATTTCTCATGGGTTTTGTGCAGTTGCTGCCGATAGATGAACTAAGCCGGAGATCGCTGCGCAGATAGGCTGACGGTCAGGCTCTATGCATTCCTGTGGCTGACCTGCCCGTACCCGTGACCACCACAGGTTACACATCCTTTTGTAATTCACTGAAATATTGATGACAGAGGTTTTCAAGAGATGTTGAGGAAGTTTTACAGGGCTTGGCAGGATGATGATTGAGCAAAAGCACATTATTAGAAAAAAGTGTGGTAGTTACCTAATTAACAAAGCTATCCAATATTATAAGAAAGCTTGACAGGTTTTACAGGAACCCTGTACCAATTGCCATTATGTTCCAAAAATACAGACCTGCTGTTGCCCACCACAGATACTGCTGGCTGTGCTCACACCGCAGGAACTGTCAGGTTTCAGTGGAATTTTTCAGCATTCATAACTCCACAATTGCCACTAAGTGATTTTCTGCACCACTCCTTTTGCCACAGTGTCTTTTGGACACTACTTTGCCCAGCAATTCCTTGCTCAGATGCTCACCATCCCTCTCTGAAACACCCTTGATCTTGCTAGCACCACACCCTCCATGAGGTCCATACAAGCCTACCCGTAAGTCACTTAGACCATCTCATTCTTTCTCTCAGTCCTCCACTGGAGCCTAAGGTAACCAACAGCCTTCTCTCGTGGCAGCTGGTGTGCTAGGGAGAAAAAGCTCAGTTCAGTAACATCTTTCATTCGCTCAACATCCTAACAACGCTCCTAAGGCTCCCTGAGCATTGATTGCATACTACCTTTACCAAGCTGCTAAAAAAAGCTGAACGTAGAAATTGGATGCACAAAAATAAAACCAGGTTTTACTTTGCAGAAACAAGCCACAAGCTCTTAACTGACTTGTATTCCGTAATGCAACTGAGTAATATAGCTTTGCAAGAGCTGCTTACAAACCTCCTCCCCAAGAGAGACATAAAAAGACACAAATGCCACAAGAAAACAGCGCATTGCATCCTGCTAACAAGCAGTCTAAGGCTCTCAACAAAGCTTTGCCTCAAAGTTTTGCCTGGGGTCCTCAATGACCTCTGTGTAGCACCCTGCTGTCTTCAAGGGTGCTGCAGAATGGCCTCACATGTCTTTCTGCTCAGTCTGAGCCTAACTCTTGTCCAGCCAGTGCATGTGAAAAAGCTATACTTTCTTATTAAAGAGTTTAAAAGAAATTTAGAAATTATCACATGGGCTCACCTGGTGCTGGCTTGATTGACACATTTTGGCCCTTTATGAACTGTGTCACAACGTGCCACGAATTGCTATGCATGACAGTACACCAGTAACCAAGGGTTTATCTCTGGTAGGATTTGATCTCATACTGAAAATCCAAAAGTGGATCATCAGATCCACTTGCATCAGAAGTGGGCCTAGTGTTACAGATTCATTTTGATTTTTCAGTGCAAATCTTCTGTGTATATTTGTCAGTGTTGAAGGAAAGGAGTGCAAAAAAAAAAATCGTATTTACAGAATAGTATAAATGTTTATTTTTCTTTGTGATTTATCTGACTTTTATTTGTACAATATAGAAAAGTGTATTCTTTGAATAGGTCTAGTAAATATAAATTTAATTTTTTTTTACTTTCAGATGTAAACAGAACTAGAAAATGAACCCTTGCCCCATTCCCAATTATTTTTATGTAACTGGATGAACTTGACTGTAAATCTTGTCCAGCAGTTTGATGCAAATGGCTAAGGAAGTACAAAAACCAATTCACACATTCTACACCAGGGAGAGGGGAGAGAGGAATCCAAGCTTAATATTTGAAAAAGCTTGTTCAAAACAAAATAGAAGAACTAAGAGCATTTGATTGCACCTTCGAAGTCTTTACAAGCAAAATATTCTCAAGCAATGCCATCATACATAATTACAACTGTAATCTAAATTTCACAAGTATTTTTGCACACTGTATATAAATACACGTCACAAAAGGTGCAATTTAGAGTAAGACACAGAATATATACAAAATTAACACAGATTGAAGTCTAAACAAAAGAAGGCATATTGCAATCTGTTTGAAAAATAACGTAAGTAGGTATTACTTTATTCACTTACACTAATTTACATTTATACAAATCTTACTGGACATACTATATTAGTTCACTAGAAGTAAACTGAATATCTGCACTATCTACATGTAAAGTTACTGCACTGATTTTTTTAGTAAATCCAAGTCCTAATTATGAAAAAAATGTACTTACATGAGAGGTGGATTCCCTTTTCAGAGATTTGCACAAATATACTTGCTATTTAGGCTCAGGGAGATGTTAATAGCAGACAGGGCCCTTCAGACTGTGACTGGCAGGTCAAACCTTGTCTGCAATGGCCACTCAACAGGCCTGCCACCACTGCTGGCCGCCTCTGAGGCCCTTCGCGCCCCCGAGGCATTTCGAGGAGGCACAAGAGAAGGGTCAAGGAGAAAGGGCCTTCTGCTCAGTGCACAGGACCATGGGGTGAAGGCAGGAGTGGAAGCATCCTCCCATCCTATTGCCATCACATATGTAGGCACTTAGCTCTGCTGCTGGTTTGCCTAGCCCCTACCTTTTCCCAGCCTGGCCCTGCTAGAAAAACCTGGAGGAAGAACTCTGCTGCATTTCTCTGTATTTACAGTTTTACACGAGGAATACAAAATCCCTTTTGCAAAAACCTAGCTAATTCAGGCTGCAGTGAGATAGGTAATAAAAATGCCTGTGATTAAACACGGTTATTGATATTCATGGTAGGAAGTAACCTAACCAGGTAAATTTTGCAAATGTGTTCCACTATCAAAAATGTGATCTGAGATTGCCTGTAACAAACTGAAAAAATCCCCTGCCCTAGTCTATACACAGCTATAGTTGATTCTCCCTGCCCCCCCGCTTTGTGTAAAAGGATCCGTGCATCTGTTTTGTTAGCAATCCTGATTCTGAGCTAGCATCCTCTCTGATCACGGCTCTCACAGTCGTTCTAAACACCACTAAAAAAAAACCTTATGCCAAGTAAATTGCTAACATACAGAGAAGCAGCATCCTGAAGACCCACAACCAGGCTGAACATGATCCCTACCTGCATTTGCAAGTCAATTCGGATGCAGATTGTCTCGAGTCCTCATTAAGATTGTGGTTCCACCATCTCCCATGACCTCAGCTTCTCAGTCTTAAACACTTTTCCAGGGTTACTGCGTGATCCTAGAAAACACAACGGACTGCACAGCCCTACCTCCAATGAGGGATTAGGCTGCTGCAGGCCTCTGAAAAACCAAGCTTCACCTAAGCAACAGCATCCATCTGCTGCACACTTAGGTAACACTGTACAGTGGGCAGACAGTCCGGCGTTGTGGCGTGGCTGCTCTTCCTCACTTCTGACAACAGGTCACTGTCTTAGCCTTCAAGTTCCAGCTTAAGAAACATCTGAGCTCTCAGCCACATTCCAATCAAAAAATTCCCATTAATTCCATTCGCCTCTAAACTCCTTGGGCCCCGCTCCAGCAAGATTCTCCACCACTTTGCCCAATGCTAAATCTGCAAGCAACTCCTCTGTATTATTGCCTGTGTATTTCACAGTGCTCCATGCACTGAAGGAACGTGCTGTGTCAGGTCCTAAATACAAGTACTGCCTTCCATTTAGATGCTCATTTTTACACACTTCCTTTCAGAACTATCTTGGATACACTGATACATCCTTATTCGCCTGTTGCCAAAAGCATCACCTGGCGGTTGACATCACCTGTGTTTTCCTGTATGCACAAAGTGATGCAACTCCATACACTGTAAATAATATATATTATAATAATTTATATATGCCCTTCAGGCAATTATTCTGGGGGAAAGGGGAGAACACATCTAATTTTTAAGAAACCCAAGGTAAAAGCTGTACATTGGGAAGAAGAATCGTCTTAAGTAGAAGAGGATTTAGCTAAGATTTAAAAGGCTCTACATCTTGTTATAAAAGATTTTCTTGTTTCAATCTTATGCAGGTCAATTTACAACAAGCACCAAATTAACAAATATTAAATCCTCTATGCCAAACCAAAGTGTCCCTGTGCCTTAAGTGTTCTGTTCAGTCCACTTCATTGTGGCTCATGTGCATGAGTCAGCAGTTCATAGCACAAGGGTCACTTTTGGACTTCCCTGCAGAGTTAATAACTCTCATCAAACAGCGTCCAAACTCCTCCAGGATCATGCGCTCTGCTGCAGCTTTTGACTTGCCCATCTTCTCCGCTTGCTCTGCCTGTGCGAGAAGGCATTCGCAGGTTGCATCAGCTACCTCCTTGGTTACAAATGTAAAGGGCAGCCTGAAACAAAGAAAGATCCACTCACTCTCAGCAAAAACACACAATGCATCTAACTGCTGGGCTGGGCAACTTTTTAGTACAAGGACTGATGAGATTTCATCTGTCCCATTGCTTCCAAGAGCCTATAGACAACCAACAGGGAGTGAATAAGCCACAGTTACAGTCAAATGAACTGGTGGACCATTGTGCTTTGGTGTCTGCCTCCATTAATGGTACATTTTGAAATAGACTTTGAAATGCCCAGGTACATAGAGAAATTCTCCAGCTTTTACTATAAGGGCAGCTCAAGGATTACATCCTCTCAGTAAATGGGACACTTGTACTTCATGCTTTCTGTGAGCATATGGGCAACCATGAGAAGACAACGCTTAGTTACGTGCTTGAACACAACTAAGCTTGGCATACTCTAGGTTCCACAGAAAGCACGGTTGCATGAACAAAAAGCTCCATTCACCTGAGTGTTCCTGCTTCTACAGCTTACACAGATAACATTCAAAGATGACAGCGACATACCTGTCACATACATCAGAAAAAACATGTTAGAAGCAACTGAAACAGGGTGCTGCATTAACTTACTTCCCACCACCACTGCTGAGCGCTGGTGTTGGCCTTGTCAGCAGATCTGAGATCTGGGAAGATAACTTGGTCTTTGCAGCGGTCTGCTGCTGGACTCTAACTTCTGCAGCATCTGCTAAATGCATCAATGTCTTTCGCTCTGGGCTTTCTTCAAAATTTTTACAGCCAATGCATTTGCATATGGAAGAACACATGATTTTTGCCTGAAAGAAACAAACATGAGAAACTTGTTGCAATCTTCAGTCCCTTTATGACAAGCCACAATGAAAAGGAAATCTTGTTTTAATCTCTTATCAATTAGCCACTAGAAGAAACCCCCAAGTAGTAGTTTTCTCCCTAAATTCTCACCTCAAACTGAGATGCCTTCCCAGAACGTATACTTGAATTAAATGCAAATCAATGGTTTCCCATTCATCCCTTTCTTCACCAACCTACTTGTTTCCGGTGGAATTTAGGTGGTTGAGCTATAAGAGAGGTCAGTCTGCCACTGCCTCTACATCCACAGACTAATCAGTTAGCTGACACAACAACTTTTGCTTTTGTCTTCCACAGACATGTTCTATCCCAGAGCGTCTGTGGGATGCTGCTTCAACTCCTCCTAGGGACCGTGGTGCAGTAGATTTCTTTAGGAAATACTGCTCTTCAGTAAAGGACAAATCCAAGCCTGAGTTCAAAGATGCTACATGATTTAAAATTAAACTTATACAACAGAAGTGATCAATTTTGCCATATACATGGCTTTCTATGTGCAAACTGCTGGAAGAAGAGATAACATTCTAGCAATAGAAAAGAATAAAAGAGAAAACATTATAGCAATACAAAGAAGAGACAAAGCAAATCAGAGAAGTCGCAGCACTAAAGGGAAAAAGTCAGTATCTTTAGGATGAGATAATGCTTCATACCTCGTAACATTCGCAGTAGTTTTTGAGACATCCCGAGCGTTTACAGTTACACCCTTTGCTGTGTCTCCGATCCGATTCTCCTTCCTTTCCTTTTCCTATTTTGGGCTTGAAGGCTTCAGGGTTTCTGTCAAGGCAGGCCTGTCAATGCAGACCCAAAGGGTCAGTCACTGCATGCAGGGAGCAGAATTTAGAGGTGCAATAAAAGAACTTAAGCCTTGCACATGTGGGAGGAGATCAGGGCATTATACACCCACTCTGCTCTACGCCGTAGCTTGAGAAGACACAAGCTAAACGGCTTTCATCCCAGGGGCAGGGGAAGAGGCCCCTCACCTTTATTGCTTTTTGCCTATCATTTTCATGGTCCAGGTTGTTATAACAATTTGTACAGTTGCAGTTATTGCAGAATTCACCATTTGCAAAACAATCACAATACCTGAAACAGAAGATGCAGAAGGCATTTGTAAATGTGACAATTACATTGGTGTTAATATTGATGGCAGTAGCAGAAGTTCCTAGTCTGGCGATATGCACATGCACCAATAAGGGTAAGGGTCACCCTATGCTCAACTCCGCGTGTACAAGTGATATCAGCCTCATTGCAAGGCCTAAATCCTCTAGCGCAGGTCTAGCTGCTATCTAACGACACAGGTATAGCTGAAGGGTGTCCATTTGAGCTGATGTTCACATAGCACAGGTCCCCATAGCAGCAAGAGAAGCTAATGAGACTTTTTTCTAGGGCAACTTCTGGGTGGCTGACCCACATATTGAGGGCCATCCTGCCACAGCCACCTCATAGCCAGTTTAAGTCAGCCTTCAGGAGCTCTCATACAGCCAAAACAAAAGGCAAGCAATTGGAGTGCCAATCAACAGGCAAACTGACTAACACAGCAATGAGCCTTTTTTTGTTAGTTTTGCCCATAAGCTGTTTGCAGCTGTGAACGGAGGCAGAGTTCACCAAAGCAGGGATGGAAGAATAGAAAAGGAATAACAAGTGGTACACCGCATAGGCTTTGAAGCGCAGGTAACTAGGGAAAGGATCTGAATGAGGATAAAGCTGTAGTTATCAGAGACTTTTTAAAGGGACAAGTATGCGAATAAAAAGCAGCAAAACGTTGACAGGAAAAGCCAATCACATTGCCATGGCTCTTATGTACCTCTGCTACCTCCCACCAAAGCCAAGATCTCACCATCCCACAGATCTGATACATGGAACCACCACGTTCATTCCCAGCTCAAACATGGCTTTGGGCCACAAAAACTGGCACATTTCAATGCTTCCAGTACCACCTCCAGCTATAGCTGATGGAAACTGCTGATCCTCTTCAGTTGCTTTTCAAATCCTGCTGGGAGCCTATGTTCATTTTTAGGAGCCTAAACTCCTTGCAAAACTGGCTTTCCATGGCTTGCCCAGCGTAACACTACAAGAACTAGATTAGGGTTGCCCTGGAGTCCACTACAACCCTTCATCTGGTTGAACTGCATTTTGGTGATTTTTAGCATTCTGAATGGTCCCACGGACAAACTACATCAAAAGCTTTTACAACCTGTAATAGGTCTCCTTTCTGCCCTGTTTAAAATTCAGTAGTGGAATGGTCCTGGTTTCCAAAACAAACAGCGCCAGCATCAACCCAGAGCATCAGTGAGCAAATAACTTCTCCGAGTTCTCTTCTCTGTAGAATAGGCTATATGCCTACCTTCAACATTCATTTGGGAAAAAGCAACTCCCCTTCCAGACAGGAGGAAGTTTTACTAGTGAGAAAGCACCTTTGCCAGAGTGAATTACCCATTTGCTCTGCACGAATGCCTAGCCATTTAAAGATATAATTACAGTAATTTACAAGAAAAGTTTGTTTCCAAACAGCATTCTGAAGGTGCAAAGCATTACCAGTGATGCCATTATTCTCCCTGAATTTCTAAAGCATTCAGGCATCAAAGACTAAAATAAGTGGAAAACCCTAAGCATTTAACATACATTTGGCACTACGAAGTCAGTCACATACGTTGTAAAACATCTGAAAAAACAGCTACACATTTTCCCGTTTACCATGTCTTCTGTGCAACAGACAATTTTGAGGCTAGGAAACACAGGGCACACCTCCCCACAGAGGTGAGGTGCATTACACAAAAAGAAACCCAAGCTGAAAAGTTTAAACACGCTTCTTAATTTGGGTTCACATACTGTTGCATCACTGTCCCTTTGAGTAGCATACCATCAATTTCTTCTTCCTTGTCCAGGATTCAGGGAACCACAGATTAATTTCCGTATCTCCTCCTGTTATTGTCCCAAAATCAGTAAACTGACTTAGCCTCAAGTTAAAGAAACTTAGCATCTCGTCAGCTTAAAATGCTTTTATGTCAAATTCTTACAAAGACACTGTATTGGAATAGCAAAATATCTCTTGAGGATGAGCAAGACTCAGACCTATCAGTGGAGAATCACTTGTCTATTCAGCCATTTAAGAAAAGATACACAGCCCAATTTTTCTGAAGTACTTGATACAGCATGGTGTTACTGATGTGCTTCACCAAAGTATAGTAGATGCCCACTGATGATACCATAGGATGTCATTTCACTCATAGCAACAACAATGCAACTACAGCTGCTGAATCGAATTGGCTCCACCATGCAACAAGGCTGCGAAGTTAGAAATTTATAAAATGTTAGGGTCCATATAGCTCACAGGAGTTACAAAATTACGCAGGCACCGCAATATCTCCACCAATATCAAGAGCAACTTTAAATTAGTATCTAGACGTAACATTCTGACATACTTAAAAACATTATATTCTGATACTTGGCATAAATTTGTGATGTCAAAAATAAGGCTTTAAAAAAACCCCAAAACAAGCTGTACTTACAATTTCAAACATAGAGACTTAGTACAATTGCAAGGCTTCCTGGGGCGGTTTGCAGATTCAGAAGGAATTATTCTATGGGGAGGAAAAAAGTGCATTTATATACACACACACTGTTTTATCAGTTTCTTCCTATTTTAAATTCAAGTAAATAGCTCATAATAAAAACTTAAAAAAAAAAATCTCTATATACCCCTTGCATTAGGTTTTTGGCTGACTGCATTTAAGTAACTATTATATATAGTGCCTTTCCAACCCAGAAAGAGCTGGGTTATTTGCTGCAAATCTGGCTGCATGTCTAAAGTAGAAATGAGGCTTAAAACTAGACGAAGCATCATAACTGAAAACTGGAATCGGGGAAAACTTCTGCAGAACCCCTGTACGTGCAGGAGGACTAGATCCAACCAAGGTTCACCCAACATGATTGTGCCTTTCCTTTTGTTCTAGTTGGAATTAAAAAAAAAAAAATGGGAAAGCGAGCCAAAACATGGTATTCAGTTTATAGATAAATTTTATATCAGACACAGTCTTCAACTGCTCTTAAAACTCAGATTTTGTGTCACTAATCGCTTTTGATAAGATTCATTCCATCCCTATCTAGCAATTTCTGCATGTAATACCAGGGAGATTAAATCAAACCCATTCGTTTGAATAGCTGCATGTGGATTTGGGATTAGTTTGCATCCATTGAGGTTGCAGCAACAAAAAGCATCTTGGCATTTACAATTTCCAGCAAACAATAACACAAAAGGACTGTGCAGAACAGCTAAGCCTGCTGGATTGGCAAAGGGCAAATAATACATGTGAGCAGTTATTTTAATCCTTAAAGGAAAAATACAAGACTGAAAAAAACCAAAGCCTCCTATCAGGATCCATTTTGGGCTTTAGTTCCATTTTGCTGTTTGGCTGGATTTCTGCATGTGCTAAGCATCTAGCTCTTATATTGTCCAGGACCTCTTTCCAGCAACGTCAAGAAATAGTTGAAGCCTGTAGCTCCCAGGTGCTAATGCAAAATGAAGAATGAGCAACAGATAGCAGGAAGTTGACCTGAAAGCTCCATGAGTTCAAAAAACAGAAAACACAGCTTTGATCAAGAGACTGGCTCAATTGTCAGACAGATCCATGTCCTTTAGTCACAGGCAATAACCACACCACAGTATACTTGATTTATCTTGGAAAATCCCCCAAACCGAACTCCAGCACCTCAGCTCCCACCCTTCCTTATAATGGGACTGAAAGAAGATGCTCATTCAGCAGCCATTCTGCAGGGGTTTTGTGGTCTCCCTGCCCCCCCCCCCCCCCTTTTTTTTTCCTCCTTTTTCTTTTTTTTTTTTTTTTGTTGCAAAACACTCACCCATTGAATGGTAGCCGTGCTTGGGACTGGATACTAGATGTCCCTGTAAAGCCCGTGTTGCTTGCTATAGATACATATGATGATTGCTGTAGCTAACAAAACAAAAAGGTTAATGCATAACATAAAAGAAATTAAAATATACACAAAAGGATGTGTAGCTAGTCTTTTAATTAGCTTTCCAGATATTGTTATAAAAATAATATGCTTGTAAGCAGTTTTAGACATTTGTAGAACTTGGACCAGGCAGCAACCTCCTGTCTCCATACTTAGCATAAAACCCTTATTTTAGATGATATTTTTGTTCCCTATTACAGTGTCTAAAGCCATACAGATAACACAGACACTACACACAGAAATGTTCAGAACACAAACAGTTCCAGTTCCTAAAAACATGCTCATTTTCCCCTTCTTTTCCTAAGCAACCCTGCCTCTAATAGAGCAGGATCGCTTCCTGCACAAATTACTTTAGTGGCTTCCTTAACATACAAGCCACTTATTACAGAATTAACTAAAAGCAAGTAAAATTATTTACATTCCAACTTCTCAGCATACCTGGACCCACTTTTTTTTTTTCACATTAAAAAACCAAAATCTCATAAAAGCCTGCCAAACAACACTGTTTTGGGCTACCTTCTTTTGTATTACCTACGTGCAGCCATTTTCTCCTGCTGGGACAGGTTCTGAAGACAGATTGGCACATAACAAGATATCGACCTACTGGGGCCAGGTCAAAGGGGACAGATTGTGTCCAGAACACAAAACCTCTGAGGAGAGGTCCAACAAATGGTATTATTTAGTTTAAGATAGGATTTGTGGAAGTGGACTGCAACGACACAGTAGGAGTATTCGGGGTCAAACTGCAGCTGTGACAAAACCAGACGGGAACCAGAAATGAGGTTGGTACCAGTAATGCCATGAGCTGACGGAGTCCTTGTTTGTACAGACTGGCTGTTCAGCCTTCAGCATGTGATTTCATTTATTCTCCTTTTCATTCTGAATGTTGGTCAGATTTTGGCAAAGAGCAAAAAACTAATCCCTAGACCTGGGTTGGTGTGACTGGTACCCCCTGCTCCTGACCCCTGGTAATGTGGTTAGCATAACTAACACCATTTTATAATGCAAGCAGCCATTCTCTGTGACCGAGTGGGTCACATATTTGTTCCCTTTCTCCTCATTATCAGGTACTGAATGTCCTGTGAACCAAGTAGACAAACCAAACAGATTTCTTCTTCCCCTCACTATTGGCCTCAAGATTCCTGGGCACCAGGCTGATTACTCCCTTCCTTACTGGCTGTGAAGGTCTCAGGCACCCGGACAACCAGGTGGTGGTGATGACCCTGTCACCGAACAGGGAAGCATAACAGCACACAGAGCACTGTCTATAAAAATCAAGCAGTTTCAAGTCCTAAGTGAGGAATTGGGACCGGAACTGCTGCTGGACAGTGAGACCCACGACCCCCTGGAGGCCAGGGACACCTCCACTGACATCTGCTTCCTCCGAGGATTGAATGACTGACTTGTATTCTTTTATATGATTTTTGAGTCTAGATTACGATTGTTATATTGATAAAGCAAACCATGTATAAAGATCTGACCTGATCTGCAGAGGATCTAGGTGATTAGCAATTATAAGTTAAAATCTAGGTAATTAGAAATTGTAAGTTAAGTTGTATTATAAATTCTATACAACGCTACTTATAAAATTGTACTATACTGATTCTGCTTATAGAAATGCTGTGCTATTCCGATTACAAATTCTATGCTATGCTAATCAAAAAATCCTGTTAAGAAAATAAAGCTTTAATTGTAACAATGATTTAGTGCCATCATCATTCTGCCAAGGATCCCTAAAAGAAACTGTCTGTCCTCTTAGTGTCAGGTGACAGCTGGGGAGCAAGAATGTTTAAGAGGAAGGCAGTATGTTCCACAACAGCACTATTTCCTTATTTGTCTCTGGGTTAACACCATACCTGTGTGACATACTGAGCTGGAAGGACTGCATATCCGACATTTCCTGTGCCAGGTGCTGGTGCCAGTACAGTGCCCGGTGGGAGGTTGGTGAGGTTGGGCTGTATCTGTGGCAGTGGAGTGGCTGGCATAATAAGTCTTTGCTGGGGCTGACTAGTAGTAACTATCTGGGAAGTTGGGTTGATTGGTTTGGGCACCACCTGGAGAGAAAAAGAGGTCTTTATGAAATCATTGTTTTGTTGATTCAGAATGCACTTTTATTAATAGAACATTGCAATACAGTGCTGAAACGGGACTTTTTTTTCCATCCAGCCAAAATAAGTCAGGAATATGCCTTTTACATTTAGCTCACCTGTTTCACAGTCTGTGCTGGCACTATGGGAACAGACATCCGCACTGGGGTCGCGTTCACCACCACTGGCTTCGCTAGTATCAAGAAACAACATCACATTAACACGCATTATTCACTCCAAGTCCACAGTTCAGTCCTCCAGACTTCCACATGCGCACAACGCAAAGGCACTTAATACTGTAACTATGCGTTGAGATTAACTGACCAAACTCATGGCACATAACACTTATGTCTAAAGAACACCTTTGTAAAAAGGTATTTGGCACAGGAGTGCATGCACACGTTTCACAGCAATGGCTTAAAAACCAGCTTAGGTGCAGAGCTCCTCTGGACACTGGATTACCCTTGGCAAGAAGAGAATACAAAAACCACAGCTTGGTTTGAGATCTTTTATTCCATCACAGTTCTGGAAAGCATGGACAGAAACCAACAGAAACATCTGGCGCTTCTAAAGCATTTTACATGGAAGGATCTTCATGTTGCAGGAGTTTTGGCAATATGTTTGTGAGCTGTCCTGGCTTCACACTTTTCATACAGAGGATCTGGGACTTGCCACGAGTCACCCATAAAGCTGGTAAACTAGGGAAAAGCAACCTAAAATGCTCCAAGGATTCAGGCCCAACTACAGAGCAATTTGACACAGAGAAGCATTTCCACATAGAAACCAGAGGTAACAGTAGAATATGAAATTTATAGGAGTCGTACCACAAAACCAAGTACATCTGGCAGTCTTGATAGATCTCTATTATGTTCTCATTTTAATCCTTACAAAACAAACAAGGAAAAAAACAAGAAAAACTTACTTCAGACAATACATTAACCCCAGCACTTACCCTGTTGAAGAGGCTGTGTATTCGTACTGGGATTTTGACTGGCCGATTGGGTTGAACTATTGGCTGTTGTGGCAGTAACGAGTCTGACATAATGGAACTTGCTTCCAGGTACCTGAATCTGCTGAACATTGGGTGCAGTTGCCAAGGGAATAATTGTCTTAAATTGAGATGTACCCACTCCTCCTACAGTAATGGTCTGCACTGCTGATTTCACAGCCTGTTAAGCCAACACAAGGCAGAAAGAACATCAGTGCGTTTATTCCTCAATTTGTTAGTGAGCAACCCTCTAATCCATTCGTATCCTTGAGAAGCAAGTCAGTTATCCCCATTTTTGCTTTCAAAACTAAAACAGATGTGAAGAGATTAAATGCCTCTCAACAGCTCAGAGCAAACTCAGTTCCATTTTCAATGCTCTACACCAAACACCAGAGTAAACTAATATTTACATGAGTAGGGTGACTCAGTCCACTTCCCCAGATACATCTGCCAAAACCACTTCAGGTGACTACAGAGAACATTGCTCAGTTTGTTTTCAAAATCAAGCAACAAACAAACCTAGAAATATTCTTACTAATAAAAATACATGGTAAGAACTTGCAGAACTGTTTGTGCTGGACTGCGGCATGATTTATCTCTGTGTGTACAGATGCGTCCTATTAAGACAGTTTGGAATTAATACACAGAAATCACTGTGCAGCCCTTGAGAAGGAAATGGAACACAGTCCATAAACTGATAGCTGAAGACATGAGAAAGAGGGCACAAGCTGAGAAATGAAAGAAGCAAGAACAATGACATAGCAAAACAAATTTATTAAGAAAAAAAGCAAAAAGGGAAAGAAAGGGAGGTCAGCAGTCCATCTGGATTTTGCAAGACACTATCTTTCCAATTTCTCTCAAACTACAAACTGATAACAAGTAAGTGTTTGTTTATACACATTCGTAAGTCTACCGGTTTGATAACGGTCTCTTTTTCCAGCCTTGCTGACAACCTCAAACCTTGGTTTATTCCTCCTTTTTTACTTCCATCTAACTTCTTTTGGAGCTCAGTTTTTTATTCTCAGTATCTTTTAACACCTGTATTAAATGTATCGTTGTCCTTGGCATTAAGTTTTAGTATTAAATTTGGTTGATAGTATGATGTGAATTCTTCTTTGAACATTTTCCCAGCTTTCAGCAACTACACGAATGAAATCTCAACTTGCACATATTTCACTAGAAATATAGGCCTGGTCTTTTAAAAGAAGGTGTTTTCTTGGGAATTTTTTTCTTTTAATATACTGAAACCTCAACAACCCAGAGCAATTCAAAATAAGCACGATCTGCAAGCACAGTCAGAGCCTAAGTGTTATCACAGGGAGACCAGCATGGGCAAAGTTCCCTCTAGCACTCAAATTAGTGGCTGCCATCCAAGGACAACTGGGAAAATTGTAAAATTCAAGTGACAGTTGTTCTAAGGCATGTTTCTTGAGCCCAGTGAAGACAGGTGAAAACCTTGTGTTGTGTCAGATAGCTTTGGATCAGAACTCAGTATGTATACCACACAGCCATCTCCATTTTGTCACTTAAGGTGCTTGCATTAGAGTGACTTAACCTTTTAACAACTGTTTCAAAAAGACAATTTTGCCAGTTTTACTCTGGGAAAAAAAAAAATTCAAATCATGCTGGTGTCCACATCCCCATATCAGCATTCCAATTATCACTTGTAGCAGTAAGGTGAGACTGGCAAAATCTGTCCGAGTCTCTGGTCTCGTGCTGTACATGCAACTGTGTCCACTCCCTGCTATCTCCACCCTGATTATTTACACTCATACACGTCCCTTTATGTTTACCAAAACAGCAATACAAACATTAAGATAGAAAAAGATTCACCTAAGATTACAAAAGAGGAAAAAACTAAGAACTGTAGTTTGTAAGAAAGGTCAATTTTGTCTTGTCATTCATTAATGCAAATCAATTTATCAAAGCTATTATGGAAAACCCTCATATTTTTCTAGAAATGAGACACAGGAAATTAATAATTTCTAATTCTGTAGGTCTCAGACCATGGCGTCTTGCTTATGCAAACCTCTACCACAAGAATATGAACTCCATTTTTGCAAACCTCAGAAACACCTGGAAAACACCCCTAGTCAGTGGCATAGAAACACTGGTAGAAGAGACAGAACCACGCAAAATACTCTTTCTCGTGTCATAGGGAGCCTTTCAGATGACTTGGGAGATTCAGTATACAGAGACGAGAACTTTCACCAAGTGGGGCTTTTCCAGGTTGGAAAACTGCTTTCTAACAGCATGCCCTTGTATGGGCTTATAATAGTTTGCACCCCTCGACTGAAGAAATGTGTGCTCCTCAGGGCAATGCTTTTGCTAATTCTTAAGCAAACACCATTAAAAGAACACCTTGGGACTAACCACTGCCAATTTGTAGTTCAATCCTCCAGCTTCCTGCAAGCGATGAGACAGAGACACGCTAGAAGACAAAGGAAAGTCAGTCTGTACCTGGGCAGTTGTGTGGTTGACTATAGCCTTCCCAGGGGAGGAGGGCGCTGACTGTTGCACTGTGAGGATCTGCTGTCCTAACGCTACATTCAGTGGGACGCCCACCGTCTTCTGGGGGGAGTTGGGAGGCTGGGAGGCCACCGACACCACTGTTAGCTGCTTGGCAAAACAAGGAAGCAGTTTAAATCTCTGCGCAGGATACAAGACCCTGTACATTTACATTCCCCTCCTCATGGAAGTACAGTTCTCCACCAGTACAAAGAGTTCTTTCTGTGAACCAGGGTGCTGTATTTAATCACAACTCACACAGGTCTGACCATGCAATAACAGCACATAGACATGTTAGAAACTTCAAGGCATTGCTGGTTTCCAGCACCAAAAGGCCCCTGCAGAAAGCTAGCACTGCTTCTAGTTTTTTGTTTGTTTGGGTTTTTTTGTTTGGTTGGTTTTTTTTAGGAAACTAGCCGACTGAAACCTGAGTATTGTCAGGATGGATTTTCTGAATAACAGCTTTATAGTCGGTACCGTGACTATTTCATCATACATGGAAATTTTAAAGGAGAGTTGTGGAGAGAGAAAAAAAAAAATCTCACCTTACATTACTGATTCGCCGAAGTATAAGAACATCAGTATTTTCAAATCTAGTTTCCAGATTCCCATAGAGATCCAGTCTTCTGACCAAATTTCTAGAGTGCAGAGTTTGAACACTCCGTTCGATATAGCCACACCCCTTCCAAGGTTGGTTTTCTACTTTTTGTTCTAAACTTCCTTCTTTATGTTTTAAGAAAACTCCCAATTTTTGAAACCATTTGCTTTTAAAAAGATACTTAGAATTACTTACCTACAGTAAATTCAAGATGTAACCCTAAGGAGTCTTTTTACCCCCACTCATTGTTAATTTTGATTCTAGTTTTTTTTTTTTTGTACTTTTTCATGTTGCTTCCCTCACTAATAACTCTCAAACACAAGTCCTTCACTCCATTTGTACAACATTACATAGCTAAAGCATGGCCAAACTAAGAATTTTTTACTCTTACGCTAGTTTTTATACATGATATTTAGCTTGCATGCACTATGCATCTTGCCCCTTCCCGACTCCTCCTTTCTCCAGCAATATTCCTCTGCTCAAGACAATTTTATCAAGTCTAAAATACCAGCATCACCATGACACTCATCTGTAATGCAGCTTACAATCTATCTTATCTATTGCCCACGTATGCCAATCTCGGGGATCCACCTGAGGGTACTGAGGGAGCTGGTGGAGGAGCTTGCCAAGCCACTCTCCATCATTTACCAGCAGTCCTGGTTAACAGGGGAGGTCCCAGACGACTGGAGGCTTGCCAACGTGACGCCCATCTACAAGAAGGGCCAGAAGGAGGATCTGGGGAACTACAGGCCAGTCAGCCTGACCCCGGTGCGGGGGAAGGTTATGGAGCGGTTCGTCTTGAGGGCGCTCATGAGCCATGTCCGGGACAACCAGGGGATCAGGCCCAGCCAGCACGGGTTCATGGAAGGCAGGTCCTGCTTGACCAACCTGATCTCCTTCTATGACCAGGTGACCCACCTAATGGATGAGGGAAAGGCTGTGGATATGGTCTACTTGGACTTCAGTAAAGCCTTTGACACTGTCTCCCACAGCATCCTCCTAGAGAAGCTGGCGGCTCACGGCCTAGACAGGTGCACTCTTCGCTGGGTAAAAAACTGGCTGGACGGCTGAGAGTTGTGGTGAACGGAGTTAAATCCAGTTGGCAGCCGGTCACGAGCGGTGTTCCCCAGGGCTCAGTACTGGGGCCGGTCTTGTTCAATATCTTTATCAACGATCTGGATGAGGGGATTGAGTGCTCCCTCAAAAAGTTTGCAGACGACACCAAGTTGGGCGGGAGTGTTGATCTGCTGGAGGGTAGGAAGTCTCTGCAGAGGAACCTGGACAGGCTGGATCAACGGCCTGAGGTCAATTGTAAGAGATTCAACAAGGCCAAGTGGCGGGTCCTGCACTTCGGCCACAACAACCCCAGGCAACGCTACAGGCTTGGGGAAGAGTGGCTGGAAAGCTGCTCGGAGGAAAAGGACCTGGGGTGCTGGCTGACAGCCGGCTGAACATGAGCCGGCAGTGTGCCCAGGTGGCCAAGAAGGCCAACGGCATCCTGGCCTGTATTAGGAATAGTGTGGCCAGCAGGAGTAGGGAGGTGATCGTGCCCCTGTACTCGGCACTGGTGAGGCCGCACCTCGAATACTGTGTTCAGTTTTGGGCCCCTCACTACAGGAAGGACATTGAGGTGCTGGAGCGTGTCTAGAGAAGGGCAACGAAGCTGGTGAAGGGTCTGGAGCACAAGTCTTATGAGGAGCGGCTGAGGGAACTGAGGCTGTTTAGTGTGGAGAAGAGGAGGCTGAGGGGAGACCTCATTGCGCTCTACAACTACCTGAAAGGAGGTTGTAGCGAGGTGGGTGTTGGTCTCTTCTCCCAAGTGACTAGTGACAGGACAAGAGGAAATGGCCTCAAGTTGCGCCAAGGGAGGTTTAGATTGGACATTAGGAAAAATTTCTTTACTGAAAGAGTGGTCGGGCCTTGGAAGAGGCTGCCCAGGGAAGTGGATGAGTCACCATCCCTGGAAGTATTTAAAAGACGTGTAGATGAGGTGCTTAGGGACATGGTTTAGTGGGCATGGTGGTGTTGGGTTGATGGTTGGACTCGATCTTAAAGGTCTTTTCCAACCTTAATGATTCTATGATTCTATCTCCAGCTCTGTATTTGTCAAGGACCGTTGCAAATCTCATTTACTTCAGATGTGATTAGGGAAGACTGAATTATCTATGCAGTAGCAGGCAACAGTTAATAAGTGCTGACCTATTAACATCATTGAGGTGTCCTCTTAAACAGCCTGTTGACATTTTATGAAGGCATTAAAAAAAAAACATACTGTTTGAGCACCTGGCTAAGAGAGAACAGCTGCTCTCGGAATGGATGCTTAGGGAACGGCAAGAAATGGCAGGAGTGGGAAACTAATGCAGTAATGCATATTTACTTAAAACCACAGTAAGGGAGCCGACTGCAAAAAATCTAGCTTAGGCCATTACCGCAGAGCATCATGACATGCAATGGAGACTCTGGAGCAGCGGGATCATAAACAGCTTGTAGCAAAGACACAGAGACCTCCATTCAGACCACTGTGCAGGAGTGATAGAAGGCTGCAGCTAGAATCAGGTCCTTACCTTATTAGGGGATTTGAGTGGCGAGATAGCTATTTTATTCGGTGTCTGTTGTGTTGTTGTACTCAGAGATGATCCAATGACTCCGCTTTCAGAGATCGTTATTGTCTTTGGTGGTGTTCCTGGAGCAGACTGTGAAAGAACCCTACCTATAAACAATGAAGATACCATCAGGTCAAGTTATCCCTGTTTACATTAACTTTGCTTTAAAAGTTTTCTCTGCATATCATGCAGTTGATCCCTACTTCTGAGACTGTATTACCTGGTAGGAAGGACATTGGCATTCCTTAAGTTAGATTTAGCGACAAAGAAAATAATTGGCATTATTGCAAATAAAAAGACAGTTCACTCAGGCTTAAAAAAGCCGAAATGTACATTGAGCTTTCCATGACATTCAGCTGAAAATTCTTTAAAGCCAGGACAGCATCCTGAGGCGTGCAGCCCTCCAATACACCTCCGCTGTGCACAAACACCCAGCCAGCTGGCAGTTTCCTAGGAACTCCCTGGGCTGCTGCCAATGTAGAGAGAAATTGAGCATCTGTGGCGGGCTACTTCCTTTTAAAACCTCAGTCATCAGAAACAAGCTGTTGCCATGAAGAAGGTGCTTGGCCTGTCTACTCTCAACTCTAAGTTTTTCTTTTTTCTTCTCTGTGTTGGTGGTTGTTTTTTTCATTGCCTAACAGAATATATGACATTCCTGTGAAAATATGGGTGGTGGTGTAACTCTACAAACTATCTGCTTTTACATCGGCAAAACAGGTTAAATATCAAAACCAGCAGCTCCAAATCATGAATTCAGTCTTCGGAATATTGCAAAACTCCCAGAGTGGAAAACAGATTTTTTTCTTTTTTTTCATACTTCTGAGTTTCTTTGTAAAGAGTGCTTGACCACTGAGCTTTCCTCTGCTGCACTTTGGCTCAGACTCATTTCTGTCATAGCTTCTCTGTCACCCATTCTCTTGTACTATATTGTCGTGGTTTAACCCCAGCCAGCAAAAATAAACTCCACGCAGCCGCTCGATCACACCCCCCCCGGTGGGATGGGGGAGAGAATCGGGAGGGCACAAGTAGGAAAGCTCCCGGGTTGAGATAAAAACAGTTTAATAATTGAAATAAAACTAAGTAGAACAGTAATAATAACAATGAGAACAACAATAACAGAATACACAAAGCAGGCAATGCACAACGCAACCGCTCACCGACCGCGTGTCACGAACAGGGGGCGAACCCCCCCACACACCTGGTTTTTATACTGAGCCTGATGTCACATGGTACAGAATACCCCATTGGCCAGCTGGGTCCACCACCCCGGCTGTGCTCCCCCCTCCCGGTGCAAGCATCACCCAGCAACAGCCAAAGCATCAATGGGCCATCAACGCTCCTTTCACACCGAACCCAAAACACAGCACACCCCCCAAGCTACTGGGAAGAAAGTTAACCCTGTCCGAGCTGGAACCAGGACATATATTTATCAAAATAAGAAACAAACACACACCAGCATAACTTTTCCATCCAAAACCAACCAGTGGCATGACAATTAAGTTAACTGGAACTAACAAGAAAAAACATCATCCTTGTGGGAAGCTACCTTCCTCTGAGGTCTACATGCTCTAAAATAACCTTCACTTTTGTGCAGCCTAAGTAACAGCACAGATATTTGCCAGCAGCCGCTAAATCCACATGCAACCTGAAAAATAACAGTCTGTGCGAATTTTACCATCTACAGTATTCAATGCTTTGAGTTTGTTTTTTCTTGGTGACAGCTTTCCCTTTCTCACTACATCCCCTCTGAGCCCCTTGGTATCAGCTTCCTAAACAGAATCTGGCTGCTTATATTGACAAGTCTTTCAAATTTACAACCTCCACCTCAGTTTGCAGAAATTCCCAGGCAATTAAAAATATTTATCAGATTCATAAAAACATGCACACAGAATCAAAACACAACACACATGTTACACCTTCCCCAAAATGATGCCAGCCTCTTAAAGTTGGCAAGCTGTGCTGGCTGTTTGGGAAGGCGAGAGGAAAGGCAGATGTTTAAAAAGACTTCCCTCTCAATTAGAGAAGCATCTTCACTTCCCCGTGATGCTTCTCTCACAGGCTCAGGGACAGATACTCTTGATTTTCCAACATATTGATTTAAAAGCTGGAAGTTTGTTTGTTTTGTAACATATCTGCTTGTCAATATTATGTAGATATGTTTTGATTTGGACATTTCCCTTCATTCTGAGGGCAGCAAACTTAAAAGCATGCTCTTGTTAGTATTATTTTTGTGGTGGTTCCTTACTGTTTACCAATTTTCATGTATTGCCAGATGAAAATGTAATGCAGTCCCAAGTAGCTTGTTTCGGGGTTTTTAATGTTTTGGGGTTTGGTTTTTGTTTGTTTGTTTTTGTTTTTAAACAAACTTAACAGAAACTTTAACAGCAACTTAACAGAAACAACACAGCTTTATTCACAATCAAACATTTTTCCTGTTATTTGCATGTATTACATTTAAGTCCAACTATAAGCAGATTAAAGTAATACAAGAGCATGTGTCTCCTTTCCCCCCATGTATTTATATAATGTATCTACAAATACTTTCTGTTTATCGAGTAGCCTTTTCTCTGGTTGTGAGGTATTTTTTTTCTCCTCCCCAAAATCCAGAAAATAAAAGCATCTTACAGTAAAAGCCAAATGATCAAACTGTACAATCGCAAAGATAATTCTAAACAAGCAAAGTGTAAAGGTACCAAGAACTGCATTTATCTGCTTCCACCCACAAAATTCTCTGATTTTTTTTTTTCAATTGCTTGAGGTACTTAAACAGAAACTACAGTAAAATCATCGAGACAGAAAAATTTCTACAATCACCATCTCTTTGAACAGCCTTTAAAAAACGGTAAAGCAAAACAAGTTGAAGTAGTACAACCTGCAATGACTGGTGACACTTGAGTCGTCTGCCCTGTAACAGCTTTGCTATTGATTGGTTTTGCAAAGATCAGCTTGGTGATCACCGGGCCAGAAGTTGGGGTTCGGGTCTTCTTCGCAATCTGAAAGATGGAGGAAAAAAGATCTAAATAACTTGAGCATTTTGGATCTAAATTATTGTATTGTTAAGTACATTAGAAAATAAAAAGGGCAATACTCGCACACATAGTTAGAAGAATAATTGCTTATCTTGCATTTCACCTCCATTTCTCACTATGGAGAGAACTAGGATATCATACATGCCACTTCAGAAAACCAGCCACCAAAGCAGGATAGCCAAATCCCTTACAGCTTTTTTGTAAGATATCTCTCTGTGCAAACAGACCTCATCTTCAAGATGCTGAAATTATTTCTTACATGCCATTGGTCTATACAAAAATCTTAACACTAAATGCACAACTCTCAATATTTGAAGCTTTAAAAAAAGTTACTTCTTTTTCAGCCAACCAGGACAAAACTTGTTCCTTGAGTGATTTAAATGACAACTACTGCTCTGAAACATCTCTTGACCTATTCTGACATAGCAGCACACTTTTTATCCTGCAAATGGGGAAACAGCCTTCTGCAACAGTTCTCTAAAAGTATGTGGATCATCAGTCCCTGAAAAGTTTTGGGTACTCACTAGCCAAGAACAAATCAGTTGGCTACATCCAGGTACAAGGGCGTCTTTTTTTCCTTCCGTGATCCAGTCTCCTGACACACAGCTGGATGAGGAACATGGACGTGCAATTTGATGAGACAGATCACTTCAACTTGAAATCTTTATAAGCAGGGGTTTATAGTCTTAACAGTCTTAAACAAGACTTTTTCCCCTTTTCCACACTGACAGAAGTTAACTACCAGGTGCATTTATCCTAGTAGTTTCTATACACTAGCATCCAGCTGGTGAATAGTTCAATTAGGAGGCTGACTTCTTTCAAAGACTATTTTAACCTGTTGACTGCAGAGACTGCCTGCAGATGCAGACTATCGCTAGGATTTCCCCTGAGTCCAAGTGAGCATGCTGGAAGGCATTACTGAAGCCCTTGCACACCCTACAGGTCAGGCCCGTACTGCCTTCTCCTCCACCACACATGCCCAGCCACATCCCATGGGCACCAGCCACCAACTCCAACATCGGAGAGGCATGACATTGGCATCCATGTGGGGAGCCGCCTCTCAAAGGCACAGAACCACCTTTGTTTCAAGTAGCTAACTGGAGAAATCTCACAGACGTACAAAGATATAGAGATGACAGCTACTTATAACAGCCTGAGAAAGTTGTGAGTGCTTAAATGAAGCAGTTGAGTAGGCTGGATGTTATGGTTTCCTACACAAAACCCAATTTATACAATTTGCTGACTGAAAACACTTCCTTTACAGCAGAGTAACACCAAAACATTCGAAGTATTCAGTAGCACATAACGAATTCCCCAGTGCCCGGCAAAAAGCACTCATGAGGCTGTTTCAGCTCCCAGCAGTGCACTCACAGCACAGCCGGGGAAGCTGGAGCTCCCCCCTGCTATGGCACTGGAGCCCTCCAGCCTCCCACGGAAAGCAAACACCGCCTCTGCGTGCCTGAGCTGTGCCCAGTCAAGGGAAGCCAGCAATGAACAGCTCTGACACCGGGCAGTGCCAGAAAACAGACCTCATTTAAAGGAAGCCATGTGCTGCTCCACAGTTACAGTACAAATGTTCCCCAGAGGAAACCTCCACCTCAGACCATTGGCAGATGAAGGTCATTTGACCAACTATGCTGCACCCAGGCCACATTAGCTGCTTTATAGGTGGCATACAATAGTCAAGACTTAAAATGAAACAGAGAAGAGAAAAATCCGCTCTTTTTGGAGATATATTATCTAAAACCTTGAAATAAAAGTTGTTTGAAGAAGGAAGCTTCATTCACAGCCCAGTTTACAAATTTAACTCAAAGCCATTTTAACATTTCAAGGATATAGTTCTCTTAGCACATACACAGTTGATAGATGAGCAAGCATTTTATCAGTAAGTTTTTTTGTAAACTTGCATACACTTTAATTTCTGCTAAATTACCCACTTTTCATCTGCTTGATTTGAGATTTCCGTTCTGCTGAAATTAATCTTACCCTGCCATAAGGTATTATTGTAACTCAACTGCTATTGCTTTTACTCTCTGAAGTGAGGACAAAGTCTGGCTCAGAACATGATCAACATTCAGCAGGAAGAGCCAGCTCTGGACAACAGCAGTCATTTCCCAGTAACAGTCAATAATGTGCTGAAATGACTTACATGAATACATGTAAAATACTAGCTATCTGTTAACATGAAGTATTTCAGAAAAACCGTAAAAATCCCAAAACAATAGCTGGTCAACACAAGTAGCCCTGCTTCTCTCAGACTCAACTTGCAATATCCTCCTCAGATAAATTCCCCCCTGCTTTTTGGGTGAACTGTTTGTCTACCAAAAAGGAGGTCTAACAAACGAGTGAATCCCCTCAGGGCTTAGAAAACATGGCAAAACTCAAACGTGGTTGGTTATAGGTGAGGAACAGCCCTTGGCCCCCAAGTGCAGGCATTGCATTCCTGCCCTTACTCGCTGCCAAGCGAGCCTTTCTGAGATTTTTGCCACTGAAGCTCACAACCCCAGCCACCTGTGAGAGCCTTCTAGGCAGGAGTGGGAAACTTGCTACCCTTTTCAGTAGAGACTGGACTGTTTTCAGCTGTCAAACCCTGTTCTATTCATACAGAAAAAGGCAGATGCACACCTCGCATTTATTGCTGGATTGAATACCCACATAGTCTGCTACCACAAAGGAGCTAACATACTATAAATCCACTCCCTAGATGACCTCATGGGAGCTTGTCCATGTAGCCACACCCTATGTAATTTATATTTGGCATAATATGAAAAAATCAGGGACTCTAGAAATAGAAGAGGAGAACAGTGTACTTCAGAGAAGATGAAGAAACTGAGCTAGGAATGGGAGTTTGCTCTGAGATTAGCGAGTGCACGAGGTCACTTTTCCATGATGAGATGAAGCCACAATGATGGCTTAGCAGTTGTCTTGCTATGGTAGCCACGATGCTATGGACACGTAGATTTAATGCTGAAATGCAGAGCCAGTTACCACATCAAAACAAGTTAGACTAGCTTAGTGACAACAATGGCAATGGGTCTGGACATCTGGTTAAGTCATCTGCAAGGCCAAACTCCTGCTTAATGCACTTGGACTAAAGTAGTACATCAGCAGGCACATCATTGTTTTTAAGCCTGCACGCAGACAGGAGCCACAGGCTGAAAGCAGATGCACTTGCCCAGTAGTTTTGTTCACACATCCAGTGCAGTGGTTTCAACTAAATCGGGACAAGCTGCCAAGGGACAGTAATAATGCTCTGGATATAGATGAAGCCCAAGGCCCTGTCACATTGTACACCTCACAGCCTCATACCTCTAAAATTGTAATCAGAGAGGGAGCCAGATTCCAAGGAACATTTTGCTCAACTATCAATTATGCCTTTTCTCAAGTGCTGAGATTTCAAATGTCATAATTAGATTACAGCAAGGCTAACTGTGTTTCTCTAATGACCTGCAAAGCCCCTACAACAGTGAGGATGTAAGGAGAACTGAAGAGAGCTCTTTGTCATCTAATCTTTTACCAATTCACTTTTCAGCACAAAGTCAAACTGCTGTGCTGCCTTGCATCTGAAATACCTGATTCACAAAGCCAAAAGTTACACAAGACCCCTGAGAGGCAGGGAGGCATTCACAGCTTCCTTTTCCACTCACTGAAAGGTTAAGAGGCTTGTTCAGGATGATGGGATAAATGCATGACTTTCTAAGCCAGGGACTCAACGCATGGGTTACCTCCTCTGTCATTCATGATAGGGTAGACCATTAATGTCTCACCTAGTCTCATATATCCCTCTGATACTTTAGTAGTTTCCTACAGGGAAAAGCACTGTCTGGGAAGTGCTAATGTAATCATCTTTCCTGCAGTATCGGATACTTATAGCCAACTGAACATTGCCTTCTTGCTTTTCATTTCTACTTCTTCCTCTCCTTATAGGAAAAAAGGAATGCCAGGTGTTAATAGTTCGATCTGTTTTGCAAACAGAAGCAAATGTTTAATAAAAAGAGACCACAACAAAACAAATTTTCTCAAACTGCAATTAGATTTACAAATGGATGCAAGTCCATTTGTAACAGCTTCTATTAAGGAACCTGTAGAATTCCTAATGACAAGCTGCAGAGGTCAATCACCAAGTCCCTGTATTTCAGTCACTGATGGCACAGGTCACCTCATGCAAGCAAAAGCACATCACAGCTAAGTCATTCTCCTCAGTTTCCTCTATCTGTCACTTGGCAGTGAGTAACTGAAGCGAAGTAACAGGAACTGATCCACTCTTCAACATTGCTATGCTGAGCGAAGAGCAGAAGCTTTTTTGAAAGCTATAATGACAACCATATCATTAATGATCAAGGTACAAAAATAAAAGTCACTTAAGAAAATTGGTATGTTTCAAACAGCCATTATTAAACATGTTTTCCACAGGTATGATGTAGCAACAAAAAAGGAGAAAGCAGAAATCAGTGCAGGGATCATTTGCAGCATTAAAACAAACCATTTTGAGAGTTGCTTACATTTGCTTGCCATGAAATACTAGTCGAGGAACTTACCATTCGGCTAATAACATGCTTAAAAGTTTGTCATTTTTCATGTGCAGCAAATTAGTTTTTATTAGCATACTTAGAGTTTAATTTCTCATTTCATTTAGACTGTAAAATAAGTATTTTTCCATCATAACCTGCATCAAGTTCTACTTTTCCTTCACTTTCATGAGGTCTTATTTCTGCCTCACTGCCAACTAGAACAAAGTCACTTACATTTAGTTCTGATATATACCAGATGAAAATCAGACCTTTGGGTCATAACCCAAGTCTTTTCAACACATTTTCAGATTCCAGCAGATTCTCTGTGGTTTCAAATATCTCAAGATCCATGCCAGAGATTCAGAAACAAGACCTTGAAGTGTCCAGTTTACGATAGCATCTAATCTATCAGTATCTATTAACAAGCTTAACTAGATTTGAGGCAGACAAGATAGACCTTTCTGTTGTTTTTCAAATGCTGGAAGGTTTTTTCAGAGAGTTTATTTAAACAAACTAAACGTAATAGGCAGAAGCTACTATTTCATAAAGGAGTAAAGCAGCGTACACTTTGAATAAAGAACAACAGGCATATAGAGTTCAATTCAGTCTTCCTGAAAGCATGTAGAATTTATTTTTATAAAATGAAAATAATGGGAAAATTCTCTTCAGTTTATGAATTCTAATAGCTCACTTTCTCTGAGGCAAATCTTAAGTTTCTAGACAGTAGCTAGAGGTAAAGGGCATAAAAAGGTAAATGCATCCACAGATGAAAGCATGGGCTAAGAGCAGCATTCTATTTTTTAATACAAGGAATAAATGCAAAGGCTGAAAGCAACCGTGTGTCAATCAGTGAAGGAAATGGACAACAGTTGCAGCCACAAAATTGTTTTTCAGATGTTTCATCAGCATAACTCACTTTACCTGTACTGTTTTTAATTGCTGGGTCTGTAAAACAGAAGGCTGGGCCGTAGTGTTTATCAGCTGACTTCCTTGCGTCAAAGCTGAGACACCAACAACAGGTTTCACTTCCGACCGACCTCCAATAACAACTTTGATCTGCTGGCCTTGTACCTTGGAGTCTCCACCTTGGGCTTGGGACGTAGCCTTCTGCGCCTGTGGGAGTTGGCTGTGGGGTAATGCTAAAACAATAGGTTGGCCAGATTTGCCCAAAGTTGTTACAATTAGCTTTTGCCCATCTGGTTTAATACTCTGATTGCCTATTTTAATATCGGCGGTCTTGTTCAGAATAATTTGATTGGCTGATATAGTGACGGGGGTCTGAGAACCAAGTTTATGGAGGCCACTTGGAAAGGTAGGCTTTACTACCGCATTCACATCAGTTTTTGGGGTTGTGGTGTTCACTGTCACGTCGCCCGAGTGATTGCTGGGTACAGTAACCGATTCAGTGGTGGCTGCGGCCGTAGTCGTAGCTGAAGAGTCGCTGGTGGAGCTTATGTTCACTATTTCTTCCAGTTCTGTTTCCATGGGAATAGAATCTCCCATCGGTGACGACACAATAACTGCCTCAATGCTGTCATCCTCCACCAGAGTTATACCGGTATCCATTATTTCTTCAGGGAGCAAGCTGTTGACTTCTGCTGAAACGACCTCCATTTTAGCAGTTGTGGCAGTGATGATCGGAGCAGGTACTGCAATAATATTTTAAAAAGTTATTGGCTTCCAGAAAACATACATTTTCAAAGCTTTATGACAAATATTACCGAAGAAGAAAATACAGTAGCAGAAATTTTTTCAGACTGAAGGTATTGTGCATGCACAGGAGGGATATAATGAAAAAAAAATTGTTATCAAAACATAACACATTAAGCTAAATTTACTCTCAGTAAGAATTTGTATCAAACCTCTTCAACATCATCCGTTGAAGTCAAATCAAGGCACTAACTCGCTGTGGATTACCAGTCTACTCTTGACAACATAGTACACAAAGAAGTAGTGTTCCCCCCCCATGATACGGGCACCACGTTCCCAGACATTTAAGCTTACTGAAATATAAAGCAAGAGTTAAATAACTTTAAAAATCCAACAGATGATAACGGCTTTTCTCATACATGTCAACATTGATTAGCAGGTTATCTTGCCTCAAGAGACTTGTTATCCATACCAGATGTAAAAGCAGTTCATTTTTGCCAAATCCTCATTTTGGAAATCTCAGAAAAACAAACAGCTGTCTAGTGACAGGCTTTAACAACCCCATAAGCTCAATCAAGAGCCCACCTACCCCAGGACCAAGCCAAAGCCCTGCCCTTCCAAGATGAACAGATAATTCCTCTATGCTGGCCATGAAAAGAGCAGCTCAGTACTTTTTTCCTCAGTACTCACAAGAAAATATAATGCCCAATTCATGATTTATTTGAAACATGTTCTAAACACAAAACAAAGAACACCCCATCTGAAAGAAAACAGAATTTTTTAAGCTGACTAGTAAGAGTGACCAATTTATATTAAAAAACCACTACGGTGATATGATACTACTGTATCATTTCCAGAGGCTGAAAACAGATCAGCTTAAAAAGGCATCTTCCCCACTTGCTGAGCCCATCAGCATGCTTGGGCACTGGACAGGTGAGGACGCTGCAGGAGTATGTGTACACACTCTCAAGTACTCATTTTAAGCTCAAGAGGACAGGATCCTTGCAAATTCAGTCTCCTACTTGCTAGGAAAAGCAGAGCTGAGTTATTCGTACTAAGCGACATTCATAATTAAGGAACTGTGCCACTAAAAACACTGACCAAATGCCGAAGTGACATTGATTCCTCTGAAGTCATTGTGGTTCCATTTTGCACAGCAGCTAACTACAGAATAGCTGCATTTCACCCAGAAGTTAGAAGGATGGGGAAAAAACCCTGCTATAATCTACCCAGTTTCCATGCCGAGCTCAGGAGGCTGTGCTGGAGCAGTCCATGGCCTTCCTGATCATGAAGGGTGCTATCCTGATTCCCCTCACCTCCAGAGTACAAGCCATATCAAACTGCCATTATACTTAAGAAGCCCAAGCTGTGAAAGAACTTGTTCAGATGATGGACGGTCAAACTCATACACAGCTCACTTATTGGCAGGCATTTAAAGATACCAAGTTATCTGATGTCAGTACCAGAAATACCTCCTTTGGAAAGCATTTCTCCCAAAGTAATGCCAGTACAGCTTGCAGTGATGCCAGCCCTGGTAAGTAGTGCTAGACAAAACAGTGTACTCCTAAGGGTACATTAGTGATAGTATTGTATTACTGTCTTAAATTCAAATTGGTTAACTGCATACAAAATTACACAAAAAATAGGAATAGTAAAAGCAAACTGTTTCAGCATGTGTTAAGGGCACTAGCTCTCCTCCTGAGCTGTGTTGCTTTATCATCTCCTCATCAGCCTGCATGGGCTTGTGTCTTAGATCTTACAAGTTCAAACTATTTCGGACAAACCCCCATCATCCTGTTCTATACTGACAAGCACAAGGGGCTTGGATCCAGAAGTTAGACTCCTAGGGTCAACCGCAATCCAAATAATTATTGTCTCCATGTTTGAAAAGGAGGAAATCATCTAAATCAGACAGTGGAAATATCACCAGATTCAGTAATGGCATAATTTTAAATTACTTGCTTTTAGTTTGTATTTGTACGTGTTATTCCCTAAAAGAAAGGTCATTCTTAGTATCTTTTAACAATATGAACATAAAGTATTTACATATATTTAAGTAGTTATACAGTTCAACAGTTATTTATATTCTTCATTCTTACCATTTGGTTATGTTACAAAGCAGTAAACAGTTATTAAACACCTATATCTAGCTGAAAGGATATTTATATTAAAATGCACAGAGACAGGGTTTTAAACAGCGTTCTGACTTTAAACAAACCACTTGCAAGTCAGAATGCAGAAGGAAAAGAAATACATTACATCAAGTCTGGAATCAGAAACTGACAAGTTAAAAGAAAAGAAACATTACGCATGGTTACTGGATTAACAGCTTATGGCCATTACATTGGAAGATTTTCCAGTTATTAGGTCTCATCATTTTACAGTTGGCTTCTGTTAACGTATTCAGGCTAGTGTCATCAACAACAGCAAGAAAAGAACCACAACACAACCCACTTGTTCTATTTCTTCATTGCTTATTGGATATGACTGAAATAGATACATGAAATGCAACAATGAAAATCTCATCCTAGCTATATGAGAGGTTGCTGTCCTCAAAGGCAGCTTCAACATCCCAGCAGATTTTACTTCTAGGTATTTAGCCAGGATATCTCAACAGTTCAGCTGTTTATTTTTTTCCTAATGCTTTTATACCAAACACACACTGTTTCCATTTTTCCAGCTCCTCTACTGAAGCGATTTCCACAGTAAAAGCATGCCAACCTCTTAAGATTCTAACAGCTTTGAGATCTTCAAGACAGGGTAAAGAATTATTTTAACTATTTAAAAAGACTTGAAAGTTTCCTTCACTTCAGCAAGTATGCTTTTAGTCACTTGATAATGCAAGAGCTGTACCTACAACCCCCCAAAAAGATGCATCAGTAAGTGTTTACGCTTATTTAGCTCAAAACCTGAAGAAAAAACAATCTAAACCAAGGAAGTGGATAAGAACACTATCAGACCGGGGAACTCCACAAAAATTCTGAGATCAGATTACTAAATAGATAATATTAGCCTACAAAATAATGGCCATACAACTAAATCAAAAGCTCAAGAAGAAACTCACGTAATGAAGATTTGTTTAGAAAAAGACTATCCCAGCATAGCTCAGGACACCCAACCAACCAACCATATAAAAAAGTCAGGGACTAAAGCATATCGTCAGCAAAGTCTTGGAGCAACAACTTTGAAGAATACTGAGTACTGTTAGGAGGAGGACAGGGACAAAAGCTAAGCTTGAGTGAACCACCTCTGATCATCTTACCCGTAGCACAGATCTCTATACTTGATATTCACAAAGAAGAACCTATTATATAATGTCATAAAGGGTAAAGGGGATTTATAAGGAAGAGGATAAAAAATGCCATCATTGTTGGCAGAAATACAGAATGGTGTCTGACAGGTACCTGTGAACTTTGATCTATTTTTTCTGTCACTAGTATGTCAGTGCAGAATCTTTAAGAAACTAACACTGTTAAAGTGTTGAGATTGATTATATCAACACCTTTGTTGATAAAACATGCAAAGCAGCCACACTAAACAAGAAAATCAAAAGAATCAATAGAATAAAGCACATTGATCTGCAAACAAGTAAACAAAATGAAAGATATGGCAATGCCTGTATTTTATAATAACTAACTGCATCTTATTACATCTCCAGAAATGCCGCCATTTCACTAAGATAAGAATAGCTAACCTTCCAGTCTGCAACCATGAGCAGTTTGAGTGCAGCACTTACATGAGGATATGTTACAAAATCATCAGCGAGGCTATGTACTGCAAGGAAAACTGTTCAGAAATTCAGATTACTCAGAAATAAGGCTGCTGAGACCAACTTTACAGGATATTCTGGGATGGTGCTGCATGTTAGCAAGGTCATCACAATGAAGCAGCGGACCAAGGGACTCGTCACCATTTGTGGCCCCATTAACGGTCTCCTTTCCATTCTCTTCTCGGTACACAGCACAGGTCTGGTTGCGCTTAGCCATGGGAAGAGTCTGGCATAACTTGACAGGTTTAAGAACGTTGGCCAGACCTGCCTTAAGTCATTGGCAATGTTAATTTTAAACTAAATTCTGAAGTGTCACTTTCACCAGAAGATAAGGAAATCACATCAGTAACGGCTTTTGTATGAGCACCTATCTCGAAGTGCAAAAAACCCCACCCCAAAATCAAAAGCTTCATAAATGCATCAAGTCCAACATAGCCCCTAAAATAGCAGGGATTCCCTTGGGATCAGTAAAACTGTTGCTGCCTGTTAAGCAAATGCTAACTGAAACCAAGTATCTTTGCCAGATACAGCAGCTAGCAGTTAGATTCACACACTTAAGCGTAGCATCATTAACACCCAGCAAGGGCAAATACTTTCAACCTCCTGAGCTAGGAACCACAAAAACCCTTAAAAAGAAGTATGAAGAGGAATGATAAAACACCACAAAAAATCCCTACCCTCAAGAGGTCACCACTGGGGTGACTCTCCAGGAGACAAACCACATGGACATGTCTAGTACATGTGAAACTAGTTACTACATCACTAACCACGAGAAGATGGAAATATGACCATATATTCATTATTACGATTTTCTTCCTGAGGGATGTAACGCAGGATACAGTTTTGCAGCTCCTGAAAAACAGAAAATAAGAATCCTTGCATTAAGGGACTTAGGAGCATCTCCACACACCCTTGGTGCCACAAAAGGCCAAGTCTTTTCCGAAGATCAATACAGTTAAGACGACATTATTAGCTTTTAAGAGAATCAAAGCATATGCCTAATAATTTGTGAAGTGGAAGGGAGAACACCAATAGTTGTAGTATCTCTCATGGGATTTACTAAGCCAAGTGGGGAGGGGAATGAGGCTGGAAGCTAGGGTCAGGTGAATGGCAGAAAAGTAATAGTGGACAACCTAACAAGTAATTGTTCACTGCAAGTACAATGGACTCTAAACGCAAATGTGGGGGGAAAAAACAAAAGAATACAGTATCACCAGTTAGCCAATACAAAAGGGGTAACATCTGGCATTTGAGACAAAAATGTGACAACACCATCACTTCTCTTTCAAATAAAGGTGGAGCAAGGGACTGTTGGCAGGCTATGGCTCAGATTTGAGGATTTTAAAACTCAAAAATCCCACAATATTTGTATGAAGTTACAGTCATAAAACCAGTATACTTCTCTTAACTAGTAAAGGTTTAAAAACATAATTTATTTCATTCCTAAATTCATTCATTAGAACAAAAGCAAGAGTAGGAGGAAGTAAGGGAAATACAGAATGGATCCTTGATGATTTATCTAAGAAGCGTGAGATGCTGTCAGCCACATGCAATCAAAGTTTAAGTGCTTAAAGGCTTTTCAAATTTTTCAGCTTTGCTTATCTGCCCTCTCCAATAATGGTGATATGTAAACTCCAGAAGGCTGCTCAGCTGAAAAAATGCAATTTTTTTGGTCTTAATACTTAGAGATTAAGCAGTTTAAAACTATCAGGCCTCGAGTAGTTGGAAGCTGCTGCAAAAGAGAGATCCAGGTACGATCCAGTGGGAACACTGCAGTAGCAATTCATTCACCTGCTCCCATTCCCCTTCCTAATCTTCCAGCTCTTGGGATGGAGGGAAAAAAAAAACCATCTTGCAATTATTCAACCATGGAACAGTTACTAACAGTTACTATGCTGCTATCATTGACATGTAACATTACAAAATATTGACAAGGACAATTAAAACACAATGAGCCAAAAAAACCAGAGGAACAAACAGAAGATGTTCTTTCTAGATGTGCTGTAAAAAAAAAAAAAAAAAAAATCTTTTACTTAAGTTTCCAAAAATTCGTGTCCTATTGTCTTCAAAACAGAAATGTTTTACCAACATATTAATATGAAATACACTGCCTTTGCCACAAAATCTTTAGTTGATCATACCGAAAGCTTTAGAAGCGATGCACACAATGTGGCTGCATCTTCTTCCTTCACCACAACCACTGTTACAAATATACTTCAAGACTCAGCTATCCTGTGACCTGTAGCTGTTTTCTTCACATCAAAATTAATTCTTACATACAAGGAATCACAGCATGCTATCACAGAAATTAGATTACACACACTGACTACAAAAGCAATTTTTACAAGCAAACTAAAAAAGACCTTAGATATAGTACATAACCAAAAATCCCTGTGCATCACAGAGAACCTCCCAGGCAAAACGGAAGCTAGAGAGAAAGAGGAAAAAAGCCACAACTAAGTTTTTGATTAAAGCAGCAAGTCATACAAATTGTAAATGGTTGAATTACATTACACGTACATGTGAGTGCATTGCTTGCTAGAAAACCAGCATTTTAAAACAAGCAGATATCTAACTCCGGATAGGACAACCCCCTTTTCACCACAAGAAGAAAATACTATATTGCCCAAATGTACCATCAATTACAAAACAAGATTAGTAAGGAAGAACATTCCAGCCATTGTGAGGTACCAAGGAGTATTACTAAAAAAAAAAAAAACAAACCACCCCCAACCAAAACCAAAACACCAACAAAACTCCAAGCACCCGCCCAGAATCATTAGTATCTAGAAAACTAAGCCACTTAACGGTCAAATTACTTCCCCATGCATGACTCACAGCTGTTACCTAGCTCTCACATGCTAGTTAAATGTCCATTAAGAAGGGGGCAAAACCATACCATTTTACTATTATTAGTCTGCATTTCAAGCCAGGTCTACATTTCAAATTTGCATAGATATTATCTATGTCATAATCATCAGTCAACACTTTCAGTGTTTGCTATTTGTGGCTCACAGCAAGCCAAAAACTTAAGACTTCCATGTCGTTTTGAAGATGGACCAGGATCAGCAAGCTGATGATAAATCTGCTTCTTGAGAACTACTTAGTGCCCTTTAAGGGTCTAATCTTCACCGCTGCTAAGTAAATTCCAGAGTGCACTGAAGAGCAAAGGCATTACTATTATGCAAACACTGCCTGCCGATCTAACAGTGCGAAGTTCTGCAGAAGTAAAAGAACATTGATATGTATATATTTTTCAAATGACTGGCATGCCCAGGCTAAGAAGGCAGAAATAGAGAAGTAATTAGGACAGCCATTTATGCTCTGATAACCAAATGCATGCTGTTGACCACAGAAAGAGATTCCATACACATCTGTACATCCTCCTTTTCTCTTAAAAAGCAGTCTTGAAGGTCGCTTTATCATGGTAAGATTAAAGTCTTAAATACTGCTTGTTTAGCACACACCTTACCTACAGCAACTTTCCACGAAAGAACTGGAAATAACATTCAATGCAGCAGAACACTTCAAAGCTGTTCAGTCTGCTTTCTGTAACTGGAAACAATGTTCTACTTTCAAGCAGATTTTCAGGCAAACTAAAAATAAAATAGAAACCAAAAATCAGAACATTTCCCCTTACCCTTCCCCTGGGTTTGCATGCCAGTTTCAGTAATTTTCACAATATACAAAAAGCTGAAAAACAAAACTGCACAGGTGGTGTTATGATCATTAAACACATTCTGAAGGTGTTCACTGCCATGGACTATCCAATATTTGGGTTTGTAGATTCCAGGGCCTTTACATTTAATGAAGCATTTCTAACCTTATGTTCTATGCAAACTTTGCGGTGAGGCCAAAAGAAATAACCCCTAAAATAACTTCAAATTATTTTATTTTCTGCAGTCTTTAGGAGGCCAAAATTAAAGCATTAAGAATCTGAAGTTAAAATGAATATATATGTAGTGAACTTAGCTTGATTGAAAAGGGAACTTAACAAATGCGAAGAGTACTTATCACTAGGCCCAAGAAAGAAACACGGATTTTGGTCTTTTAAATATAGCTTGAAATAAAGGTCTTCCTCTCCAAATTCCGTATGCCTCTTGAATGTGGGGTTACAGAAGAATTCAGAACACAGAGCGGTATCACACCAAGAACACTCTTAAAAACAAGCAGCATGAAAACTGCCATCATAGGCTTGATATCGAGTTCCCCACAGACTTTTAACAAGTGTTATCATATTGGGCACCTTTTAAGATTAGGCTTGCTGCCAGCATTTTCAGCAAGAGTGCATTTTAGCGTGGTATTTATGAGCAAAGGTTCATCACAACAGAATTGCAACCTACCGATTTTATTGAGCCTTTGCAAATCAGGAAGCGCAACGATTATGAGGTGCATTACATGTATATTTCAGCAGCACTGCCCAATCAGAAGGTACGATATCTGAAGTTCATTCTAAGCGAAACAAAACCACGTGCAACACTGATTTCAGTGGGGTATTTCATTTCCAAAAATATGCTAACATGGCACAGAAAAGCATTTTGTCCTAAAAACTTAATTCTTTATGTGTCTTATGCAATCATATGATTCTTTTCAAAGGTAGAAGAACGCAAAGATGAAAAGAAAATAAAAATCTAAGACCATAAACTGCAATGCTTTCAGGGTAATGCTGTCAAGATTTGGACAGCAGTGAAAGCTGTTATGGCCACTATTGGCTTTTAAACTTATCCTAGAAATCTAAGTTGGCTTTCTCTATTTTTGAGTCCAATGAAGCATTGAAAGAAAAGCAAAAATAGCTCAAACAGTTATATTACAGTGATTCGCCAGAAAACATGTTTCTAGCTGCAGACCTCAGCAGCTCCACCAGCCTTAAACATGATAACACTTAACAAGTACAGAACATATTTACTTGCAGAAGGACTGAGCTGAAGATAAATAGCTCGCCTGCAGGCAAACTGTGACTTGGTTCAGATGCCAAACAACACAATTACCCCCTCCCTCCCACTTTAATCTCTAGATAAAGCACCTCGGTATTCCTTTTGGGGAAAACTTATTTAAATGGCCAGGATTGTACAATAGCTGACTGGCTAAGATTTTGAGTCAAGAGATGAATTCAATAGGAGAAATGGGAATTTCTCTGAAATCTTCATCTCTACCCCAGAACCACATGGGCCATTTCAAATGCAGGCTTCTCAGACCTCTGAAGTCTCATTTATCATAACACTAAAGGCTGAAGAGCTTCTGAAACACAACCTGGTAAGTTTCATTAGGCGTACATAAGAAAACCAACAGTAAAGCTTTTGGATAAACACCTCAAAAAAGAAAAGGAAAAAAGAAAAAAAAAAATCTTACAGACAGGTCTAGCCAGAGAGAAGCATTTCAGTGACTAGGACACACATTATGTCTTACAACCTTTGTTTTCAATATCCTGAAAGTGACACAGAGATATTTACTGTATCTCACTCTATCTCTGGAGATGCTTTATGCCAGACAGCATACCAAGGCCACCTGGAAGGAAGAGTTCTTCGCACACACCCTCCGTGCTGCTCAATATATTCCTTTCTGTCCTTACAGAATACCCTTCCCAATTTGACTTCCACGGCAAACATGCTCTACCACCAGTTGGACAAGTCACCATTTCACTGTCTGAGTTGAAACGGATCTCATTCTTAGAATTAATAAGAGAAGAAACAATTATATGCAAAGTCTTAATTGTGTTTCTTCATGGAAAAAGTTTTCTTTTTTTTATGTTGCAAGATCACCTAGCTCATAGCTTCCCTCTACTACATCTAAGACAACTTCGTATACACAAAAGAAGCTTTTGCCAACTGTGAATTTATAATTTTGGGCATTGGAGATTAACAGTGGTATTATACATCATGGGTCATGGAAACTGACCTGGCAGGTTATCTGCTGTGACTCAGCTGCCTAAGTCGATCGCTACACTGTGTTAGAGCACCACACACCCACAATGAGCTGGATGCACCTGAATCAGAGGGTGTCTCAGCACCTCAGTAAGTTCCCCCAGAATCCAGCTCAGGACATGCACCCAAACAGCTCTGTGTCAAACTGTACAGTCTATCAAAACCAACTGAGCAGCAGCAATAAAACTTATAAGTGACTGTGGGATGAGTTTGTGCAAAATTGTAAAGCATCTGCATTGTTGAGGGTAGTCTAGGTTCTTATTATCTGGACAACCTAAGAAATAACTCTCTTCCAAGGACAAAGCTTATTTTGCAGCCATAAACAAGTATTAGAAGCAGAAGCAAGTGTAACAACTCATGATAACATCCTTAAGAATTTTTATTCAGAATCCAGGACAACCAACTTAAAGCTTTTTATTCAACCTATGTCTTCTTGCTGACATAACACCAAAACTCACCTCTGGCTCAACAGAGAGAATGAGCTCTTATTCTTCCCAGTCATTCCAGTAATAATGGTAAAAATTCACAAGTAGCCTCCCTCTTTCATGTTTTCTGCTTCTCTTCTGGAGAATTCATAGCTCATATGCAATTGTTAATTTTTTTCTTCACAGGAAACAGAAGTGATAACCTTTGCTAACATCATTGCTAAATTGACTACAGCCTTGTTGGTCCTTCTGCTGTGGCCAGTTCGCAGCACTGGCACCAGAACTATTCTTTGCAAGCAGAAAAAACCCACTCTTCATTTAACGTTCCAGACATTAACCCAGCAAACAGAAGAAACTTATTTCAAGAAAAGATTGAATACACTACATAAAAACACAAGGTTTATGGTTCCCACAGATTCTTGACTGCTTGCTAGTGCAAATGACATAGAACACCTACCTATGCAAAGCAGAAACAAGCTACAGTTAAGAAAGTGAAGGTCACTGGTTCGCCTAAGTTGATTTCAAAGGAAAAAAAAAAATCTTAAGAGAAACAAATAATTTTATTGTGTCATTTTATAACCAAAACAAAATAAAGAACATGCTAGTTCATTTCCTTGTTTGCTGTGTTCTCCCAACCCTTTTTCCCCAAGTACATACAAGCACACATCAACTATTCCAGGCAACTGAAATTCACAAAGATCAATGGCACAATAAGATAGGAAATACAGTTCTTGAGAAACTCTTGACACTGGACATGTTTTCTCTCATTTGCTAGAAAAGCCTTCACAGAAGCATATGTATACCCAAGATTTGTCCTGTACTGCTGGCATATTATCAAATGAAAGACCACAACTGCATGTAGATGATCTTACTGTACTACAATTCTCCTAATTAACTGCCATCTTTCAATTTTGCTACTGTTTCAATAATGGGTAAAATGGTGTCATTCATTTTATGCATTCCCCATTTTCTTACTGTCTCTGACATGCTACGTTTTGTCTCTAAAATTGAAAGATTTGTTTTGTCATAGAGCAAAGAATGACAAAATCACTCAGCACTGCATTTTTTCAAGTCTTTTGTTTAAGCTTACTGAGCTAGAGATTGCCTTAAAAAGATACATGTCATGAAACCAAAAAAAGATTAATCCGTAAAAAAACTATGATTAACAAAGGTAAGTGGAAAAATTAATCATCTAAGACTGCAAAGTCACCATGTTTGCATATGTAACAGCAGAGTGAAAGCAAATCATTTTAACGCAGTAACAAAATATGCGTGTGGAACACAGACAAAATAATTTCCTTTCTCTTTCCCATTCTCTACAGAAGACAAGATATGGAGGCAGTTTGTCTGCATGCTTCCCAGAGGATCGTGATTCTAGATTTATCAAATACAATACCAATGGCAAACTATAGCAAGGAAAAAACCCCAACATTACTCCTTATCAAATGCTGAATACATAAATATGTAAGTATCCGGTCTTTTTTCATCGGTTACAAGGAATACTAAGAAAATATCAGGTGTTCTTCACCACAAATTTAACTGTCTATAGTTGCAAAATTCAAAATAATAGTTCCCAAGGCAACCATAATTCACTCAACCAACGCACACTGTTCCCTTCCTATTACTCTACGTTCTGTTAAGTGAACGCTCTCCACGTGACGCACCATACATACAACTGTGTGCAGCATATCAGAGGAACAGGCAAGGTATACAAACTAGCAACTCCTTTAAGTTTAAAGTAACAGTTATCAAGTGATACGGACATGAGAGTTTTATATTACCCAGTTAAGGTTCTTTGTTTTGTTTTTGTTTCATGGGAAGAAAGATTAAGCTCATGTCACCACTGCCATGTTTATAATAGAGGTGCTAGCTGTTTTTTTTTTAAGAATGGCTGGAGGAAAAAAACCAAACCAACCACTTGCCACATACCAGTTGTGAGAAGATCCTTCTTCCCTTGGCAAGTTCTGAGTAATTTAAGCTTCCATTATAATTTTAAAAGGAAAACCAACAGCTAAAAAAACTTATCGTCAACAAACTAGTAATTACATACTAATAAAACAAGCACCTGCTACAATTTTTTAGGATTTACCATTAAAAACTTCCTAGCAATATCTTTATTGCACTGTTATTTCAAATAGCATCCTTTGCTACTTTGACCACTGTGTGCACATGATCAGCAGCATTACTTTCCTTATACTCCAATTCCCTGTGTGTATTAAGCCAGCACTACTGCTAAAGCTCTCCTGTCATCTTTTGGCATCTGCCTATTCATTTCCATACAAACATTTTCCCTCCTCCTTGTGCTAGCAAACATTTATTTAGCTGCAAGGGCAGCCCAGATGAAGGAACCAAGCTGGGTTAAAGCTAGCCATCCAAACCAAATGGTGGGCTGTCACAGCCCTGCTTTCTCCATGCTGCTGACACCGGTGTTCAACCCAGGAAGAAAACTACTCCACATAGTAGTGAGCAAATTCTGGTGGGTCAGTGTGCCAAGACAGCTCAGTTCAAAGTCTATCAGCACTAGAATGGCACCAAAGAATCACACCACAGCCAACAATCCAACTGGGTCAGGGGGCTGGGGAAACCCAGGAACCTCCCTCCCCTCCCAGCTTGGCATTTATACTCCCTGCACAGAGGGAAGAGGAAGAGTACAACCAACTCCTTCAGTAGTGGCAGAACACTAGACTACATCAGGCCATTTTGTGTAGATTCACTCCAACCTAGAACAAAAGCCAGGTTAGTTTTAATGCAGATCAGTCTTTAACCGTGGTCTACGCGGAGCTGCTTGAGTGCTTACAAAACACAAGAGAAGGGGAAAGCACGGAAGAGGAAGAAGCTGCCAGGGAAGAGCAGAGCCATCTTCCTCACCAGCAAAGCAGCAACAAGTGCTATGCGATTATAGCAGTGCATAGCCACATCTCCCAAATAAATGGGAGAGTAACACTTAGGAGAAAAACATTGAAAGCAAGTATGAAACTACAAAAGCTGTCAGGAAAGCTCTGCCCAGACACTACAATATTAACAATTAACTAGATTTTAAAACAGAAAGCTTTCACTTGTTTGCAGATTGTGTCTGCTGTTTCATTCAAATATTTGAGGGAGGGAGAGTAGATTAAGCTATGTAGGCAGACCTGAGACCACTGCGAACTTTTTGATAAAAATAATGTAAAAATAACACACAAAAGACCCCAAAAAACTTTTCACAGGAACAACAGATTCATCTAAAGAAGTTTCTGAAACATTCTTCAGATAGATTTCTTGCATCCATAGCAGAAACTGCTGTTACTCCAAAGGAAGAAAAAAAACCAGCCAGATCATAGAGATGGGGATTGGGTATGTACCTGGAACTCCTACGACAGATCAGAGCAGATCCAAAACTAAGGACATAACCCTCATGTGGGTAGTGACATGTTTGATTACAGAAGTACAGCTTGTGAAGGGGAAAGACACACAAGTTGGAAGAGTTAAGGAGCCACTAATCTACATCTGGGTCTGGAACACAAGAAACCTGAATCTCTCTGATCATGTAGCTATGCGCCCCCATCACTGATCAAGGGACTATTCCAGTAGTCTCGTTCTTTCTCGTGCAAGAAAAACTTTTATGTTTTCTAATGTTGTCAAGTGAGCAAGCCTAGTCACAGGCTGTACTGAAAGCCACATGCTGCTTACCAGTTTTCTAAGCAACTGAAGAAACCAAGCTACTCAAACGTAAGGCCTGGCAAAATACAAACCCTTGAATCAAGAGTTCAAGAAACATTTTCCACTTCTTATTGGGAGCTCCTGCAGCTAAGAAAACAAACAAAAAAACAAACGAAAAACCCCACCACAACCATGAGTTTGTCTCCTAGGTACTTGTTATGAATCCCACCATTGTAGTATACAAATTCTGTAGGACATTAAGATGTGCTTCTAACAGCATGTGAAGTAAGAAAGCACTACCTCTATAGCACAGAAAGGGAAGAGAAGCACAAGCAGACCAAGTGACAGAGAAGGAAGCACAGTTTGTTCTGCGCTGAAGCAGAAATCAAAACACACACCCCCAATCTACCTTACTTTTTTCTTCCCCCATGAAATATTTTTCAAACGAGTGTAAGGGAAAAGAATCTAAGGGGCTTTGACTGCTTTTCAAAACCTAAAATAAAAGATATCCCAACGTATGAGATAACAATGTCTCTAAGGCTGAAATCTGACAGCACTCTTCATCACCACACTTCACACTTACCTGTGGTTAGCAGATACTCAACCTGAAACCAGTTAAAGCCTTTTGAGAATTCTAGCTGAACCATTCAGAGCATTCAGTTATAAACTATCTGAACTTGGACATCACAGAAGTATAAGGAAACCAAACATCAGCAGATAGTTCTTGATACATAATCTGAACAATCAACCTTCTATAACAAACTTCTGAAACTTACTGCATTACAACAAGCATGAAGTACCTTTTTAACCCATTAGAGAAGCTGGGCTGTATTTTCTAACATACTCTCCAAGCCAGCCTTTAAGAGTGCTTGGCCTACAGAGCAATACAGAGTGTACATCTCTCTGTAGGTTAATACATGTCTGTACAAGGCATGTAACCAACAGTTACTACTTGCTGACGCATATGTAAACTGGATGTCTTGGGAATGAAAAAAGACAAGTCTAATGCATTTTGTTTTATGAAAGGATTTCCCTGACAGAAGAAATATTCTCAGCTGATAACTCACTATTCTTCTTGCCTCCAATAAGCCAAAAAGCTATTGTGAATAAGCTAACCACACGCACAAGG
This sequence comes from Calonectris borealis, assembly GCF_964195595.1. Lineage (NCBI taxonomy): Eukaryota > Metazoa > Chordata > Aves > Procellariiformes > Procellariidae > Calonectris > Calonectris borealis. The sequence continues at coordinate 65,186,048 of NC_134315.1, forward strand.
TATTGCCTGTTATTGCCAGCTTTATGTAAACAGTGCAAAGAAGATTCCAAATTATTTTTCTATATTCAGTATTTTCTACAATAACTGTAATATATTTCAAGCAACTGTTCAGAAGGATGAACTTAATGAAAGATCATCTAAATATCTGCTCTTTCTTCACTTGAAATCTTAAGTCTGAGAGCTTTCCTCTGGTTCACACTATGTTCCAGTGGACAATTTCAATGCCGCAGTGCTTTCCAGAACTCAAAACCTTCACACCAAATGTTACATAATTAGTACACGATGTACTTCAAAGTCAAGGCCACAAATAATTAATAACACGTTCTGACCACCAATACACCTCATAACGAGCAAGAGCAATGAAGAGAGAAGCTGGGACTATCCCAAAAGATGGTCCAGCTAAATTCACCTTGAACTCGGAGGCTGTCCACGGCCGTGCAGCAGCATGCTAAAGGCACAGGTACGCCCTCGCACTTGGGTGAGTTAAGGAAGTGTGGAAAACACCCTACGCCGTTTTCACCGCACCCTGCTCTGCAGGGCAGTGCCCGAGCGAGCATTCCCGCAGACAAAGGCAGGACGTCCTCACCCCCGACCAAGTCCGGCGCGGCCCCGGCAGGTCCTCAGGGGGCAGCCCGGTCCCCTCCGGGGGACCACGCCGGCAAGTTTGGCAAGGAAAGTGTCCCCGGGCCTAAGCCAGCCGCCACCACGTCCCGCCGCCGCCCGATGCAGTGTCCCGTGGGGCAGAGGAGCCAGACGGGCCCGCCGGCCCCAGGCCCAGCGAGGCGAGCCCCAGCGGCCGCGACCTTTGGCATCGCGTGTCGCCGGCAACGGCCGCCCCCCCCACCGGGACCGTTACCCCCGCGCGCCCCCGGGGCCTCACCTCATCGGCGGACAGCTCGGAGACGGCTGGGAGCCGCCGGGCTCCGTCAGCGGCCACCACCGTATTTCGAAAGATCCGCCATTTCACCCCGTCACCGCCACCCCCCGCGGCCCGCCCCCGCCGCACCTGCCCCCACCGCGCTGCCCGGGCGCCCCGCCTCGCCTCCCCGCCGCCCGCGGGGCGCCCCCCCCCCGAGCTGCCCCGCTGCCAAACCCCAACTGCTTCCGGACCGGCAGGGAAGGGGGCGGCGGCGGGTCCCGCAGAGACCCCCGGTCCGAGGAGGAAGCTTCGCCGCCGGCCCCCCGCCGCTCCCCGGGTCCGTTTTAACCCCACTGCTCCGCTGCAGCTTTGGGCGCAGCTGATCTCGGCGAGAAACGGTGAAGAGACCCGCCAAGCGGGCATCCCCCGCGGCGGAGGGGCGACCGGGACGGCTGTCCCCCCAAGCCCGGGGAGGTCGGCAGGGCCGCCCGGGAGCCCGCCCCGCCGCGGGGAGCGCGCCCAGCGGGGCCGGGCCTGCGCCTTCCCGGCGGCAGGCGACTGTCAGCGCTCCACCGCTCCCTCCCGGGCTCCGCCGCTCCCTCCCCGCCAGCAGGGCCGTGCCCGCATCCCCTTCTTCGTCCTCCCGCCGCCGCTTTCCCGCCCCTCGCACTCACCGGGCGGGCGCTCTTCCTCCTCCTCCTCCGCCACCGCCGCTACCGATGCCTCTCTTCGCCGCCGTCGCCGCACGCCCTCCGCGCCTCGCGCCCCCGCCAGCCCCCTCCCCTCCGCTACCGCGCCCGGCGGCCGCGGCGGCGGCAGCGCCCGCGACGAAGCCGCCGTGTTTGTTCAAAATCACGCGCCCCGCGCCATTCCCCCCGCCGCATCCCATAATACTGCGCCGCGCCGCCCTGGCAACCGCCGGCGCAGCGCCCCCGCGCGCGCCGCCCCGCCCCGCGCTTCCGGGCCCGCCCCAACAGCGCCGGGCCGCCCGCTTCCGGGGCCGCGCGCGCCACTGGAGGAGGACCCGGCTTTGCCCCGCGTTGAGGCCGCCAACACGCGCACACACCCACGCGCGATTATATACGTGTATATCTCTATGCGTGCCGCCCTGCGGCTCCGGGGGAAGCGTGTGTGGGGCCCACCCGAGCTTTACCCCACGTCTGGGCTCTGCCCGCGCCCGGACGCTCCCCGCCACGTGACCCCGCCGCGCGGCGGCCCATCTAGCCTGCCGGCGGCGCGGCTCTATGGTAGGAGGAGGTCTGCGGCGCGCGAGGGGGACGGCGGCGGGTCGGCGAAGATGGCGGCCGCGGTGAGGCAGGACCTGGCGCAGCTGATGAACTCCAGCGGCTCTCACAAGGACCTGGCGGGCAAGTGAGTGCCGGCGCGGCCTCCCCATGGCGGGGTGAGGCGGGTGAGCGGCTGTTGGGGTTACCGGCCTTTGAGGGGCGGGGGGGATGGGGGCTGCCCGGCCCTGAGCGGGCGAGGCGGCTCTTGCCCAACGCCGTGCTTCTTTAAATAAAAAGAAGAAAGAAAGAAAGATTTCACCTCGTGATTCTGTCATTTCTTATTTATTTTTCGTTTCTAACGATGGCTTGCTCTGTGCTGATGGTGTCCTAGCGCAGGCAGGCTTCCCGCGGGGGGCCGTAGCCCTTCGCCGTAGCTGCCTCGTGTCTGCTCCCTGCCCCTCAGAGTTCGGCTGCCTGCCCGTCGGCTGCGCGAAATTGATAGGTCGGAAATTTATTTTCCTCGACTGCTGTAGATACGTCAGTAACTCCTTGTTGTTGTTGTGTTGTTATTATTATTATTATTATTATTTTCATTAGGTGGGTATTTGGCGGCAAACCTTGGGGTTGAGCTACTCACAGTGCAATGTGTCACATAGATTTTGTCTCCCCCGAGGGTTCAGTCAGATGTCGATCAGTCAACTGAAATTCTTAAGAGTCCCAGTCCAGTGGTTTATTTTCTAGAGGAATTGCTTCACTTTTAGGAGTTTCATGTAAAAACTTGGAAAACTTCCCCTCAAAATATGGCTTCAGCGTGAATGTAGTACTTCATCAGTATTGCACACACTGAAGTTATGGCCCAGGCAAAGCTTACTTAGCTTGATGAAGCATGAAAACTGGAGTTGCTATTTTTGCAGGAATAAACTTAAAAATGCATAGTCTGTGCCTATGCTCGTTTCAGGTGGCCATAACATACTATTTACCTCCCACTCCCAATACTGTTTCTCATTGAATATGGCATTTTGAACATTTGACTAACTTTATTAATCTTAATCTATGATTAATATAGTTTTTTCTGTGCACTGTCCTAGGGAGGTGATTTTTTTTTTTTAAACCTTCAGAATTGCACATATATTCACAGATAACAAAATGATGAGCTATGTTATCTGAGAATCTAGTCCTGAGATTTAAAAAGAACCAGATACCAATTCCAGGTGAATGTTCCTGACATTTGAGCACAAACGCTTTGGAAAATTCCCATCTCAAAGGTATAGAAAATATAAGCAAAAGTATGGCTCTGACATAGAAAATAAATAGAGAAACAGAACTTGTTTAGTGAAAAAGTGTGCCCTATGAGTGATTTTTAATTTTTTTTTTTTTTTTAATCTGTGGACAGATATCGTCAAATATTGGAAAAAGCCATTCAGCTGGCGGGTATAGAACAACTTGAAGCTTTGAAAGCTTTTGTAGAAGCAAGTAAGTGCATCTGGTATAATCGGTTGCACACTGAGTGAAGGCCAGAGGTCTGTGGGATTGCATATTTGTTAGCTCTGTGTAAGGCTACACAAATACATGATATTTTGGTCCTATTGGAACTCAAACACAACCAGAAGAGGAACCATCATCGCCATTCAGAAGTTAAGAGAGAATGGACTTGTAAGCTTTGTAAGTTATTATAACTTTCCAACCTGTCAGTGTGACAGTGTTGGAAGGTGAAAACCTAAAGTAGTCTCTGTTGAATGCTAAAATTGATACTGGATGCCAAGCGGTATTTAAACTAACAAGCCCCTTCTTCCCCCATCTAAAGTTAGTTTGAAAAACTGTCAAGAATAAATGGTTAGGGTTTTTTTGTGTTGTATTGGATGTTTGGCTTATTGAATACCTGTATAAATTATACCTGTTGTAATTTTTTTAAGTTGAGAATAAACTTAGTGAAATTTAGCCTAAAGGTTTACTTTGTTCAAGATGTTTCAGCAACAGAGAACAGTGAGTCAGAATGAAACATCTCTAAACTATAAATCAAAGTGAGAAATTCATTATTATCTGTCCGGGGTGAGAACTCTGGTAACCTCTAGTGTAAACAAACTGTTTCCGAGAGAAAAAAAATCACCTTTTTAAAACAAAGGAAAAAAACCCCTTCAATAATTTGAAATATTCAAATTTAATATAAAAGCAAATGATCACTTACAGTGAAGGCACTGACAAGCATTGCATCCATCTTGTGTTTTTCTTCCATGCGTCTCTGAACCAGTGGTGAACGAGAATGTCAGTCTAGTGATCTCACGTCAGCTACTGACAGATTTCTGTACCCATCTTCCAAGTCTTCCTGACAGCACGGCCAAAGAAATTTACCACTTCACCTTGGAAAAAATACAGCCTAGAGTTATTTCATTTGAAGAGCAGGTGAGAGACGAATGATGAGGGTTTTTTGGTTTGCGGGCTTGGCTTTGGGTTTTTTTTTCCCTTATCTGCTGACTATTTTAAATCTTTAAAAAAGCTGTTCAAAACAGATATTCCTACTTAGAGTCCAATTTTGCATTCCTGTACATGCAAAACCTGAGCTAAATGCAGAGAGTATTTAGGACTGTGCAAAGAATACAGACTTTGTCTCTTCATCAGGATGCTGGGCATGTAATTCCTCTGCTACCAGAAAATGGCTACTTACAATGAAACAATACTTGAGCTACTGGAGGTACTGTCGAGAGACAGACTGGTACTGATTGTATTGCATTTTACCCAACTAATGGAACAGGCAGGTGATGTAAAGAGAGAAGCATCTTGATAAATAGCTTTTGTTTCAAAATAAATATCTCTGTGTGTGCATGTGTCTGTATTTTAGCCATAATCATTTTACCAGGGAAAAATGTTTTCTTGAAATCCCAATTCTAGTTAACTACTGAATATGCTGCAGTTCTTTTTCAATTCAGTTCTTGGTTTTGTTTATGAGTATTCACCATCATCTGAGAGTTCTTACAGGAGATGTTTATATAAAAAGCCTTTAGGATCTAGTATTTGAGAAGAAAAGCAATGCAGTTTCTGTCATGATTTGTATTTGCTTCTCTTTATCTTTTGTCTTTTTAAGCAGCTTTTACTCTAAGTCTTAACTGAACATGCTTGCCTGTATGTTATAATGATTATGCATAAATTAAATCCAAGACATCAGATGATTTCTTTTTTTTAACCACACTTCTGCTTATAAAACCCAGATTGTAAGCACTGATATTTTACTTGCTGACAGCTGCTCTACAAAGTAGAAATTTCTGCATTAGGATCTAATCATAGTTCACCTCATTCGTATCTCACAGGCATGATATGAGGTATAACTGCAAGAAATGGCTTGTGAATCTTGGTACTCCAGTTCTTGAAAGCCTCGTTTCATCTTTTTAAAAGCTTTATAAAAGGTTACTACTTACTGCTTCCCAAAGATAAACTCCTTTTATCTTGTCACAAGCTTAAGTGGAAATGCTTCAAATCAGCATTCATATTTAAAAAGCTTGGTATAAAAGCTTGATCCAGGAGTCCCACGCAGGACTCATCGCATGGGAAGAGTTGCTTGTGTGCAGGCTGCTGTGTCTGTGAAGCTGGGGTATCAGTTGAGGGGATTCATGAACAAGAACAAATACTGGAAGTTAATACAGAACCATTCAACTTTTATAGCATTTGCTATTGTTTTTACTATTTAGGTCGCTTCAATAAGGCAACATCTTGCATCAATCTATGAGAAAGAAGAAGACTGGAGAAATGCAGCACAAGTATTGGTGGGGATCCCTTTGGAAACAGGGCAAAAGTAAGTACTGTGCTAGACACAGTTCTGTGTTGTTAAATATACTTGCTCCCTTTGTACTTAACTAGACCAGCAAGTGAGAATTCTGGGGTTGCATATTTTCCCAGAGTTTCAGTAGTTCAGGCCAGAACTACTGCCAGATGATAGTATAGCTTGACTGTATATTACAGTAAACAGTTTAGTGGGTCAAAATACTGCACCAGAAGTTTTGCACTATTTATTAGTCTTGTTGTTAAACAGCCTTTTTGATGGTATTTCACAAAAATTCTTCTAAGGTTTTTGAAAGGTTCTTGAAAGATGGCAGTTCTTCCATGTGTTTGCCTTTACAGTTCAAAATGAAGACATAGTTTGAAATTAGATGTTAACAAATACAGTTGAGATTTTTTTGTGCGGTTTTGTTTTTGGTTTTGTGGTGTTTTTTGTTTTTTTTTTTTTTAAGTCTAGAACCCTTGCTGTTACTTTTATCTGGCTGTCCTTTCTATTCTCTTTCTCTGTATGCATGTAGAAGGAATTGCTCTAGGTTTTGCCTATTTAGCACCTATTTGTTCCACTGCAAGTTTGCTGATTAACAATTGAGTTAATCAATTTTAAGTGGCTCACCACTTATGGCAAACCTCCAATCCACTAAAAACAGATTATTAGAGTGTGCATTTGTGTCTTGGTGGACAGCATTATTGCTACTGCTGTTTGTAGGAGCCAGTTCTGTATTGGCATTCATCTCAAATTTCCTTACCCTGAACAGAGAGCACTAATTTTGGTGTTAGGGAAGAAGAAAGCAGGGTAAAGCAAATGTTGCCGAGTGCTTAAGAATCATAATATATATTTAGAACAGCTAAGAGCAAGGGTAGTTGTGGAGCAACTCTGAGCACTTGCTTTTCTGTTTCTTTACAGACAATACAATGTAGATTATAAACTGGAGACCTACCTGAAAATTGCCAGGCTGTATCTGGAGGATGATGACCCAGTTCAAGCAGAAGCTTATATTAATCGAGCTTCCCTGCTTCAGAATGAATCAACTAATGAACAGCTGCAAATCCACTATAAGGTTGTCTAACTTGCTTTATTGTTTTCTCTTTCTAAAGGGAGATGATTCCACATTGAGATGTTTTTATGCAATGCCACTAAAACTTTCATAATGAGAAAAGAGACAAAGGGAGAAGCTTCTAAATGGTTTTGGGAGCTCAAGAGCCACATCTTAGCAATAATCTTAACAGCTCATTCCTTATGATTTGGAGATAAGTCTGTAAAGGTTCCTTAAATGCCAGCTTTACTGATTGAAAATAAAACTTAGGCTTCAAAACATCTGAAATATTGTTGAAAATATTGCCTCCACCTTTGTAAATCTAAGAGGCAAAAAACCCCACGTCCAATATTAGGGACAACGGAAGCTCCCTCCCCCGCAACAGTAATTAAATAGTAAGTCCCATCCATAAAAGTAGCTTTAAGTCTCAAGTAGTAAAGTAACTGCTGACCTTTCTGCTTATTTGTGGGTTTACTGTGTACACAGTTCATACACTAATTTCTCAAACCATTTTAGTAACTGGGATGAGCAGTTATAACTGTAGTGTGACGGTACCAATCAAGTGTGGTGGTGTTTAAAATTCTACAACACAAAGCACATGTGCCATGAGCTGTAACTCAGGGTGTGGTGGTTTTTGTTTGTTAGTTTTCCCTTTTCTTTTTTCCTCCCCCCATGCTATGTTCTAAAGCACGCATTCAGTTGGAAGTGTAAATATTTTCTGTAGCATTAGAAAAGCACAAAGGAAAGGGAAAAGCAAACACTTGAAACATATAAATTGCGAAGTGCTAGCTGTCAATGTCAGTAGTGAAGGGGAAGCTTACATAAGTACAGTATCAGCTGTACAATACTTCATTTACTTAGTTTCTGGCATTTAGACATTTTCGAAGTTTAACATGTGAGTAGTGCTGGGAAATGCTCTTTCAATTGCTTTCCATGATAGTTTAGCAAGGGCTTTACAAGTCAAGCTAATCGTTCGAAGACACAGATTTCCCTAGGATGCAGTAGAGCAATATTTATGGGAGCTGTCACTTGATAATGTGGCAATTTATACACACATATATTATGCAGCCACCCCTGTTAGTTCTCTTTTTCTGAGACATACTTTCTTTCTAGGTTTGCTATGCTCGAGTTCTTGATTACAGAAGAAAGTTCATTGAGGCTGCCCAAAGATACAACGAGCTCTCCTATAAGAGCATAGTCCATGAAACTGAGCGACTGGAGGCATTGAAGCATGCTTTGCATTGTACTATTTTGGCATCAGCAGGTAAAATATATGTTACCTACGTTGGGTCTTTTATACAAAAATGTATTTCATATCCCCCGAAGCAAGTCAGCTTGTGCATTACTTGTGGGGAGGGATCTTGTCACTAAAATTTGGTGAGGAATCCAAAATTGTGAACACGGTGTCAGAATTACCTGTTGGCATACTCTTAACTCAGAGTTGGATTACTTCTGTGTTTTTGCCAGTGATAAGGTGGCATGTTGACTAAAGATGCAAAAGAGAGTCAGTGGCAAACAGTGTTTTGGAACTGAACACAACAGAGTTCCTTCTTTGGTAGAGCTTTGTTAGTTAATTGCATGTATTGAGGAAAAAAAGATGATAACTTTCTGTTGTTTACCTCTAAATACTCAATGCTTTGGTGATCATTTATGAGAACTCTTTTTGACTCTCCTAGGACAACAGCGTTCTCGCATGCTTGCTACACTCTTCAAGGATGAGAGATGCCAACAGCTTGCAGCCTATGGGATCCTGGAGAAAATGTATCTCGACAGAATTATCCGTGGAAATCAACTGCAAGAGTTTGCAGCTATGCTAATGCCTCACCAGAAAGCAACTACAGCTGATGGTACATATTTCTCTAAAGCCTCGTAATGCTAGGTGTTCATCCACAGGAGTTAGATTTGCCCAATGCAGTCAAGAAGTGTGATGGAAAAGAATTTAGTATTGCTTATATGATTATTTTAAAATTATTTCCCAGCATGTTACCCTCATTAGTATAGTTTAATAGTAAAGCTTCTTAGCCATAGTTCATCTTTCTGATTGGCTATTAAGGTTTTGAAATACTCTTCTAGAAGATAACTTGTTAAAATCTTGTTTCTCTGTCCATGTACAGTCCTCCCAGTATTTCTAGCCTTGTCTCACGCTTTGAGTCTCTGTCCTTTTGAGCTTCTCCAGTTCTAAGGCACTGTTATAAATAGGATGCCTAGAAACACATGACATGCATGTAGGCCGTAAATGGTCTGTGTGGATGATGAATTTATTTGAGCTACTTCCTGACTTGACAGGAAGATGACATAGTGAGGGGATGACTTGGACCTCACACTGTCTCCAGATTGTTTTCTGATCCATCTCACTGACATCTTATTAGTTCTGTTCTTCCTGGAACCTCTGAACAGTGAGAAATAATGTGAAGTAATGACTTCAGTGGAATCCTAACCACACTGGTTTCAATTTTCTAAATTAGAAGAATATTGAAGTGGAAAAATACATAAGCATGAAATACCTCTTGATCAGGAAAACCTTCCTAGTGAACAATACTCATTGATTAAAGACAAATAAATAACTGTGTCATCACAGAAGTGAAAACTGGTTAAAGGTACTTACTAACAATAAGCTGCAGTCCTTTCCTTAGGTCAGTTTGTTGTTTATTTATAACCTGTACTGTTTGTCCGTGTAAGTTAAAGAATGCAGGTTAGTTGGTATTTAATAATGGGCTTATCTTCAACTAGAGGTTAAGGGGCAAATGAGTTAAATTGTTAACTCAAGAAGAGAGAAATTAGGTGAGGGTTTATCACCGTAGAAGTACAGTAAGAGAGACGTTAATTGTACCCCTAAGAGCTGCAATGAATAAAAAAAACACAATGGCCTTTCCATTTGGCAAGCTAGGAACTGATCACAGGAGGTCAAAGTCCCTCAATTCAGATGGTGAGTCTTGTAGCAAAACCAAGGGCTCCACTTGATTATTCTAGAAATTAAATAAAAGGATTTAAGCTACCTGTCTTAAAATTAACCATATGCCATCCATTTCTTACTGTTCACTTTCTTCTGCGTAGCATAACACTGATGCAAGGCAGATGCATCTGGACCTTTTACACACGTAACCCTTGGGAAAAAAAGCGTTTTCTATCTGCTGTACAATATAAACCAAGTATTTCAATCATATAGTAATGGATTTTTTTCTTATCTAACCCCTAAGGTTCTAGTATCCTGGACAGAGCTGTTATTGAACACAACTTACTATCTGCGAGCAAACTTTACAATAACATTACTTTTGAAGAGCTTGGAGCATTACTAGAGATCCCTGCAGCTAAGGTATCAGTTTTCTACATCTTTTGTAAAAACGACGATCATCAGAAACATGAGAAAATAGCTGTGGTAAATATTAGGAAAATTAGTTCAATATTAGGAAATTACGAAATATTCCATATTATGAGGAAGGTTAAATATCTAGCACGTCTTATGAGAAGGAAAGGTACACGATGTGAAATGAACAATAGTGGAGTTAGATGCCACTGATAGTATGTCTAATCATTTCATAATTAGTGTTGTCTGTAGGCCCCCCCCCAACATGTGGAGATGTTGAAAAACTATTAAGTCTTAATAATTTTTAACTTCTTTCAGAACGGAAGAGGTTTCTAACATCTTTCTCTCTTCGTTATTTCAGGCAGAAAAGATAGCTTCTCAGATGATAACTGAGGGTCGCATGAATGGATTCATTGATCAGATTGACGGAATTGTTCATTTTGAGAGTAAGTTCGACCACAGTGATTTATTTTTTTTTAGCACCATTCAGAGTGAGCTTTTTGAGTTGCTGCCTTACAGGATAAGGAAATTAAGCTTCTTAGCATCTTCCATCTGAAGTGAGCTTGCTGTGTCTTGCTGTGGCCAGGAGGTGGCAGAGTTTGCCTTAGTGGAGGACCACACTTCACCCATCCTTCCTACTATGCATTCTCTTACCCACAGGAAAGTGTGAATTTATTCCATCAGTCTTCTTGTAGGAACAGGTTCACCAGGAAGTTTTCTGTTCAATTCTACTTGGCAATGCAGGAGTTAGTCTTGTAACAGACAGCCAAAATCATTGTAGCTTTTGAATACAGAAATGAGCATGATGTAGCTGCGAGGAAGGCTTCCTCTGTGAGGTATGTGAGGGCAGTGGCAGAAGAAAAGGTTGCAGTTGAAAAGGGAAGGGTGTTGCTAAGACTTACTTGTTTGTATGGGTTGTTGTTTTTTTTTCTTCTTGCAGCTCGTGAAGCTTTGCCAACTTGGGACAAGCAGATTCAGTCACTGTGTTTCCAGGTTAACAACCTGCTGGAGAAGATAAGTCAGACAGCCCCAGAATGGACAGCGCAGGCAATGGAGGCCCAGATGGCTCAGTGACTGTGCAGCCATTGTCTGAGTGGAGGCAATCAACTGCCTGCTGTGCTGGAAGAAGGGAACTGAGTAGGACTGTGAACCAAACAAATAACCCACCTTCATTTCCCCACCTTCTGCTTTCACTCTGGCTTAGGACACAATTAGGTGATACCATGTTTGGTGTGACAGTCCCCCGGTTCTCTGAGCATAGAATGACGCTGTTGCTGCCTCTGCATTGCACTCTGCTGTCCTGAAAGCTGTGGTTTCCACATAGAAGAAGCTGTAATGTCCGCAGCAAGTTTTAGTTTATTTAATTTTTTTTTTTTCCACTGTATTGCTATAGCTTTGTAGCCTATTACTTCCTGTGATGCTTGTCCTGCTGTGAAAATATAAGTGCCATGTTTCTTTTAGTTGTAATTATTCTAATAAAGGCTGGAATGAGCCACTTGGTTTAAGTGTTGCAGGGACCTGTTGTTTTTTTTTTTCCTTAAGCAGTAACTTGAAATAAGTTGAATTTTTGGAATTGTCAGTTTCAGCCCCTGAAAATGTTAAATGAGAATTAGCTTTTTTCCTCCTTCTCTGTTTATAAAATGCAAGTCTGAAATCTTAACTGAAGGAGATACTGACCCTTCTCCTGCATTGGTGCAGCAGGGCACAGAGTTATCTGTGCTGAGACATGGAGTAAAGACCAGTGTTCCCAAGAGAGCTTGTTGCAACAATATGGTAAGGGATGAGAACATAGCACATGCCAAGTTAAGGTAAGCCAAGCATGCTCTTTGTTTTGTTTTCTAGGTCGGCATGAATTGGTAATTTTACAAAAGTATCCACAGTGTTTTTTGGAACTAGAGGTGTAACGAGACTGACTGGTAGGGATTCTGCACTACAAAAGATGAAACACCTTCTGAAACTGGAGTGGCTGGAGAATACTGTGCAGATTACTTATATAATGAGATACAACAACTAGGTAAAGGTGTCATGTGATAAGCAGGACTGACTTGAAATGCTTATGCACAGCAACAAAGTATCAAAGTGGCCCTTCTGATGTTTATCAGTCTGGAGTTGTGCACTCTTTACCCATCCTTAGTGTGCCAGATACACGAGTCTTATTGTGTGATTTGCTGGAGAGGTTTTCACAGAGAGCTCTTCTGGTAATGGAGAGCCAAGGCAGAGTTTCATCAATAGCTGTTCCTGTCCAGAGGTTATGTTTTAGTTTGAGGTGATCTCATTCAGGTTATAATTCCAGCTTTGATGTGAATTACCTTAGCTCCTTTTTCATTTCGGTCAAGTAATAATACTTAATGAGTTTTCAGTCTATGTTCATACTAGTCTTTTTGTCTCAAAATCTGGAGGATGTTGATGTCTCCTGGAGTCAAAGGTTTTGGCTTAATCCACAACTCTAATGCCTTCACTTTTGTTTTGCCTTTTTTTTTTTTTTAAACGTGTTTATGCATTTAGATTTGTAGTGCTGTTAGATGTTTAGAAAAGCCAGGAGCCTAGTGAAGGGTGGTTCATCCATAAATAGGATGGACTTCTGTCAACCTCGCAGGTGATATTTCTGAGTCCCAAAACAACTGGCTAAGTAAATTATGACGGCTCCCAGTTGCTAGCATCCTTTAGTTTCTCTGGGAGGGGGAGTGGTGACAGAGCAGCTGTGGGAGCAGGAAGGAGCTGCCCACCTCTTGGCAAGTTTACTGTAAAAGAGCAGAGGTGGAAGATTTTCCAGATCCTTATTGCAGGTAGAGGTTGGGTGGCTGTTGTCCTTCAGCGTGGGCTGACATAGTCCAGTATAAGGATCTCTGTCTACTAGGGTTGGTGTCTGGCACTCTGGACACTCGCTTCCAATATCCACAAGGGTCATCTGTCTTACTAAATAGCCTCCTGCATTACCCTTTAACACAGCAGATGTAAATTATTGGCTACTACAGGAGAGATGCTGGTATTTAAGTAGATGGCGGTAAAAGCCAAGCTGACTACGAGCAAGCTCTGAGTGCACTGTATGCATCTTTGCTGTACTGCTTTTTCCGAGCCAACAGTGTCAGAACTCAGAGCTGGCTTTGGCTATTCATCAGATAGCTTCTTTTACTTCCAGATGATCTTTTTTCCTCTCAACTCTCCCAATTACTTTAAAGGCAACTATAGTGTCAAAACATTTATGTAGACAGTGTAAGACAGTTAGATACATAGTATCTAATTAGTAGTTACTCGACTAGGAATCTAATCTAATATCAGCAGAAAAAAATATACCATTCAAAAATTTGTGTTTAGGTTTTTGATCCATTCCTTGAAGTGCAGGGACTTCATAATTAAAATAGAAAGTGATATGGTAAATTCACTCCCTTAACTAGTCATACCATTACAGCTTGAGATTTGCAGTGTAACCTTGGTGCTGTTCTACAGAGGATTGGACATCCTGTCTCATTTCTTTAGAGCAGCTTCATTGTTTGCCTGGCTTATCCAGAAATTATCGCTTATGTTTTGACTTCATTTATATTCTCTTTTGCTATGGAATACTTCAGTGACCCATGAAACTTATGTTACTTAGGGATTTGGGGTTAAGTTGGATGCACAAGCTCTTACCTGTTGAATCTTACAAGGAGATGAATTCATGGTTTTGCAATAACAGAAATTCAGCCCTACTGCAACAAAATACTCATTGCCAAGATTTCACTCATTTCACTGTTCCAATCTGGGAGAAGAAACAATTTCAGAACCATCTAAATATGAAAACAACAGTTGTAGAAGAAGCCACCATTTCCCAAACAAAAACAAACAACAAGGATTTGCCTAGGACTGGTACTGACATAGGAAAGATAGCAGCCTGAAAATTTTATATTTGCTACTAGTAAATATGTAACTTTCTTTTTTTTTTAAAAAAAAAGAAGTTAAACATTTAGTGATATTGGTATTTCACAGAATTTTAACAGACTTAAGCTACTCTCTTCCTGTTTCTGCTGTTGATGTTTAAAAAACATTTGACAAACATTTGAGTCTTCAGAGGCTTTTATGCTTTGTTATCTCCATTGTGTTGGAAACTCCATTCACGCAATCACATATCTAGCTGCATACCTTGGATCCAAGCAACTTCATACTTTCCAATTCTTTAACTGCTTACAGAAACAAAACCAAGTTGGATGACAAGGCAATTCACAAGGCTTCAGGATATTTAGCTCAGGGTGACAGCACATCACTGCTCTTTCAAATAATTTTACAGCAGCACGTACTTGCTATCAAATAAAATTTTTTAATACAGGAAAGAATATAGAAAGCATGCACATCTGCTATACTTATTACACTTGTCTAGAATCATGAAGAGGTGTCTTGTTTCAAGGCACCTTGCCACTACTACTCAGTAAGAAACTGTCAAGTGAGTTTAGACCCAATTATAGTGTTATTCTTCACTATGGAAGTATTCTTGCACATCTTAGTTCCACAGCATCATAAAAGGAAGAGCAATATGGTGACATAAATGGTGTTCCTTTTCAAGGCTGAAGAGTATTTTGACCATGTATTTTCAAGTGAAATTACTTGTAACTTGTTCGAAGTGGTACTGGCTGAGAATTTTCTCTCCCTTCAAGAGAAATGTGGACATACTCACTATTAGTCTGGAGCCTGTTGGTTTTCTTCTTATTTGTCTTACAGATTTTTTTTATATTGAAAAGCAAGTCACACTGACTTCTGCACACAGCTCTTCTCTTGGGAGCATGCCCTTTGCAGATGGAGGTGTGCTATGTATGCCATTCATATACATCCCAATTTACGGCATTTGCTGCTTCACTCTGCTACTTAAGGGGGAAGACAGTTCTAAAAAGTCTTAATGGTGTGTTCACAGCTGCTTTGTGGAGTATCTTTTCTCCCTGTGGGCCAGGAGTGACTTCTGGAAAGCAATAAACAGATCTACTGAACCATTTCTGAGAGAAGAAACCTAAGTGGCCAACTCTAGCCTCAAAACCAAGATGACCTTTGGTGATCAGCTAACAGAACGTGTGAACAGGGCAGTGCTAACCCCTCCGAGCCCACGCTCCACCGCTGGCCCGGCTATCCTTCCCCCTGCAGCCGGGGCCTGCACCAATGCAGGAGCCAAAACCAGCAGCCCCCCATTAGATGGCGAGCTAAGCACACATAACCAATGTAGAGGCCTCGGCTCTTGTGGAAGCCTACCAGCACATTCCCAGTTTCATTTTGTGATTAAACTGTTCATCGGTAGCAAGCACAGAAGAACAAATTAATCAGCCTCTGGGCTTTTTAGATTTCTGAGCCTTTACCTGTACTCAAAGCATGTTGCAAAGCTTGCTTCCCACATGTATGGCTTAGGTTGTACTTCTGTACTTCAACTAACGGGTCACTTGGTACCAGAAAATTTTCTGTCCACCAGGGGAAAAAATTACAAGAATAGGACTTAACTCAGAATAAGGGGCCCACTACCACTGGACTTTGCAAACTGATTCAAACCAATATATAATATGCTTTTAAGTATAGTGTGGGACTAGAGATTCATGAGGTCTTGGTGGTTTTACAGTTTTTTTCAATGAAAGCTTAGTACACTGAATGCTTTTATCTAGTAAAAAGGACTTCTATGAAGAAACCTGAAAACAACGTAAGTCATCTATTAAGGAGACAACATCCATGCAAATCCCTCTCCATTTTTTTTTTAAAGCTTAGAGACTTTACTTTACACATGATAAATGACTTCTTTATGAAATGATGTTTTTATTCTTTGCAGTAGTTACTACTCAAACTTTGTTATTCATTGCTAAAAGATAATCCAAAAGCAAAGTAAAAAAGTTTACCAGACTAAGAACATTAGACTAAAAAATAGGCAGCCTTGATTGGTTCTTAGTGAGTGTACAACATTCATTTTATTACAACAGCATAAACTTGAAATTATGACCATTTCTCTAAGAAAAAACAGGACCAGAACACTTCCAGAAAAGAGCTTTTTTCTTTTTTTTTTTTTAAACACAATGTTAAAAACAACTCTGGACAGCTAATCTAGTAGTAAGGCCCTCTGTGCTGTTTTGCTAAAAAGGTCTTATTGCCTGAGTAACTAGGCATATTCCTGTCACACTTAAAAAGAATATTTTATTCAATGGAAAAATAAAAGATATATTCAAATAGCCTGGAGTTTCATTGCCAGCTGTGAATGCTTTTTTGTTATTTCAGATCATCTTATATAAAATTCAAAACATATATAAACTGAGAAACAAAGTTGAATATTTACCCAGAACATGCTAGTTATGTGCTGCATACTAATAAAACAACAATATTCATACTTACATTCTTCCTCCCCATTCTACCAATTATTAATCTAAATAAATTCCTGTAAATGAACTCTTCCTCTTACAACAAGACTGACTTTTTATCAATTGTTTAATACTATCCAAAAAACCCCAACCTCACACATGGTAACAACTACTTGAAAAAACTGTAGCTTTATTCAACTTTTATCATATGTTAAACTATAACAACATATCACTCACCTCTTTAAAATCTGTAAAATCATAACATCACCTGTAAACATTCTCTTTTCAAAAAACTTGTTGGGGTCTTTCTCCAGCTGCTTTTAGCTAATGTGCCCTTCCTATTAATCCTGGCCCCTTTGCTTTGGGCCAAATTACTCTAAGTTTATATAAGCTTGCAGTATAGGCTAGGTAGAGTTTTTCTTAGATTTGTTAGTATATTGTTCTTTTTTCTGTTTTAGAGGATAAGGAGGTATTTTTTTGAAGTATCTTTTTCATTGATTTCTTAGGGTTTTTTTTAATGTCACTCTAAGCTACTTAGTAATTTTTTCTAAAACTCTAGGAAGAAAAATTTTTTCCTAGTGCTCTATGTATGTTGTTTCTTATATTGCTAAGTGTTGGGTTTTTTTAGGGAGGGGAATTTCTGAATCTGGAGCTTTTTATGGTGGGGCTTCAATGGAGAGTAGATTGCTGAATAGCTTTAGGCTTGCTTATAGCTAGTGTGTTCATTATATTTGTGGAAGAACTGGTAATATGTCACTGATGTATTTGTACATGATAAGGGGAAGTCTGAAAGATTAATTTGTACATAATGAGGGAAGGTCTAAAGTATTCAACCTATTCCACTCTTGTTGTTATTTAAGGAACAGTTTATTTTATCAACTCTCCTGAGTTGATTCAAGTCCACTTTAATTACATTGTTTGCCTGAAATGATCCAGTAAGCTAGCTGACCATGTCTCACAAGCTTGGTGGCTTCTGCTAAACTTTGATGTTAAAGAGCAAAGAAAGCAGTCTTTTTTTTTTTTACATATTCAGCATTTGCTGTTTCTTGCTTTCATTAATGCAAAATTTGTTTAGTTTCACTTTTTTGTTAAATGGAAAAAGAAATTCTTTGCTCTACTATTACTACCATGGCAGTCTCAATTCCCACTTTCCAGGCAGAACCAGGTCACCAGTGTATTTATTCTGGGCTAAATCAGAAGTGCTTCATAATTTCCTTTTTGCTTGTTACCATGCTATAAAGCAAGCAATTGATAAAATATTTTCACAGCATAGCACGTGTGGAATGTTTTTGGGAATGATTGAGGAAAACATGTATTAACAATTACTACATAATTCAGGGTGAGGCCCAGCGTAGTTATCTTTTTGTTGGCTTTCGAATGCTGCAATCATTGTTGCAACTTCCACACTTAAGGGTACATACATGCTTCCATTTTTGCCCGTATGGGACTTCAGAGAATGATATCTGAGTACCTGATCATTTCTGGATACAAAACACTGCACTGCTGCTGTGACTTCGCTTTTAAAACATGCATTGCGATTACACACCTGACTGCCATTAAAGCATCATGTAATGATTTGCAGTAATTGTTACTGAGTGTTTCCAAAAGCCAGTGTTGTGGTTTAACCCCAGCCAGCAACTAAGCACCACACAGCTGCTTGCTCACTCCCCCACAGTGAGATGGCAGAGAGAATCACAAGGGTAAAAGCGAGAAAACTCGTGGGTTGAGGTAAAGACAGTTTAATAAGCAAAGCAAAAGCCGTGCACGCAAGCAAAGCAAAACAAGGAATTAATTCACTACTTCCCATCGGCACGCAGGTGTTCAGCCATCTCCAGGAAAGCAGGGCTCCATCACACATAACAGTGACTTAGGAAGACAAAACGCCATTACTCTGAACGTTCCCCCCTTCCTTTTTCTTCCCCCAGCTTTATATGCTGAGCATGATGTCATATGGTATGGAATATCCCTTTGGTCAGTTGGGGTCAGCTGTCCCAGCTGTGTCCCCTCCCAGCTTCTTGTGCACCCCCAGCCTCCTCGCTGGTGGGGTGGTGTGAGAAGCGGAAAAGGCCTTGATACTGTGTAAGCACTGCTCAGCAATACGAAAACATCCCTGTGTTATCAACACTGTTTTCAGCACAAATTCAAAACATAGCCCCATACTAGCTACTGCAAAGAAAATTAACTCTATCCCAGCCAAAACCAGCACAGCCAGGAAGCATGAAGACTGCATTCTCCAGCATATTCTGCCTAGGTGGACTCCGCTACATATGGACAGTCCGAAGTTACGGCACTGACTATAAAATTAGAGGGAAATGGTAAGGTGTAGTATTCTGTAACTGTTCGATACAGTCAAAATCCACCACCAGCTGTAATTCTCTGCTCTGAAGAATGGGGAATAGTCAGTTTCTATCGTTACTACTGCCTTGTTTAGCTATGCTGGATATGGCATTTTGTTGTGACTCCTCATAACCTCTAGCATTATAGGCAATAATATGACTAGGTTTTTGTTCTTTGAATTAGCGTATTTATTATCTAGAAACAGATAATTGTGGTTATGTATTTCTGCTTTACAGTAATGGATAAAAACAGGGAGGAACATCTGGAGAATTTTTTAAAGTACCACAATCTTTGTAAGATGTCTTACCACTTGAACGTGCTCCAAGCCTGCGCTGTTTTCTTTTTTGTCATGTCCTTTTTGAAAGTGAAGTACATCCTAAGATACAAGGCCCATTGTTCCCCAGGTGAGATGCCAAGCCTCTTGCAAAGTCTATACTTGCAAAAGTATATACATTAAGAAATCATAGAGACTCAAAATAAGATTTAGAAAAATTAAAAGGATTAAAAATGGAAAAAGTGCTTGTCTGTTCTCACCTCCGATGTATTACTCTGTTCACATCCATTTTGCAGCACTATGGGGACTTAAAGCACTGATATGGTGTGATACAGTTTTAAGCTTTAAATGAAAGCAAGTATAGAAAAAAGAGGAGGCAACAACATTCAAGAGTATATGTAGTGGGAGGCTGGATGCTGAAACACAATTCAGTCTTCCATATAAAGAAGCTTTTAGAGCTGTTTTCAAAAGCTTGAGTTCAGGTTATTTCTGTGCTAAAAAGTTTAAAATCTTCAAAAACAAACATAGCCAAATTTGATCCTAGTTCATAGGTTTTGTTTTGTACAGCAAAAAAAAAGACAATAAAAGGGAGTGTGTGTAGAATAAAGAGTTGTGGAATGTAACCCTCCACTAAAGGCTTTTTTACAAACTTTTTAAGAACAGAAGCTATATATATAACTAAAGGTGTAGCTTGATATGAGACATGTATTTTTGCTTAAAGTAGTGCTGAGAGATGGTGCTGGAAATCTAGACCTACCTTTGTAAACCTCCTTTACCAGCCACTGACTAATAGCTTTGACCTATGGGGTTCTGCTAATGGAGCTCAACACCTGTTCGCTTAACCTGAGGGCATCTTCTCTGATCAGATGCTTTTTCCTTCCATGTGGAATAAAGATTAACAGACAGGGGAGGATTAGCAGAGAAGGGAAGATTATGACTTCTCTGGAGGCTCTGTGTGGGTAGAGGCTGGTTGGGAATTCAGGATGCACACCCAGACAGTGGGGCTAATATAATATGCACGGCCTGAGAAGGTACATTTGTACTGTAGGGATAACTGAAGACCCAAGACAGGATCAGAAGGACTTTTGCTGATAGGTGCAAAAGATGCCACAACTTCTACAGGAAAAAAGCCCTTGTTATCTACTCCACATTTAATATGACTTTTGTAAGTATTGTTTTTAGCTGAAATTTCCTTTGGATCGTAAGTGATGTTTCTTCTCTTTGTGGCATGTGTGAAGAGCCAAACAGAAGGGAATTGATCACTGGATTGGGAGCTCATATTAGTTTAGGGCTCATCAGTAGGCTTGCTATCCTGTCAGTAGTCCCAGGGAAAATATATCAAAAGTGAAATGAGATTCACTCAATAAAGAATTACAGGATGGGAATGTATTAGTGTAAGTCAATATGGCTTAAAGGAAAACAGACACTAGCAAACAAGCCATGTGTTGTTTCTTAAGTAGAAGCACTAGGGTTGGAAAAAATAGTTGTGCAGGTGTAGTGGATTTGGGGAGCAAGAGGTACTCAACTTCACAGGAGTTTGTGATTTGCAAGAGTTAGCTGTTCAGAGCTGATAGGATAAGAGTTAGTGAACTGATCTCATTCTAGCTATTGATTAAGGAATCCTTATCGGCTGAGAGCTTTTGTTAGAAACTGCTACAACTCAGCATTTCTATTTACAGTCTGCAAATAAATAGGTAATAGAATGATATTTGTGGATGCTACATTACAGTGAGGAGAGGCTGGTAAGGCAAGACAGCCTAGATGGAGGGGAGTCATTAATGCAAAATAGACCTTGAAATGGCTGCATGCAAATTAGACATAGGTATGTTAGTATTTTATTGGTTTTTAGCTTGCATATTGGCACTGGCAAAACCATTAAGAGAAATAAGCCTGAAATTTTGATACACATGTTTTAAAAGGGGTGTTAAAGCATTGGGGCAATACAGCAAAGCATTGTCAGACTGATTTTTAAAAAGGCAAATGCCTTTTAGGGAAGACCTGAGGAATTTATGCTATTGAGTTCTTTCAGAAGTCCCTGGAGTAGCTGAGTTGACTATCCATTTTCTTCCATGGAAAGCATGTTTACTAAACTAGGGTGAGAGATGCCATAACAAATGGGTAGAAGTTCAACACGTGCAACTGTAATGAGAAAACAAAGCAGTAGTTCCGAAGAGCAGTGATTAAGCTCTGGAACTAACTATCAAGGGGAAAGGGTAGGTTTCCACTGTTTTGCTTTCTCGACATCCAGACTGGCTATCTTGCTGGAAAGTGGCTTAGTCAGATAATACTGGCTGAGTTTAGTCCAGAGGTAATGGTGCAATTTAAGGGCCTGATCTACAGGAGGTCAGACACCTAATGGTCTGTTCAGGCCTTAAGCTTTTTGAAGCTATGAAGTGATTTGAAGGTGAAAAGATTTGTACCTTACCAATTTCTGCACAGCAGCCATGCTACAGTTTTTAATTATTTTTATTCTGTGATGCTTGTATTTGAGGCAGAGTGGCATCAGAAATTTATGGAGAGACAACAAAGCAAGCAAGCTCATCAAGTAATATCTACATTAACTTCTGGTCTGAGTGGAAGGTTACATTCCACTTTCCAATAAGGTAATCATACTTCACCTGAAAGTTTGAATTTAACTAACAAAATACATGTTTAAATTTCTTGATCAAAAAGTGAGCTGCTAGAGTACATATTGCCACGTGAAACACTTTTTTTTTTTTTTTTCCCCCCTGTTGTGGTTTGCTATAGTCAAGTCAGGAAAATGTTTTCCACCTCTGGGTAGCTTTATGCCACATGCTTGCTTATAAGTGATGTTACAGTTTCTACTTTTTCACTAGTCAAGGAAGTCTGTGGGCCTGTGAGAAAAGACGTACCCAGCTTCTTACTTCTCACTTCTCCAG
This sequence comes from Calonectris borealis, assembly GCF_964195595.1. Taxonomy (NCBI): domain Eukaryota; kingdom Metazoa; phylum Chordata; class Aves; order Procellariiformes; family Procellariidae; genus Calonectris; species Calonectris borealis. The sequence goes on from NC_134315.1 coordinate 65,208,040, forward strand.
CAATGGTGGGATGCATTCCTCTATTTGGAGACAGGATCATCCCTGTTGTTTTCACTTGCTTCCACTGATGGTTGGAGAGTGGTGTTAGACAGCTAAACCTGTGGGAGTTTGGTCTGAGCAGATAATTAATTTCTTATTGCGAGTATGGTCTCTGGTTTCAAAGCCCATCTGGATGACTAGGGCTTTGGCCGAAGCTGTAGGGCTGTCATCAAATGACTGGGCACCTCTGGGTATGCTTTGGCTACCCAGCCATGGCTAGCTATGCAGTGCAGGTACCTTTGGGTGGGTTGGGTAGTAGCTGAATGACGGCATTGAGGGTGTCAGTGGCATCTGGCTGCTGGTCTTGGACACCTGAAGAGGCAGAACAACTGCTAAGCAGCAATGCTTGAAGAACTAAGTGTGTCGGATGGGAAGATACATATAGGTACATAAGCCTTTGAATCTCCTAATCACCTGGTTTAGTCTTTTTATTTCCTAAGTTGCCTCTTGCAGGAGAGTTATCAAACATGGGTGAGAAGCTAATAATAATTGTGCCTTGCCTGCAAATGAGGACTAGTGAGTGACACTGACATCTTATTAGTGCCAATAAGTGACAGAGCTGAATACTTTGGGAAAATGAAAAGGCAGTGGGTGATTTTCAAATCAGTCTTCCCTACCTCACATATGTGTAGGCTGTTAGCAGAATGATGGGGTTGTTCAGAAATGCCTTCTGCTGTCAGCTAGAGCCTGTGGCATTGGGCTTACTCTTAACAAAATTTACAGATAGTGATGCTGGTCATGAAATTGTGCAGATGCTCTTTGAAATCCCATCAGCGTACTGCCTCCTGGCATGATTGTGGATAGCCTTTGGGAGCCTGACAAAAGACCACTGAAAGAGAGAGATTGGATTATCAATTGTGATACTTTGTCACACTGGACTCTTGCATAATTTTTAATTAAAAAAAGGTAAATGACAATTCAATTACGTGTCCTGACATGCAGGCAGTCAATTTCATAGCCAATTGTTCCTCCTCTCTCTGCCCAAGGACAGACCTGGTTTTACCCTGATCTTGCTTTTGATGCCTTGTGACCATTCATCTCTCATTGCCAAGCTGCTGTGTGCACCAGCCTGTGCTGAGGAATCCTACTGCAGCTCATGGGGCAGTCAGCTTGGAGCTGCTGCTGGTAGGAAGAGCTCTGGCAGAAAATTGTCTGGCTTGTGTTGAAGGGTTATTACAAACCCACCTGTCCATCCTGTCCTCACACCAGGTAGTGGGGATGTTTAGGTGTCTTTATGCATGTGGGAGCTGGGAGGGAAGTAAGGTCATGGGCAGAATTGCAGGTGATTAAAGAGAAAGTCGGGTTTGCTTTGCATATATACTGTATATGGTTTTAGGTAAGGCAGATGAGGACAGATTCTGTACTCTAGCTCACACTGAGTAGATGGCTTGATTCCCACAGATGGCTGGGCCTTTCTTTCACTGAGATACTGTAATTGCTATGTTGGTTTCTGATGACTTATTTTTACTCAAATGTCTCACTAGGAGACAGATACCAGCCAGCTGCTACCCGCTCCTGAGGGTCTAAAACAATTATGATAGTTAAAGGAGAAGATGGTTAAAGATGTTCTATGTGCTCCTCCAAGCTAGTTATTTTGTTTCCCACACTTGTGGAGTTGGCAGGCATTTTCTTCCTTTGTTGACATATTAAAGTTGCTTCTGGCTGCTATCAGCATTGATTGTGGTATTAGCTTGTATTACAATAGGAGAGAATCTATGCAAATGGTTAGTTCTTCTTTCTCACCAGTACATAGCAATCAATTCCTAAACTGCTGGGGCTAGCAGAACAAATCATTGCGTTCTCACAAAATGAGATATATTCTGTTTTGGTGGGAAGCCCCTTGTACTTAGCTGGATTGATTTTTCCTGAGAGCACCACAAAGTCGACTTAGGATTTCCGCAAGTGAGATGCAGTACATAGGAAGGGAGTCTGTTGCCTCACGTTTTAAGGGCTTCAGAAATTAAATGTTGATTCTGTCTCACAGCAAATATAACTATGTTGTAGTGGGTGTATGGGCCTTCTGTTAGCACCTGTGCATCTCATGCAGGTAACGAGTCGTACTACTGTTCTACACTAAGCATGGACACAATGCAATCTGAAGTCAGTGTTGTTCAGTAAATTTAATACAAGTTGTAATTGCTTTCTGAGCAGCTGTTGAGGACTTTGCCCTTAAAGAACCGTGTCTGGGGTGCTGAAGTGAACCTCATCTTCTAACTGAAAGTTACTCTTGTAAGCTAATTCTTTGAAATACCTTCTGAAGTGGACAATTGATTAAAAAAAAACCCCAGAACAATGAAAATGAGATCATCAGGGATAAAGAAAACAAGACTGTACAAGGCAAGAGTTTTCCTGTAATTGATTATTTGTTCTCATGGTGGTGACCAGAGGTTTTCACAAAGGGTAGCCCTGCTTTACAGGCAGTTTGATCTTCTGTGCTGGCCTCATGGCAGACAGAAAACTGGTTCAGGTCCATTGGTGCTGGACACAGATGACAATTGCTGTACTCAGACTGTCTCAGCCAGGTGAATAGCCTTTTGTGAAAACAGCATGTTCTCAGTTGTTAGTTTTGGGTGTTCACCAACAGTTTTGTATGCTAGGTAGAGTTATAAACCTGTCCTGTGTCCTTCCTGTTAAACAAAGTCTGGTGAGCTGCACATGGCTGGGACCTGTGCCCTGGATGGGCCAGAGTTACAGCTCTGGCAGCTCAGCGTGCCGCATTTTCCCCAGTAACAGTCATGGAATTGTAAAGATCATCCAAAGTGCTACAGATGTGCAAGAGTAACTTAGCCTTTGTTTCCAAGGGATAGCCCATGAGAAGAGAGCCCAGCTTGAGTTAGCAGAACTGTACTTCTGAAAGCTGGTGTAGCATGAAAAGGGGGCATATTTTGGCACTACTTCCACAGAAGTATGTCAACATGGGCCTAATTCTGAGCAAGTAAGTAATCTCTGAATGAAATGGATCACAAGACTAAAGCATGTGCAGCAGAAGCTAGTTAGGAAATGAAGTGAAAATATTCTGTTAGATTACCTAGTAGTACAAATGGCTGCTGTAAAATGGCATTGGTTTTAGTACCTAAAATGTTCTCTGATCTACATCCCATTAAAAAGTTACTCTTTAAACTGACTAGTTGTTTTGGGGCATGTCTTAAAGAATCAATCATGTGCAGTATTGTTTTAGCTTGTGATGAAGGCTTTTCTCTGCTGCTCTGCACGGGATATGTTTTATTCATGTTTTCCATGCAGTTGGTTTTTTGTTTCCTGGAAATGGCTGCTCTGCATAGTGACCCGGAGAGCCACCTAATGTCTAAACAGCACCTCCACATCTGTGAGGGTGAAATAACTGAGTAGTTTTCCTTAATGAGCAGCTGAGTCCCTAAATGGAAGTTTCCACAACAAGGGGAAAGGCTATGTCTGCAGGACACAGCAGGCTGCTCTTGCACCTTATTCTATCCATCAGACAGTGACTCCCGTGGGCCCTGCAAGCAGAAGAAGAGAGGAAGCCATGCCAAACCTCTCTGCAAGGCACTTTCTTTGGGTTTTGCCTTATGACAGTCAGATGGCAGAATGTGGATTTCTGTTTCAAGCTTATGTTCACCCGCTGTGTCCATGGTGCAAAGGGCTTTGTACTATAGACACATCCAAGCTACTTAGCAAAGACAAGCAGGACAAAACAGACTGTGCTGAACTCTTTTATACCTGAGCTTTTATACCTAACGTCTTGTAGGCTTTCAGTTCAGCTCAGTTAAGGCTTGCCTTCGTATCTCTTAATTGTACTATGTCATAATTAGTTTGTGCATGGCTAATAGGGGCTTTAGTTGCTTTGAAACATACAAGCTGCATTCTCCAAGGATAGTTGTAGCCTTATGGCAGTTGGCTAGTAAAGGTCAGCACAAGTGCTTCTAAAAGCAGCAAGAACAGCACCCAGCATAGGGGAATATGCTGCAGAGTATATAAAAATTTCTCTAGAGAACATCCTGTGGTTATGAGCTTTTAAAAATTGCCTTCAGACTGCATTGCTTCTTGCTACCAGCAGTTTGTGTGCTTCGCAGGAGCGGAACTCCTTTCTCATCAGTGACAGTAGGAATCTGCTCAAGGAAGGGCTCTTCAGGCCATCCCTCCTCCTGAACTCTTTTTTTGTGTTCCTAAAAACCAAACAACTTATCTGCTTCCATAAAACCTGAGAGCTAGCCATACAACACTTGGTTAATTCTCAGACGCTTGCCACTTTGTCACATGGATCATTCTTGATGTGCTCTGCAGCTGGTCTCCTTTGCTGCTCCTAATCTCTGCTGAAACATTTTAAGCTCCTAAGGACACAGTGATTCACAGTGGTGTCATGGTTTATTTTCAGTATTAACATAGAGGAAGCATCATCTCACTGAACACAAGAGCCTCCAGGCTAGTGCATTAGGAAGTCTTGGGAAAAGCCTAAAGGTTGCTGAGCTGAGACTACAAAAATCCTTTCGTAAACATAGTAAATGAAGAACTTTTCTTAAAAACCTGATTTCTCCTCTATCAGAGATCTTGCTGGTGGTTTGTACAAATGTCTGCATATAGCATGGTAGCCAGGGATTTATTTTTGTTAGATGAAAAATGCCCTACAGGGATTTCTCTAGCATTGGAGGGCAAACTGTTGAATTATGCTGGTCCCTGGCGGCACCTTCTGGGTTTAAAATTCCTCAGAGGAAGGCCTAAGAGAAGGCTTAGCCAGAGTGGTTTTGCTGCAATACCTGGAGGCGAAATTAGTTTTTGCTTTTCCATTGGTTCCTCTTTAAGAAATACACTGCTGCTTGTTCTTTCCAAGATCTGTTTTGACAAGAAAAATTACAAAATGCAGCCAAGAGTTATGTAAAAATTTAGGATCCCTTGGGGGTTTGAATTTTTCAAGTTCGCTAGGTTTGGAGACGAGTCTTGGAAGGAGTAGTCTGAAGCTGTGATGGGAGGCCACACAAAGCCCTTGTGTGTCCAGGCAAATGAGTCCCATTTCTCGGAGGGAAAATGCAACCTCGTCCAAAACCCCCTTAATGCCAGTGGTTCAGATAAGGGAGGACATGGACCCTTGTCCTGTACCTTTAATTTACAAATGAGCTAATACTAGCCCACCTGAATTAGGGTTTCTGACTACCAGAGAGGACAGCCAAAGGTGAGATGTCCCAAACCACCTTAGAGTGGCCTGCAAGGTGGTCAGGGAGTAAGGACGCTTCTCATGCAGCATTACCTGTTGCACTGTGTGGTAACTAATCATCCAGTCTCCTGTAGCTGAGAGGCACCAGAGGAGAGTGGTTCACCTTTTAAGATGTGTAGGACATCTCATGCCCAGGAGAGCGCTGTTTTTCCTACTTGAGGGAGCCCACATGCCTTGAATGTTACATGCTTATACCACCTTTGGGCAGCATTCATTGGCAGGACAAATGGTATTCAGAGCACTCTCCCTGTTACCATGACTGTTTAGCCGCATGATCCCAAGGGTGAACCGTTCCTCTGAGAATTATATTCAGATCACCCCAATTGGTTAGCCTTTTCTGTAGAGATTGAAATAAGCCACGGATATGCTCACATGAATGGGAAACATGCTTGTGATGATCAGTGTGACAGTACATTAGTGTTGTCACTTCAAACTAAAAGGGAAAAAAGCGAGTTTATACATGTCAAGACAGAGCTAATGGGACAAAGTTATTTCTCCTCATGTCTGAGTATGTTTCTGTGTATGATTTTCTGGGGTTGTCCTAGCCATTCCTTTAACTTGTGAGTAATAACAATTTCCTTGACATGCTTCCCTTGTTATCAGAGCTTGCACTCTGATGGATGGAAAACTGCCATTTCATGTTTCACAGCCAGTGGACCTACTGGAATAAATGCACTTCAGCCAATTAGTCATTGTGTTTTTTTCTCTTCTTACTTGAGATGGCTGGCTCTTTGGAGAAATCTTTCTTTCTATACTGCAATACGACGAATAAAAAGCAGCTGAATATTACTGATAGCGTTTGGTGCTATCAGTCTTCTAAGAAAGAGAAGCTAGCAAGGGAAGCTAGCTTCTGTGTGCCTGTTGATGTGTATATGCCCTCTTACCGCACAGATGTGGAAGCAGCCACGATGCAAGATGCTGATTCTCAAACCGGGATTGCTTCATGTTCAGTCTCTTTTTCTCAGTTAGTTTCCTGTGGCTGCATGAGCACCAGGTAAATCGTTAATCCTAAGGGAGCAGTGGAAGAAATGCCTTCTCTTCAATGCATACAATCTCATCATGTGTACAATAACTTCATATTCATCTAGCGAGAAGTTCCTTTGGCTCCTGTCTGCCATAAACACTTTATTGAGAAAGCAGAGCCACTGGTGCTCAGTGATTCCCAGGACTGTGCTTTAATGCAAGTAAGTTTTGCTAAGGACATAAATATCCTTCCTTCCCTCACATGCTGGGTGATAGAACTTGACAAGAGCACTGGCAGTGTCAGGGCTGAGAAGTCCTGCTTTGTAAGATCTTTGAGATAGCAATATAGAAAAATCTACAAAATCTAGCCTGAAGCAAGTGCTCATTTTCAGCTGAAATCTTCCCAGCAGCTCCTTGTCAAAGGGAAGATGGAAGATGTATAACAGGCTCTGATCCTTGGCCGTGAGCTGAGCTGTCTTGGGTTGGGGAGCAACATTAATACAAATATTGTCACGCAGTAACGATAGGAAAATATCTTATCTACTTACTGTAATATAGACTTCCCTTGAGTCATGGAGTAGCAGGTAATAGGCAGTGCTGATGGCAGCTGTAATGAAGATGGTGACTGGATATCTTGGGATTAAGGTTTTGTTTTCTTTGCAGAAACTATCTCAGTGCTTGTAGCTGGAGAAACTCTTGTGTTTTTTCTTCAAAATGTGCCACAATTAACATCGCCTATGATTGAGGAAAGTGGAACAGAGTTGTTCTGGTATGGTGGCATGGGAGCCACAAAAAAGGGATGAAGACGTGCAAAGACTATTCCTTCTTCTCTTGCACCTTCCATCAAGTGGACAGGCTTAATAATTATGCAGCTATAGGATAATGAATGGAATTGGCACTGCTAGACTTGAGGTTGTACAGAATGATTCAGTGTGCCTTCAACACTTACGCTGTATAAACGGGATGGGTGAAGCAGGGAAATAAACTCATAGGGGAGTAGAAAGTGAGCCAGATAGATTAGTGATGTGTCTGAAATCCTGTGAGTTTGAGAAGAGAATTTGTGTTGGCGGGGTGCATGATTGTATGTACGTGCTTGAGACGCAGATCAGCAACTTTATTGCTACGTCTGGTAATCCCACCCGGTACAAAACACTGTGTTTACAAGGGTCGGGGGTGTTGGGCTTCTCATTTAGTTGTTAACTATGAAACTTGCTCTCTTAATACCATACTGATCCTGAGCACAGGGGTCTTGCAGCCACAGATTTGAATGGAGGAATTCAAACAAGGTAAAGGCTGTTTCTGAATGAGTTGGTACCAATGAAGTGTCCTGCTGGTCTCTACTACTCTTCTGTTTACCCAAATGCCATTTGCTATCATGTTTTCTCAACTCGCCTGCGTGGAAGTTGAGTAGGGACTGTCTCTGCCCCTTAAAACTGCTACAAATCTGTTAGACTGTACACATGATGGATCTAAATATACATTTAGGTAAAATATATAACACAGCTGCTAGGCAATTTATTTTCACCAGTGGAGAGATTATATTTCAAGACAGTGATGAAATGTCAAGTGAATTATAGGGTTTGTCCTCTTACTTGTGAAAGTAAATTGTATGTTCTATAATTTGAACCAGACTAGTTTTTAATTATGCACTGTTTTGCTTTGATTTACTAGGCAGGTTATCTAGAGGCCAAAACACTAGCAGATTTACCATAGTCAGTCTGGAATGACTTAAAGGGCAAACATTAGACCGAGTATGTCATTTTTAACAAGCTACCATAGTTTTTTGCTAGGCTTTCTTTCATTATTTACCTACAAGATTAACTCTTTTGTGGATTAGTATCAGCTTCTCCTTTCTGTTTTATGTTTTAACCATTACTTAACAACCCTGTAAATTCTGCTTATAGCTTACGTCCATAGGTTTCTGGAGAAATAGATGTAACTTGAATTTGTCTATGCAGAGCTTTTAGCTAATTGACTGCTCTTTCTTGTGGAAATCTGAGACTGGAAAGATAAGCTAGAGGCACTTAGTGGTTCAGAGAAATGTGTGCATCTCTGTGCTTGGGCAATGGTCCTCAATCTGTGGCTATTAGCCCTGTGCCTGGGACCCTGGGCAAGACCTGGAGCCGCAGGGAATTAAAGCCGAAACAGATGCTGCTGCTGCTGTGGAGCAGGTTGACTGGGAGAGCAAAGAGTTGCAATGCTGGTAGGCCTTAATTTCTTGGTACTGCTGCCCAGAGACAAGCAAAGACTGGGAGCCACCGTCAGTGCTGCTGTTAGACCCCTTTCACCTTAAGTCTAATTTTCCACTGATGGTTTGTGAGGAGTAAGGCTGTCCAGTCCGGTGAAGCGGTGGAGTGCATCCCACCTTTGAGCCACTGCTGGGATGCCTGCCCACAGTCACGTGGGTGCCGGGTAGATTGGTGAGGATAGGAGTTTGGGCATGGTCAGAGAAAGGCACCTGGGATGCAGAAGCAGCCAGGACCAAATGGCATCTGGTTAACTGGAGCCTTGCGGACCTCTTGGAACAGCTCTGGTTAGCAGCACACAATGGGAGATGATATCCCCGCACGCTCACTATAGTCCCGTGCTACTGATAGCAACACTGATGTCTAATCTTCCTAAACATATGATAGTCCAGCCAAAAACCAGTGAGATTTTACCCTCTTGCTCTGGTCTCATACTTGAATTTTGTGTTCAAATCCAATGCCAAAAGTTTCTGCAGAGAGATGATTTTCAAGGCAGACAAGCATTTCTTATCAATGGATTGAGTGCTTGTGGTCAGTAATGAAAATACAACATAAAGTACAACACGTCTTTGACTTTTTCCTGCATGCTGGTCATGGACCAGTCTGTATTCTGACAGCACATTGAGAGGTGCTGTGTGTAGACTTCCAATGTTACAGTAACGTGTCAGCCTCTAGAACGGCCAATTGAAATGGCCATTTGGATTAGTAAAGATAAAGATTAGATCTAGTTTGGATTAGTAAAGATAAAGTAAAGATTAGATCTAGTTTGGATTAGTAAAGATAAGACCTGAGAAAAGCTAAATATAAGGACCATGTGTTAACACCCCAATCTGCACATGATTAATCTAGTAGATTTGATAAAATTCATAATATACTGAGGCTGCAAAACTGTCATTAGACCAGAATCCCTGTGTAAAGTACCTAGTAAGTTTATCTAGTGTAAAGTAATCCACAGCAACATGAGGCTGTTTTGGGCTTCCATTGTCTTTGAAGGTTTTTTGAAGGCAAATGATTCAAATAAGAGCTGTTATGTGAAAATAAGGAGATGCTAACCTTTAGCAGAAAGTATTTTAGATAAAATGTTACATCAATAATTTGGCAGCAGGAGTTCAAAAGGGACACTGCAGGCAGGCCAACTGTCAAAATTTAGTGAGCACTGATACTCTGCTGGAAGAATGACTACTGTTTTCATACCTACTGATGCTCTAGCCTGACCCTGCTTCCTTCTGGGATCTTAAGTTCTTTTAGCCTGTTTAGCCTTAGATAACTCAGCTGTAAAATGGACATATTGGCATTCAACTTTTGTACTGAAAAGTCATTTCTTGACATGTGATCAAGTGCTGCAAAGCAAGCTGGTATTTGTCAGTGAGCAGTGGAATTGGATTTGTTCACTTAGATTTGTAATACTAGTTACTTAAGTTAGATTTTGAGTTGCTTTTAGGTTATTCTTTTATATCAGTACAAAATTTATAAAAAGGCAACAAATCTATCTGAACGATTACATAAGTAGAAAGCCAATTATTCAGTATCAGTAGTCTATACTCTGTATAAGTGGTCCCAAAGTGTATAGTGCCCATTACTAGTTGTTTGCAATAGGGGATAGAACAGCATCTGCCTCGCACATACCCATGACTGTGGTTTCTAAATTAAGTCGGGGAAGAAAATTTGGCCCTGCTCCACAAATAGCCTTTTTCTTTTTTACCTTCAAATATCCCTGTTTTAAAGATACTCCATAACCAGCAAAACTAGATGGAACTCTTCATTTACTGGCTTTGCCTAACAGTAAGTGCTGAATGTATGTACTGACCCTGCTATAAATATTACCAGAGCCTACTCTGACCATCCCAAAGCAAAGACTGTGGGTTTTTTTTTCATTTACTCATCATGCAGTTAGCATGCACTGGCAAGGTTGTGGAGAGCTAGATTAATTACTTGAAATATATTGGAAGCCAGGTAGTGTCTCAGACTGAATTCTCCACAGAGCTAGAGCTGTACTTCGTTATTTTTTAACAGTAAGTTTTTAATTACCTTGTCACTTACGTACACCAAATCTGTAGACAGGCTTCAGTGAGTCTGCATATTGCAGTACAGCTACTGAGTGTAGCACAAATGGATGATGTGCTTTATCTGGTAGGTCTGTCAAGATGGGTTTTTAATTCTTTGTATTAGTAATCACGTTATTGTATATACAACTTTAGAGTGTGCATGTTTTAAATTTTGCTCATGTAAAACATCTATTAGGAAAAAGAAAAACTCTACCAGTTGAGAAGCACCTTTTAGCATCAAGAAGCAATGCTGTGTTCACTGCCTCTTAGTGTCAAGGTAGCTTCATAAAATTTTTTTGCTGTTGTGGTGGATGTTTGCTGCTAGGCCACGTGAGTAACTGCTGTTTAGGCAAATTATAGACGGATATAGAGGGAATGGTTGCACTTCTCAGAAAAGGAGGAAATAGCAACAGGGTAGCTAATTAAAGTGATGCTCTTGTCAAGTGAAAATGAGTGCCAAGGAAAGTCACTGAAAGCTTAAGTATAAAGAAATGGTTATGGGAAATGGGAGGAGAGAAATACAGCCTCATGCTGCATTTGCCTTCTGCCTGGTGACTAAAAAATTAGCTGCAGTTGTCTGTGTAATACTACCCTGGCTGTGGTCTGACAATCACCATTTGTTCCCAGGCAATCTATTTTTCTCATGGAATTTGTTCTCCTGAAGTAAATCTGAGAGAATATTTATATAACTGTATCTGTCTACATCATGAATTTATTTTCATGCTGTAAACAAGTATCTAAGGCAAACTTGTAGACAGTGTCAAAGCACAACAGTGGAAAGGAAGTAGAAAGTCACTCTGTGGAGAGCGCCATCTTGTAATGAAGCAGTTAATTTTTAAGTTGTAAACACTTCAGTAGTGCATAGAGGGCTGTAATTTGCACTTCCTTTTCTACTTCACATGACTGTGCCCACTGGACATAACTGTATACATTAAAAAAAATAGCATCACGTTTTCACAGCAAATGGCATTACTTAACCAAGATTTTTACACTTGTTAAACTTTAAGGTCAGTGAAGTTTCTCTGGGTAATGGCAGAATCAGGCACTTCACAATACACAACCCAGGTTTGCTCTTTGCTTGAGACTAGATGTGAAGGTGTAAACCTTCAGTGTATGCAGTGAATGCAAACGGTAATTCTGTGCTTCTGGAGATACTCTGTGTGTTGCTGGCATGTGGAAGGTCAGGTGGCATGATCAAATCTGTTCCTTTCAGATTTGAAATCAAGGAATCGACAAATTGGAGGAAATGGAAATATTTTACTTGCTTATCAAGATCTATATTTCAAATGTGCATATTCAAATGTAGCCATTGAAATTCTCTGTTTTGTGGTCATGGTTTCAGGGACTGAAATATTTAACACCCGTTAACTTGAATGTAAGTTAAGCGTTCTCACAGCTGGGGATCGAGCCATATATGAAACTTGGGTGTAACCTTGAAGAAAAGAAAGCAGATAATCTCCGCTTAGCTGCATGAAAAAAATCCTGTGTTCAATACTTGTAGTGTATTATGTGGTATATTTCTAACTAAGTGTTGCTAGGTTGTTGGATGTGTGGCTATTCCTTGGATCCCTTTATAGATATGTGAGTTGTATGCTACCGAACACATCTATTAACCTTCATCTGATAGAATAACTAAATAAAGTATTAAAAAGCTGTACTACAAAGATAGACATCTGTATAGGCTGGTTGCTTCAGGTTCTGAACACTGTTGGATAATAGCAGTGTGGTGTTACTTGTGGCTTATCTGAATAGAATTATCAGGGTTTTCCAGCAATTGCTTCTAGCTGTTTCAGAGATAAGTGTGAGAAATGGAAAGCTTTGTGGAGAAAGGCTGGATGCAGATATGCAAACTCTTCAGACCCTATGTGATAAATAATAACGTGAGAATGTAAACAGTGCTGCTTTGAGAATGTGTAACAAGGATTTTCGAGATGGTGCCGTGTGACAGATATCCTAATTACAGACATGGAAAAGATTAATTATCTTATGTAAAAGTAATAATAGCAGTATCAGAAAAAATAGTTGTAGCACTTCATATTAGTGAGATTTCCTGACTACTTGATAATGCATGGTAGAGCGACACAAAGAATCCAATTTCTCGTTTGCTGTTATATTTCCTGAGGGTAGAAAAGGTATTTTATTGCTTTTTGCAAGTAATACTTCCATATCTAAAGCAATTGCTTGGGCTGGATGCTTCAGTGAGGCCCTGTCCTGATCCCTGATAGATGGGAACCAAGCCATGGATACTACCAGAACTGAAATTAAGGAAGTGAAAATGAGCACCACTCATACAGCCAGGGACAGCATCTTTAGAAACTGTTGTGGGGAGTCCAAGAATTGTGCACTCACTGTTTCTTATGGTCTTTGTTATTCAAGAGTTTGATGCCTGAAGTCCCGACTTAACTGCTTTGGGGACCCTGGAGGCAGGAAGGTGTAGTCTAGCAGAGCATCTACTGTGTAGCTGAAAGAGTAAAGGAAAAAGCACTATTTGTGAATTTGCTGCTATTGTGTGTTATTGATTCATCAGTGCCCAGTGCCTTAATACTGCAGTGATGTGAAACAGGTAAGCACATGATACCTCATTTACATCACATTTAGTGAAGTTACAAACTTGTAGAGAGAGAAAAGGATCCCCAAGTCATTATTTGCCATATGTGACCGAAGCACAGACTTGGCTGTTAATGGAAGATATTGCAGGCTAAAGAGAGGTAATCTTTTTTCACGATCCCAGGAGCAAGCTAGAATACTTAACAAATTTCAGCCTCATTTCTTTTTGATAATGGTCAAAGAAGTAGAGGTAATATTTGAACAAATGCAATTGCACCAAAAATGTTATCTGTGGGAAAATAGTTCAAAAGCAGGAAAACGCTTAAATTTGTGTCAGATTTCATTCTGTTAGTAAGATTTCATCATTGCATATCTTTGAGCTTCACTTGATTCATGCAGGCTTAATGCAGCAAATATAAGTTAACAAAGAATTAGCACTTGATCTATCACTAGCATGTGACAGCAATTGCCCTGTGTTGACAAATGCACAATAATTGATAGAGAGCTCTAGGGTGTCTTTAACAGAGCAAAGCTGGAGAAATTTGAATGCTGGCACCTGTTGCACTCAGATGACACACCTTCTGCAAGGCCGCATTGCACTTAGATAAAATGCATATGTTTTAACACATTTTTCACTGCAAGTGACAGGGAAATAATTTATCCATTCTACCAATTGGCATTCTACCAATTGCGTTGCAGGATGAACTAATCAGCTACACTCCTTGTTTTGGTATTGGAGTTTTCACTTCAAGCCCCTTAAAGATGTTCTCTATGACTTTGGGCACTGCAGTTAAGACTAGGTGCCACAGATAAGCTTGGCAATGGAGGAGGTCTGTGGCATGGTGGTAGTTGAGGTCGTTCCCTCTTTCCTCTGTCAAGAGGCACTTGGCTGCTAGGCAATTGCCACCGATGTACAATCCTAGTGAAGGAAAGCAAGGATTTTGGTATGTAACAGCTGGCCAGGACACAGCATGGTGTAATGCCAGAGATGCCCCTTCAGTGGCTGGGCTTGACTGTTTAAGTCCTCAGCCATGGAAATTACTCAGTAATTTATACAAAGCATCAGGTCAGACTTGATTTTGTAGTATGATCACGGGCAACTGGCTGTGCCAGATGAAAAAGTCTGGCTGACTGCTATGGTGAATGAACCTTAAACTCTCTCACTAATTGTCAACTCCTTCACTTCCGCTTGTGTTTTGGATGCTTCACGGGACTTCGGAACAGAGCTCTTGAATAAGGGGTATATAGGCACAGAGAAAAGTGAATCTAAACTGTTCTGTGCTAGATCTAGGAGGGAACCTACAGATATTAAGACCTGAAGAGACTCTTTACTAACCTTGATGGGAAAAAAATTTGACACATCATCCTTTATCTGGGGCTGAGGTATTTCAGGCATTTATTTGTTCAGACTGAGCTGTTTTATCTGTTTGATGTCCAAATACTCTCACCTTTAAATGCTGTGTGCTTTCCGTGTGCTCTTCAGATGTCTCCAAGACTCTAGCTGAGACAAGTACTTGACCTGAATCATAGGCCTGGAGAAAGTTGTTGGCTTCCAGGTGGGTTAAAAAAAAAAGTGCTCCTAAACTTCTGAGGAATGCAACAGCTGCTAGGCAGGGTTACCAACTATATCTTTGTGTCCTGTTACCTTGTTGGTGCCCCAGACACTGTCGCAGTAGAGCGACATGAGTAGTGCAATGCTGCAACTGGACTGAGGCTGGCTGGGCAATGTGGAAATGGTATGCAGAACCAGCACAAGGTTTCTGTACTGTTCGAGCAAAGTTTATTGTCTCTATCCCAAGAACAAGTGTGAAGAGAAAAGGGGGAGAGGGCAAGGATCCTGCAGGATGAAGGAGATTGCAATTGCTACTTCTCAAACTACAGACCCCTGATATGAAATGCCAATTAGGAAAAGCTGTTGGTTTCCGCACAGTGGCAACTGCTTCACAATTGAAGTTGAAACTGACTTTTCTGTAAAATCCCCATTATTCACCTTACAGGAATTTTCCCAAGAGAAACCAGTGTGTTTGCCTTCAAGTGTGACAGATAGATGCTTAGATTTCCTTTCCCCACATCTGGCAGCAACGCAGTTTCCCAGCCAAAAAGGAGGTCATGCCAGTGCCATGCTGCTGAGCACCCTTGTCTGAGCTTTTGCACAGTAGTGAACTTCATAGGGAGAAGTTGATGGTGGTTAAAATTAATGGAAAAAAAAAATGAAAAAGAACAAGAGAAATGAGTTCTTAGGTCAGATGCACCACTTCGACAAACAGTTTCAACCAGAAAAGGTGGGGTGGGTGAGAGCTAAAATTTGAGGGTGGGACCATCTCTTTTACGTCAGTACAGGCCTAAACTGATTATGAAAACTCGAGTATCCATCTGGTCAGCCCAGCCTGTGCAGATAACTTGAAGGAGTTGGGTTGTAAGAAGTGCCACGTGGCTTATTGGCATATATTTTCCCTTAAGTCTTGCTTTTCAAAATGCTTAAAATAAGACGCATGCTGCTTTTAAAGCCAGAGTTTAAAGCTGAAAAATGCCTAGTGTTGTAGGTATGTGACATAGGAAAAACCTGTCAGGAAAACCCTGACACCAGTATGTGTCCATGTATGGAGCAGTGATCTGAGACCCTGAGCTTCATCTCTCCAAAACACATTTGCAAAACTAAGGCATGTATCTCAGTTACTGACTAGGTCTCAAGACTGTAAGGAATATCTAACCTGTAGAGTCAGATCTTGTGTGCTCATCCTTGTTTTTGCTAGGAAGTATTGTTGTTAATGCTGAATGCAAGCACTGAGTTTGGGAGGGTGGTGACATTTAGTGATGGATGAAATGAGTGCTAAAGCTGTTCATGTAATGAGCAGTCCCCAAGGACGAGCATGATTTCTCCTGCAGAAGCCATGGATTCTGTGCGAATGCCTCAGCTGAACCATGGTCAGAACAGCTTGCAAAAGGAGAAGGGGTTATCTATGAGAAGGGCTCATGCCCTGCTCACTGCTGAGGGAAGGTGGGTCAGATGATTTTTGGCAGTTCAAGGTATTTGCAAAGAGAACAGATGAGAAAAGGAATGTATTTGAAGAGGGAACAGTCACACAGTTCATGTTCCTGCTAGGACAAGTTTGTATTGTTCTGTTAATATAAGCCATTTCTTAAGAAGGCTGGGAAACCAGGCAAAAATGTTGACACCTAAGGATATTTGCCCAAGGTTTTTTCCTCAGAGGTTATATCTTATGAGACTGATTCTGATAAAGGAAAATCTTTGTGCATCTTTCAAATTAGGAAATGACCTAGCAATTAAACCAACTTTGACTTCTGTTAATCACTCAGACCTCTGTTGCAAGGCTTAGTATTTTAGAAAGATGGCTAATCAACTGTAGTATTTGCATAAGCTTTTTTGTCCTGTTTGGCTATTCTTCTGCTTGGAAAGACGTGTTATTTTCTCCCTAAGTATTGGCTGGAATACACTTCAAGGGCTTTGTTGTTCATAAAGGAGTTTAATCAGTTTGGAACAAGACATCTGTGAGGCATGCTTGTATCATAAGGAGAGTGTGTCTTGTGTGTATATTCCCAGCAATGCTCTGTGCATGTCAGTTTTGCTGTTGGCATAATTGTGTACGGGACAGGGCTCAGGATATGTAAGTTAATCTGACACACTCTCATAGCTTAGGAGAGCTTATTTTGCATGAAAATCAAGTGTTTGAAAACTAAGTTTTTTCCTTTCAGCATGATCAGGAAAGGGAGACGCTGTGGTGGTCAATGAATATAAAGCATCACTCTGAAATTGTGTGGTCTGGTGATAGTGCCAGCTCTTCTACTGACCGGCCACACCACTCAAAGCAAATCGTGTGCCAAGCGTGTCTCAGTTCTGCTACCTGTAAAATAGGGAGAGTAACTGACTGCCTTCTCCTAATGCTTTCACATCTGTGGGGGACAACATGGCGTAAATACTAGCAAGGAAAATAGTTTTCTCTTCAGCCTCCCAACTGCTGTTCACAGTCCTTAAACACTTGAAAGTTTGCTATCTGTGGAAATAATCAGATCTGCACTCAAGTTAAGGTTTCGGGCCTGTGCAGAGCAGAAGTTAGCACTAATCCTGTTTTCTTCTGGGAAGAAACCTTTCCCCTGGAAAATACACCCTTTTCTTTGCAGGGGGCTACATTCACTTGTGGAAACAATGGATAAAAATGACTTTGCTGTGGCGCTAAAGTGAATTTGAAATTTCAAACTATTTCCTTTCAGAGTTGGTATCTATTATTCATCTGAGTGGAGCAGTTCTGAAATTTGAGATCTGTTCAGGGAGCACCTGGTTTCGACTCGAGAAATAATAAAGGAGAGGAAGAATAAAAAGAATGCTTTGTACAATATATGGAGCAATGGCACTTTGAGATGCTTCAGTAGACTTCTGTATCTTGAATGCAGCCTTTCATGTTACCTCTGGCTGCACTCACTTAGCTGCAGCCTCTATCTCTTCGTCTTATTTGGCTATTCTTCTCTTTGAAAGGATTTATACTTTTTTTTCCCTGTATGAATTGGCTGGAATCCACTTCAAGGCTTATTGATCATGATGGAGTTTACTTGCTTTGGAACAAGCCTCCGATGAGGCATGCTCTTAAAGTGCTTCCTACAGTTTATGGTCTATAGATCATAATTTTCTTTAATCTGCTTCCTCTGTAAACTTGCTGTGGCCAGGTTTTTCCCAGTTGCAGCTTGCTCCTACACTTCCAGTGAAGTGTGAGGATCCAGTGAACCTCATCCCCTCTCGAAGGTGATTGGTGACTGGTGAGCAAGGCTTGTTTTAAAAGGAGTTGTGCCAAGTTCCCCCAGATGTGTGAGTTTTGGAAACTATGCAGAAATGCCTCTTGCCACTTAGTACTGTGCCAGTACTAAGCTCAAATCAGTTCAAACATTTTTTTTCCTGCTAAAGAACATGAAAAGACAAGTTTCTTCTCATCTGTTGCCTCTTGTTGAATTTTTGAGAGATTTCTCTAACTTCACCATTAAGAGAAAGCTGTTTAATTTACTGAGGATTTAAAGAAATGTGACATGCACTGGCGGATCCCAACCTTGGAGTCGTGTAATTTCTTGTTAGAAGGAAAACAGGTTTCGCGGTAAATGTTCAGAGGCCGGTACATCCAAACCTGAACTTCAGAGCTGCAGTTCGTAACCATGCCCCGGCTGGGCTGCGGCGCGACCTCCGGCGGACGGGCAGCGGGTGACAGCCGCGGGCAGGGCTGAGCGCGGTGGAGCGGCCTCGCCGCCGCGGGGAGGGCGGAGGCGGCCTCCCCGCTGCACCGGGGTTGGAAGCCGCCAGCGAGGCTGGGTGGCGAGCGCTTGCGGGACCAAGGGGGCTTTGGGGGATCCCCGCCACCGCCCAGAAGCGGGCGGGACAGCGCGAGGTTGAGGAGGAGGGTCCCCGACCAAATGAATACATCCCTGCCTTTTGCGTGGCTCCTTTTTAGGTTCCCTACCATTCAAACCATGGGGTTTGAAAGTTGCAAGACAATTTCACAGTGTAGAGGTGGAGGTGGATGAGCAGTGTGGCACTTCGGAAAGAGTTCTGTGGTTGAATTGCTTACAATGAACACGTATTTTATGTGTACAGTGTTGTTTGTTACTGAACTTCTAAAAGAAGGCATAATTAAAGAATGTATGTGTATGATAAAGGTAGGTAAACAGGAAATAATAATAATAGTATTTCTGTGGCACTATTATTTCTGGTATTTCTTTTATTATTACTTCTGATAAGCAACTTAGGAAGTCTTATAAGCTGTGTCCTAATTCCCTCTTTACAATAGAATAAACAGTTACTTGGAATGGTTTAGTTAATCACTATTTTCGTGACTCAAATACATAAAATGCTACTGTATAGTAGTGAAGCGTGGATGACTGTGGGCATGCTGGCTGACCTTACAACAATTCCGTCAGTTGAAGGCCCTACTTAAGCTTTTGTTCTCTGGAAGTAACAATGTTTGGGTTTCAGGTACAAATAATAAGTTCTTTGATTTGCAGCGGATGACTTATTTGTGACAAGTTGAGAAGGCATGGGTAAGTGTGTACTCTGTTATGTTGCGCTGCTGCGATCTTATCTGACATGCAGTGTGCCTGAGTGATGCATGCTGAATGTAAAAATCTGATGCTGTAAGAGATGAGTTCATCCCTTTCTTGCTGTGGCTCACATCTTTCTACTGAAATACAATATTCAGTGTTTTTCTCATCACTAGTCTACAAATTTTCTTTCCTTCCATCACTTCACATATTGAAGAAGACTAGCCGTTACCTGAAAAATGTCTTTAAATATTTCTGCTTCTTAAATACTTGAGTTTTTGCTGTTTATTTTTTCACTGGTAATGAGCCTGTTCAATGGGAATTTGACAATTTCTATACCATTCTTAAAATGCAATTTCCTTGGCTAACCAGAACTGAGCTTTTTTGCTGTCCTTATGTTTATCTGTACATTAGTTTGAAGCATCAATATTCATAACGGTTTGGCTGAAAGTCACTTCTGTACCTTCTGGGAACAAAAGACAGTTGATCTTCATGAACACCACAAGCAGCTACTAGTGTCTTATTACTGAGATTGCTTGTGCAGTTTTTCTTCCCTTGACTAACAGAATCAATATCTCTTACCTCTTTGAATTGTCCTTAAGTTTTGGATCTTAGGCTGCAACGCTGGGTGTGCCCTAGTGAGTTATTCATACTTTTGCTGGGAGGTGACATTGTCTACTCAGGACTTAATCAGGGTCAGGGAGTAGCTTTCAGGTTACTGACTTCTGGGGGACAAATAGTGTTCTGTGGGGTTTTCACTTGTCTTTTCAGAAAAAGATATTTATGGCAATTTGTGAGACAGCATTGTAGCAGTTCTTTGGGAGGCAGGGGGAGGTCCTTAGTGCTCCGGTTGCCAATTTTGCTGTGCCACGTTTATCTCAAGCTGTACCTGCATGAGTTGGGTCAAAATGTTTTCAGTACTTGGAGAATGCATTTATTGCAAAGATTCCCTGGCCCGGAAGTCTGGATGTGATCACTTAGTTGATATTCTGCACAGCTGCTCATCAATCTGATTTCAGCTTTGTGGCTCCCATTATGCCTAATTATCACTGTCCTCGTGTTGTGGTTTACATGACAGCAACTAAACACCACACAGCCACTCGCTCACTCCCCCACCTCCTCTGGTGGGACAGGGCAGAGAACGGGAAGGGTAAAAGTGAGAAAACTCATGGGTTGAGATAAAGACCCTTTAATAATTGAAATAAAATAAAGAAAAATAGTAGTAGTAGTAATAGTAATAATAGAATATACAAAGCAAGTGATACACGATGCAATTGCTCACCACCTGCCAACCGATGCCCAACCAATCCCCAAGCAGCGATCGCTGCTCTCTAGCCCCCTCCCCCAGTTTATATACTGAGCATGACGTCATATGGTATGGAATACCCTGTTGGCCAGTTGGGTGAGCTGTACTGGCTATGCTCCCTCTCAGCTTCTTGTGCATCTGGCAGAGCATGGGAAGCTGAAGAGTCCTTGACTAGGGTAAACGCTACTTAGCAGCAACTACAACATTAGTGTATTATCAACATTCTTCTCATACTAAATCCAAAACACAGCACTCTACCAGCTACTAGGAAGAAAATTAACTCTATCGCAGCTGAAACCAGGACACCTGGTGAGAGGTTGTTGGGGAAACCTCCTACAGCTATTGCCTAGCCAGTGGCTATTATTGGTGTGGAGAAGTCCCTCATCTTCCTTGCATTGTGAAGGTCCTTGAAGAATCTTAAAACATGACATACTGTTGCCCTGACTTGTGCTGTTTGTGTGTTTTAGCTGTTAGCACAGCACTAAGGGAGAGTAGAATAACAGAAGTGGCTAATGCATACCAGGTATATGCAGGGTAGTGGAAAAGGGAAAGTAGCAAGAGGGGAAAAAGTGTGGAAAACTTGGGTAAGGGGGGGCTTCTAGTCTGTGGAGCTGGGCACCTTGTCTTTAGCTTATAGGTGTGTTGTAGCTTTCTCTGAGTCTAGAAGAAACCAAATTTTTAACTAAAACCACCATCTCATTCTCTGTGCAATATCCTTGCATGGAATTTTCCTGAAAATGTTGCACTCATAAGCATTGTGCTCTCTCCCATTTCCAATGTCTGAACTTGGAAGTTTCAGTGTTCCTTACATACTGAAGAACGAATAGGAAAGAGTAATTAAACTGATATATTTTTGTTTCTTTACACGTATATTTCACCAATGTCATAAATGAAGTATTGCAAATAGATGCTTAGATCTTTTCTTCATTAATACTGTATCTTTACCTCTTTGTCCCTGTTGTCAGGCTATGTCGAGAGAGTGCAGACAAGAATGGAGAACCTTCATCCCTCTAAGCCTCCAATACGTTCACAACGGAACACACTTGGCGTGTTTTGGGAATCTAGATTTCATCTTCAATGTGGCTCTGCATTACTTAATGTGCTTTAGGTGGTCCATTTCCGAACACTTTGTTATATTTCTAATATTGTGTTAAGAGTTAAAGCTCATGCTTGTAAAAGCTGGACTCCACTAGTTTCTTGAACTGTAAAGCCCTGCACAACATTGGGTGTCATTTTTCAGGGACTGTGTACATTTTCTGGTTGATTTACTTGAAACTTTCTCCAAAGTGTTTAAGATGTGTTATTGCTCAATTGACTTGGTCACCTGAGCGGTATCAAACCCAAATTAGCTTTACCTGTCTGCACTGTAAGTCACCTTAATATTATATATTTTAGATACATGCAAAGGACATTTATGTTAATGTCATAGCTAGAAAGATGCAAGTTAATAATTGTACTTTTTACAGTAAGTAGATAGTTGACTTCGTAGCTAAATTATAGAAGATTTAAATGATGAACAATGCAGCTATTGTTAGTAGTTCATGTAGTAAGGCAACTGTTTGATACCTTTTTTTTTTTCCCCACAAAGCAGAATGTCGAGTTACATGTGTGATGGCCAGTGAGAGACTGCAAGTCCTATTGAGCTTTGAATTGTTTTATGTGCGCATTTTATGAATGGAAGTAAGAGATCAGGTGTAATCCTACAATTACATATTTCTTGCAGTAGGCAAACCGGTGTGGGGAGGATTGGCTGTTTCACTGATAATCTTCTGTAAATGCTGGAAGTTAATGGAACTGAATTTGTCCTTCAGCTCTAACATATGGACTGGTGAGAAAACATTATGACCAAATGAACATTTTTAGATTAAGAGTTTGAGGTACTTTTAGAATTGCAACAAATCTTTTAAATGGAAATCTTCACATATTAACTGTGATATTTGATTGGTTTTGACTGTGAGGTCTGCCAAAATGTAAGAGCCTCATGAAATTAAAGTGTGGGATTTTTTGTGAGCTCAGAAACCTTTCTCTTCAAAGTTAGAAGATGGGCAAAAAAAAAAGTTCCAAACACTTGAAAGACAAAAATGAAATTTGGGACCATACCTACAGCTAAAAGTGCAGTTTTACTCAGTACAGCATTTTACACATTTCACCTTAATATCATTTATTAAGTGATAGTTTTATTTTCCTTGATGTTTTGAAAATTATCTGAACATTGTAATATTACAAGATTTGTTTTTCATGAAGAAATTAATTTTAATTGGAAAAGACCCATCTGTATCCTGCAGTTTTCCTCCAAGATGGAGGCTTTGTGGCTTGTTCTGTGTAACTGCAGAGTAATACATGAAAGTTATTAACCTCTGAGAAATGGAGGTTATGATAATGGAAATGCTGACGCATTTCATGTTTAGGGCTGCAAGGAGTGCTACTGTAATAACACTGTCTCATTTCACTGTGTGAACATTGTGAAAAGAGGCCTTGAGATGTTCGGCTCCTTTTAAAAAACAGATTTAATTTATCATGGAAGAAACTTCAGAACATACAGCTCTTGAAGTGAAATACTGGTTGCCCTGGTTTCGGCTGGGATAGAGTTAAACTTCTTCCTAGTGCTGTGTTTGGGATTTATTATGGGAAGAATGTTGATAACACACTGACGTTTTTAGTTGTTGCTAAGTACCCTACCAGTCAAGGACTTTTCAGCTTCCCATACTCTGCCAGGTGCACAAGAAGCTGGGAGGGAGCATAGCCAGGACAGCTAAACCAACGGGGTATTCCATACCATGTGACGTCATGCTCAGTATATAAATAGGAGGCGTGGTCCAGGAAGTAGCGATCGCTGCTTGGTTATCGGTCGTCGGGTGGTGAACAATTGCATTGTGCATCACTCATTTTGTATATTCTACCATTATTATTATTATTATTTTCCCTTCCTTTTCTGTTCTATTAAACTGTCTTTATCTCAATCCACAGATTTTACTTTTTTTTCTGATTTTCTCTCCCATCCCACTGTGGTGGGGGGAAGTGATCGAGCAGCTGTGTGGTGTTTGGCTGCCTGTCAGGTTAAACCACAATAGTTCTTTTTGGCGCCCAACGTGGGGCATGAAGGGTTGAGATAACGACAGATCTGATCAAAGCATGTTAAGGCAAAATTTGTTATAAGCATTCATTATATTGGTTTAATAATAGTCTCTGGTCACAAAGTTGATTTATTGGCTCTCAAAGTTGTGGGGTTGACTCTCAATGTTGGGTTATGTAACACCTTACTTGCAGTATGTATTACCGGTTGTGCTGTTTATCACTGCTCGGAACTGGGTCAAGGTTATAATTTTGCTTCACTGTGTAACACTGGTTTATGATATGATAAAATCATTCATCGTGAGTCTAATCTGGTATCTGTACTCAGCATTGCCATCATCTCTGTACCTCGGGAACCACCTCTTAGAAACTATTAATAATTACACTCTTTTTTCCTCCAAGAACCAGTTTATGGGGGAGACAGGGTGGGACACTTCCCCCACTTGTTCATCTTCCTGTCCAGATTTCCGGAAACTCCTTTTTCTTCTATCCTCTTCATGAAGCCCTCCATAACACTTCTTGAGAATTTTGAATATCCTTGGAATGTTCAAACAAGCATGTTCCTATTGCTATGTCTCCTGCGTGTGGTTCAGGTCTTGTTTAGGGTTAAACAACTATTTAGGAATACCGTCCAGAGATCAACCCCCGTGACAGGCACTGCAGGTACTCCAACCCCCGTGACAGGCACTGTAGCTACTCCAGCCCCGGCGACAGGCACTGCAGCTACGCAAACCCCAGGAACAGTCACAGCGGCTGAACCAGAGAACTAACCTGTGCCAGTATCAGTTGCACTTATACAGAAGAAGAAATACTCAAGAAAATCAGCTCCTTTAGTAAGGGATGAAAATGAACCAGGGCCATCACGAGAACAGGAGGAGGAAGAGACAGAACCCGTAAACGAGAAGGTGACCACCCCATCCCTATCCCTGGGTGAGCTGTGAGATATGCGAAAAGACTTCAGTCGTCGTCCAGGTGAGCACATTGTCACCTGGCTGCTCCGATGCGGGGATAACGGGCCAGTAGCCTGGAATTTGAGGGTAGGGAAGCCAAGCAGCTGGGATCCCTTTCTAGGGAAGGGGGCATTGACAAAGCGATTGGACAAGGGGCACAAGTCCTCAGCCTCTGGAGGTGACTCCTGTCAGGCGTGAAGGAAAGGTATCCCTTCAAGGAAGGTGTTATATGCCACCCAGGCAAGTGGACCACCATGGAGAGAGGTATCCAGTACCTGAGGGAATTAGCCGTGCTGGAAGTGATTTATGATGATCTGAACAACGAGCAGTTACCCAAAGACCCAGATGAAGTCAAATGCACCTGACCCATGTGGCCGAAGTTTATATGGAGCGCACCAGCGTCACATGCAAACTCATTGGCAGTAATGACCTGGAAAGATGGAGAGGAACAAACGGTGGATGAATTGGCTGGCCAACTGTGGCAACACGAAGAAAGTCTCTCTTCCTCCTTACAGGCCTGTGTCTCTGCTGTGGAGAAACTGTCTCAGGAGGTCCACCAACTCAAAGAGGACATGTCCTACTCCCCACCTGCATGGGCCAGTGTCTCAACCATGAGGAGTAAGTGTCCCTCTGCTCAGGAGAGGAGATACCGTGGGTACACACCCCGGGGCACCCTATGGTTTTACCTGTGTGACCACGGAGAGGACATGAGGAAGTGGGATAGAAAATCTATCTCGACCCTAGAGGCACAGGAAAAACAAGCAAGGAAAAACAACCACCAAAGGGGGTTCTTCCAGGAAAACTGCTGCTCCAGTCTCCAGTGAGCAGTTCCCCAGACAGAGCAGAAGGGCTGACTCCACTTCCGACCTTAATAAAGGCACTTCTGATTTGTACTTACAAGAAGTGGGTAGCGAATACGATGACCAGGACTAGAGGGGCCCTGCCTCCAGCCAGGTGGAGGAAAGGGACAACCGGGTTTACTGGACTGTGTGGATTCGATGGCCTGGCACATCGGACCCACAGGAGTATAAGGCTCTCGTAGACACTGGTGCACAGTGTACCCTGATGCCATCAAGCTATAGAGGGGCAGAACCCATTTGTATTTCTGGGGAGACAGGGGGATCCCAAGAGGTAACTGTGTTGGAGGCCGAAGTAAGCCTAACTGGGAATGAGTGGCAGAAGCACCCCATTGTGACTGGCCCAGAGGCTCCGTGCATCCTTGGCATAGACTACCTCAGGAGAGGGTATTTCAAGGACCCAAAAGGGTACCGGTGGGCTTTTGGTATAGCTGCCTTGGAGACGGAGGAAATTAAACAGCTGTCCACCTTGCCTGGTCTCTCAGAGGACCCTTCTGTTGTGGGGTTGCTGAGGGTCGTAGAAAAACAGCTGCCGATCGCTACCACAGCGGTGCACTGGCAGCAATATCGCACCAGCCAAGACTCCCTGATTCCCATCCATAAGCTGATTCGTGGACTGGAGAGCCAAGGAGTGATCACCCTTTAACAGTCCCATATGGCCAGTGCGAAAGTCCAATGGAGAGTGGAGACTAACAGTAGACTGTTAGTGGCCTGAATGAAGTCACACCGCCGTTGAGTGCTGCCGTGCCGGACGTGCTAGAACTTGTCGTGGTTTAGCCCCAGCCAGCAAAAATAAACGCCACGCAGCCGCTCGATCACCCCCCCCGGTGGGATGGGGGAGAGAATCGGGAGGGCACAAGTAGGAAAGCTCCCGGGTTGAGATAAAAACAGTTTAATAATTGAAATAAAACTAAGTAGAACAGTAATAATAACAATGAGAACAACAACAATAACAGAATACACAAAGCAGGCAATGCACAACACAACCGCTCACCGACCACAGACTGCGTGTCACGAACGGGGGCGAGCCCCCCCCCCCCATACCTGGTTTTTATACTGAGCATGATGTCACATGGTATAGAATACCCCATTGGCCAGCTGGGTCCACCACCCCGGCTGTGCTCCCCCCTCCTGGTGCAAGCATCACCCAGCAACAGCCAAAGCATCAATGGGCCATCGACGCTCCTTTCACACCGAACCGAAACACAGCACACCCCCAAGCTACTGGGAAGAAAGTTAATCCTGTCCCAGCTGGAACCAGGACAGAACTTCAACACGAACTGGAGTCCAAGGCAGCCAAGTGGTACGCCACAACTGATATCGCTAATGCGTTCTTCTCAATCCCTTTGGCAGCAGAGTGCAGGCCACAGTTTGCTTTCACTTGGAGGGGTGTCCAGTACAGCTGGAATCAACTGTCCCAGTGGTGGAAACACCGCCCTACCATTTGCCATGGACTGATCCACACCGCACTGGAACAGGGTGAGGCTCCGGAACCTGCAATACATTGATGACATCATCGTGTGGGGCAACACAGCAGAAGAATTTTTTGAGAAAGGGGAGAGAATAGTCCAGATCCTTCTGAAGGCCGGCTTTGCCATAAAACAAAGTAAGGTCAAGGGACCTGCACATGAGATCCAGTTTTTAGGAATAAAATGGCAAGATGGACGTCGTCAGATCCCAATGGATGTGATCCACAAAATAACAGCCATGTCCCCACCAACTAGCAAAAAGGAAACACAAGCTTTCTTAGGCGTTGTGGGTTTTTGGAGAATGCATATTCCAAATTACAGTCAAATCGTAAGCCCTCTCTATCACGTGACCAGGAAGAAGAACGACTTCAAATGGGGCCCTGAGCAACGACAAGCCTTTGAACAAATTAAATGGGAGATCGTTCAGGCAGTAGCCCTTGGGCCAGTGCGGGCAGGACAAGATGTGAAGAATGTGCTCTGCACCGCAGCCGGGGAGAATGGCCCCACCTGGAGCCTCTGGCAGAAAGCACCAGGGGAGACTCGAGGTCGACCCTTAGGGTTCTGGAGCCGGGGATACAGAGGATCCGAGGCCCGCTACACTCCAACTGAGAAGGAGATATTGGCAGCATATGAAGGGGTTCAAGCTGCTTTGGAAGTGGTTGGTACTGAAGCACAGCTCCTCCTGGCACCCCGACTGCCGGTGCTGGGCTGGATGTTCAAAGGGAGGGTCCCCTCTACACATCATGCAACCAATGCTACGTGGAGTACATGGGTCGCACTGATCACACAACGGGCCCGAATAGGAAACCCCAGTCACTCCGGAATCTTGGAGGTGATCAAGAACTGGCCAGAAGGCAAAGATTTCGGAATATCCCCAGAGGAGGAGGTGACGCGTGCTGAAGAGGCCCCACTGTATTATAAACTACCAGAAAATGAGAAGCAATATGCCCTGTTCACGGATGGGTCCTGTCGCCTTGTGCGAAAGCAAGGGAGGTGGAAAGCTGCTGTATGGAGCCCTATATGTCAAGTTGCAGAAACTGCTGAAGGAGAAGGTGAATCGAGTCAGTTTGCAGAAGTGAAAGCCATCCAGCTGGCCTTGGACATTGCCGAACGAGAAAAATGGCCAGTACTTTATCTCTGTACTGACTCATGGATGGTGGCAAATGCCCTGTGGGGGTGGTTGCAGCAGTGGAAGCAGAACAACTGGCAGTGCAGACGTAAACCCATCTGGGCTGTCGCATTGTGGCAAGATATTGCTGCCCGGGTAGAGAACCTGGTTGTAAAAGTACAAGCACAGTCATAATGGAACCAGAACTGGCCTCGGCATGCAATAATTCAACACCACACACTATCTTTCCTGCCCTGAAAGACTGTTATGACAGCTGGAGCCCGAAGTCATGGACTCAATGAACTTAATGGACATTTTAGAGGGATGGCCCATAGGCAATGATATCTGTGTGTATATATCAAAAGGCAGGAAAAGTGGTGATGATTAATTGGAATGTATTGGAAAATGTGAGACCTGGGCATGACATAGATGTATAGAGTAAGGGGTGCATACTGTCCTGGTTTCGGCTGGGATAGAGTTAAACTTTTTCCTACTGCTATGTTTTGGTTTTAGCGTGAGAAGAATGTTGATAACACACTGATATTTTTAGTTGTTGCTAAGTACCCTATAGTTAAGGACTTCTCAGCTTCCCATGTTCTGCCAGGTGCACAAGAAGCTGGGATGGAGCACAGCCAGGACAGCTAACTCAACTGGCCAACGGGGTATTCCATGCCATATGATGTCATGCTCAGTATATAAATAGGAGGCGTGGTCCAGGAAGTAGCAATCGCTGCTTGGTTATCGGTTGTCAGGTGGTGAGCAATTGCATTGTGCATCACTCATTTTGTATATTCTACCATTATTATTATTATTATTATTATTATTATTATTATTATTATTATTATTACTATTACTACTACTACTACTACTACTACTACTACTACTATTTTCTCTTCCTTTTCTGTTCTATGAAACTCTTTTTATGTTAATCCACAAATTTTACCTTTTTTTCGATTCTCTCTCCCATCCCACTGGGGGGGTGGGGCAGGAGTGAGCGAGTGGCTGTGTGGTGTTTGGCTGCCTGCCGGGTTAAACCACAACACTAGTTTTAATCATAGAAGAGGTATAATGTGGACAGTAGAAGTGTGGATTTTTTTTATATAGATAACTAGGAGCTGTGAGTTATTTTTAAGGCTAGTTCATAGAATCATAGAATCATTTAGGTTGGAAAAGACCTTTAACATCGAGTCCAATCGTAAACCGAACACTGCCAAGTCCACCACTAAACCATGTCACTAAGCACCACATCTATACATCTTTTAAATACTCCAAGGATGGTGACTCAACCACTTCCCAGGGCAGCCTGTTCCAATGCTTGAAAAAACTTTCGGTGAAGGAATTTTTCCTAATGTCCCATCTAAACCTCCCCTGGCACAACTTGAGGCCGTTTCCCCTTGACCTATCACTAGTTACTTGGGAGAAGAGACCAACACCCACCTCACTACAACCTCCTTTCAGGTCGTTGTAGAGAGCAATAAGGTCTTCTCTCAGCCTCCATTTCTCCAGGCTAAACATCCCCAGTTCCCTCAGCCGCTCCTCATGAGACTTGTTCTCTAGACCCTCTGCCAGCTTCGTTGCCCTTCTCTGGACATGCTCCAGCACCTCAATGTCCTTCTTGTAGTGAGGGGCTCAAAACTGAACACAGGATTCGAGGTGCGGCCTCACTAGTGCTGAGTACAGGGGCACGATCACCTCCCTGCTCCTGCTGGCCACACTATTTCTGATACAGGCCAGGATGCTGTTGGCCTTCTTGGCCACCTGGGCACACTGCCGGCTCACATTCAGCTGATTGACTAACAATACCCCCAGGTCCTTTTCTACTGGGCAACTTTCCAGCCGCTCTTCCCCAAGCCTGTAGGTTATTGTGACCCAAGTGCAGGACCTGGCACTTAGCCTTGTTGAATCTCATATAACTGGCCTTGGCTCATTGATCAGCCTGTCCAGATCCCTCTGTAGAGTCTTTCTGCCCTCAAGCAGATCAACACTCCTGCCCAACTAGGTGTCGTCTGCAAACTTACTGAGAGTGCATTTGATCCCCTGTCCAGATCATTGATAAAGATATTAAACAGAACTGGCCCCAATACTGAGCTCTGGGGAACACCACTTGTGACCGGCCGCCAACTGGATTTAACTCCATTCATCACAACTCTTTGGGCCTGGCCATCCAGCCAGTTTTTTACCCAGTGAAGAGTGTACCTGTCCAAGCCATGAGCAGCCAGTTTCTCCAGGGGAATGCTGTGGGAAATAGTGTCAAAGGCTTTACTATAGGTAGACAACATCCACAGCCTTTCCCTCATCCACTAAGTGGGTCACCTTGTCATAGAAGGAGAGCAGATTAGTCAGGCAGAACCTGCCTTTCATAAATCCCTGCTGACTGGGCCTGATCACCAGGTTGTCCTGTACATGCCGTGTGATGGCACTCAAGATGATCTGCTCCATAACCTTCCTCGGCACCGAGGTCAGACTGGCAGGCCTGTAGTTCCCCGGATCCTCCTTCTGGCCCTTCTTGTAAATGGGCGTCACGTTTGCTAACCTCCAGTCAACTGGGACCTCGCTGGTCAGACAGGACTGCTGATAAATGATTGAAATGGCTTGGTGAGCACTTCCACCAGCTCCCTCAGTACCCTTGGGTGGATCCCATCCGGCCCCATAGATTTGTGTGTATCTAAGTGGTGTAGCAGGTTGCTAACCATTTCCCCTTGGATTATGGGGGCTTCATTCTGCTCCCCTGTCTCTGTCTCCCAGCTCAGCGGGCTGGGTACCCCAAGAACAATTGGTCTGACTATTAAAGACTGAGGCAAAGAAAGCATTAAGTACCTCAGCCTTTTCCTCATCCTCTGTCACTTTGTTTCCCCCCGCATCCAATAAAGGATGGAGATTCTCCTTAGCCCTCCTTTTGTGTGAATGTATTTATAGAAACATTTTTTACTGTCTTTTACCGCAGTAGCCAGATTAAGTTCTAGTTGGGCTTTGGCCCTTCTAATTGTCTCCCTGCATAACCTGACGACATCCTTGTAGTCCTCCTGAGTTGCCTGCCCCTTCTTCCAAAGGTCATAAACTCTCTGGTTTTTCCTGAGTTCCAGCCAAAGCTCTCCGTTCAGCTAGGCCGGTCGTCTTCCCCGCCAGCTCATCTTTCAGCACATGGGGATGGCCTGCTCCTGTGCCTTTAAGATTTCCTTCTTGAAGAATGTCCAGCCTTCCTGGACTCCTTTGCCCTTGAGGACTGCCTCCCAAGGGACTCTGTCAACCAGGCCCCGAAACAGGCCAAAGTCTGCCCTCCGGAAGTCTCTTAGGTGGCAGTTTTGCTAACCACCCTCCCTACTTCTCTGAGAATCAAAAACTCTATCATTTCATGATCGCTATGCCCAAGACAGCCTCCAGCCATCACATCCTTCTCTGTGCCTCTGACACAAGTCCTCCTCCGACCCGTTCACAAACAACGGGTCCAGCAGGGCACCTTCCCTAGTTGGCTCCCTCACCGTGTCAGGAAGTTATCTTCCACACACTCCAGGAACCTCCTAGACTTGTTTCCTCTCTGCTGTATTGTATTTCCAGCAGACATCTGGTAAGTTGAAGTCCCCCACGAGAACAAGGGCTAGCGATTGTGAGACTTCTCCCAGCTGCTTATAGAATATTTTGTCTGCCCCTTCATCCTGGTTGGGTGGTCTATAACAAACTCCCACCATGATATTTGCCTTGTTGGCCTTCCCCCTGATTCTTACCCATAAACACTCAACCCTTTCATCATCATCGTCAAGCTCTAGACAGTCAAAACACTCCCCAACATACCCGGCTATCCCACCACCTCTCTTCCTTGCCTATCCCTTCTGAAGAGTTTATAGTGATCCATTGCAGCACTCCAGTTGTGTGAGTCATCCCACCACACGTCCATGATTGCAACTATATCAGTTTTCCAGCTGCACAATGGCTTCCAGCTCCTCCTGTTTGTTGCCTACGCTGTGTGCATTGGTGCAGATGCACTTCAGTTGGGCTATTGATCCTACCACCTTTTCTGGGGGAGAAGCCCTAATTCCTATGTGACCATTCTTAGGCGCTTCTGTGGTTTCTAACACATCAATAACCCTCGTGTCTTTGCTGCCACGTGGATCTCCATCACCTACCTCCACTGAGATGGCAGACCGAAGGACCTCACTAGCACGCTGTCCCCAGGCTTATCTCTAGCAAGCCTGGTTTTATCCCTTCCCCCCTTCAAATCTAGTTTAACACGCTTTCAATGAGCCCTGCTAACTCCTGTACAAAGATCCTTTTCCCCCTTTGAGACAGGTGTACCCCATCTGTTGCCAGCAGGCCTGGTGTCATGTAGACAGACCCATGATCAAAAAACCCCAAATTCTGCCAGTGACACCAGGCTTGGAGCCAGGTATTGACCTGCTGGCTCTTAAAGCATAGTAGAGAATGCTGAAAAAAATTGGAATATTATAAGGACACTGGAATTTTTGGTAGTCTGAGGGTGACTGGTAACTCTCCCCTTGGGAAGGAGCTTGCAGAACAACCAAGTTAGTGCACACAAAAGCATCAAGTAAATGGAGGGTTTGTAAGTGAGTCTGAATTGGAGTGCCTGCCCAAGAGCTAGGCTGTACTTCCAAATTGCTGGGGGTGATATGTAAATAAGTTTATTGGGGGTGGGGGGCAGTGCTGAAGGTGCTGCACCCTGCATTTCTAACTCAGGTTTTGAATTTGCACTGAGATTGATGTGATGTAATTATTCACTAACCTTGCGATGAAGAGGGCAACAAAACATTGTTTTACCGTGCTTACCAGCCCATCAGCTTCAGGAACTTCATGTGCAGTAATTCACCAACTGATGCATTTCTGAGTGCTAAGGCTTCATTTTCAAGCCTTTGGAATATAGTTATTACTTTAAATGAATGAAGCTAATCCTTAATGAGTGAAGATGTTGGAGAGCGATCTGTCTCATTCTCTTGCATGTTCTGTAAAACATGCTATTTTCCAAGTGCAGTACGATACTGAAAGTTCAGGTGAAAGGTGCTAATTTCCTGAGTGCAAATGTCTGCAACTGAGTATTGTTGGAGACCCCCTGAGAATTCTAAGTGGTTCGCCTCTCAGGATTTAGTACCTTCCTGGGTACATCTGACATGGTGTTGCTCTTTTGTCTTCGCCTAAAATAATGCTAGAACAGTATCGTTCTCTTCTGTTGAACATCAGCTAATGCTGACAGTACTGTGAGAAAGTACAAACAAGAAAACCCAACCCTTTCTTTTGGATTTTATTGTTTTCCATATGATTATGAGTGGAACCGAATATCTGAAGCGTTCTTGTACATTACAAAAACAATCTATTGCAGCTAGTGAACAATAAATATGAAGAATCATAACCACCTCAACTCTTCCTGGTGGTTGAATTAAATTATATACCGTTTCTAATAACACTGTAAAATTCTTTGGGCAAAACAAAACCATTCTTTTTGTAGATTAAATATACCTCTCATAGCACATACTCGGCATTACGACTGAGATTTGACTCATAATACAATTGTTCTTTTACCAGTGTAGCACTGGGTTTAATTTCTTGTTCTGTAGCTTCCAGGAAGCCTTTTTCCCTTTAGTCATCAGGTACAAGCATGTCTTAAATGACCCATGGTGTGCGTCTTATGGTAAGAATTAGAAATGGGAGAACTGCTTTGGATGAAATATTAAATGACCAAGCTTTAATCTCAAAAATGGGGCTAAACTTCTGTTAGATTGTGGACCCCATAACTTCTCCTTTTATGTTGCCTTGTTGTCGTGGTTTAACCTGGCAGGCAGCCAAATACCACGCAGCCGCTCACTCACTCCCCCCGCCCCCCAATGGGACGGGGAGAGAATCG
Source organism: Calonectris borealis (assembly GCF_964195595.1). Lineage (NCBI taxonomy): Eukaryota > Metazoa > Chordata > Aves > Procellariiformes > Procellariidae > Calonectris > Calonectris borealis. Next base: position 65,241,711 of record NC_134315.1, read on the forward strand.
GAAGGGTAAGAGTGAGAAAAACTCGTGGGTTGAGATAAAGACAGTTTAATAGAACAGAAAAGGGAGAATAATGATAATAAATAATGATAGAATATACAAAATGAGTGATGCACAATGCAATTGCTCACCACCCACGCTGACCGATAACCAAGTAGCGATCGGTACTTCCTGGATCACGCCTACCATTTATATACTGAGTATGACGTCACATGGTATGGAATACCCCATTGGCCAGCTGGGCTGGCTGTCCTGATTATGTTCCCTCCCATCTTGTGTACCTAGCTCAGTCAGTAGGCACGGGAGCTGTCCTTGGACTAGGAGGGCACTTAGCAACAACTGAAAACATCAGTGTGTTATCAACATTCTCCTCGTACTAAATCCAAAACACAGCACTAGGAAGAAATTTAACCCTATCCCAGCCGAAACCAGGACAGTATCCACCCCTTATTCCATACCATTTACGTTATGCTTAGGTCTCACATTTTTCGATACCTTTCAATTAATCATCACTATCCTTTTTATATATATACATATATAATACATATACATACATATATACATATAATACATATACATACATATATACACATAAATATATATAAATGTCCATTGAGTTCTTTTAGTCCACAACTTTGGGCTCCATCTGTCATAACAGTCTTTCAGGGCCAGAAGGATGGTGTGTGGTGTTGGGCTGTTGCATCCGGAAGCCAGTTCTCATTTCGGTACTGCTGCGCTCGTCCAGTTCTATCATCGTTGCACTTTGCTCGGTTTCATCGGAGTTAGTTCATTCTTCATTAATCTGGGTGATTTTCACTGCTATACCATTGATAGCAACCATAGAAATAATGATATACAATATCATATAACAATTGACATTATAAAATTCAGTTCACTGGCTATTTTCACCCAAAATCAAATCCCCTTGAGGTACACACCGGACTTGCCCATCCTTTCGCATCACCCACCAAGTGCACCCAGGTCCTTGAGCAAAAGCAATCCCATGGATGGGTTTTCCCTTGCCAGAGGCAGGAGTAACCCAGACTGTCTTCCCCAGCATATTTCTTATGTGCACGACAGGGACTTTATCTCCATCTACAGTACGTAAAAGTCTTGATTGGGCAGGGCCAGCTCGATTAACAGACCCCCTAGTGTTGACTAACCAGGTGGCTTTTGCTAAATGTGTGTCCCAATGCTTGAATGTCCCACCACCCATTGCCCTCAGTGTAGTCTTTAACAGCCCGTTGTATCGTTCGATTTTCCCGGAGGCTGGTGCATGGTAGGGGATGTGATAGACCCACTCAATGCCATGCTCTTTGGCCCAGGTGTCTATGAGGGCGTTTCGGAAATGAGTCCCGTTGTCTGACTCGATTCTTTCTGGGGTGCCATGTCGCCATAGGACTTGCTTTTCAAGGCCCAGGATGGTGTTCCGGGCAGTGGCATGGGGCACAGGGTATGTTTCTAGCCAGCCGGTGGTTGCTTCCACCATGGTGAGCACATAGCGCTTGCCGTGCCGGGTTTGTGGGAGTGTGATATAATCAATCTGCCAGGCCTCCCCATATTTGTATTTCAACCATCGTCCCCCATACCAAAGAGGCTTTACTCGCTTGGCTTGTTTGATTGCAGCGCACGTTTCACATTCATGGATAACCTGTGCAATAGCGTCCATGGTTAAGTCCATCCCTCGATCACGAGCCCATCTGTATGTTGCATCTCTTCCTTGATGGCCTGAGGCATCATGGGCCCACCGAGCTATAAATAATTCACCCTTATGTTGCCAGTCCAGATCCACCTGAGCCACTTCAATCTTAGCAGCCTGGTCCACCTGCTGGTTGTTTTGATGTTCTTCAGTGGCCCGACTCTTGGGTACGTGAGCATCTACGTGACGTACTTTTACAACCAGGTTCTCTACTCGGGCAGCAATATCTTGCCACAATGCGGCAGCCCAGATGGGTTTACCTCTGCGCTGCCAGTTGTTCTGCTTCCACTGCTGCAACCAACCCCACAGGGCATTTGCCACCATCCATGAGTCAGTATAGAGATGAAGTACTGGCCATTTTTCTCGTTCAGCAATATCCAAGGCCAGCTGGATGGCTTTCACCTCTGCAAACTGGCTCGATTCACCTTCTCCTTCAGCAGTTTCTGCAACTTGGCGTATAGGACTCCATACAGCAGCTTTCCATCTCCAATGATTTCCCACAAGACAACAGGACCCATCAGTGAACAGGGCATATTGCTTCTCGTTTTCTGGTAGTTTATTATACGGTGGGGCTTCTTCAGCACGTATCACCTCCTCCTCTGTGGTTATGCCAAAATCTTTGCCTTCTGGCCAGTTCGTGATCACCTCCAAGATTCCTGGGCGACTGGGGTTTCCTATTCGGGCCCGTTGTGTGATCAGCGCGACCCACTTACTCCACGTAGCATCGGTTGCATGATGTGTGGAGGGGACCCTCCCTTTGAACATCCAGCCCAGCACCGGCAGTCGGGGTGCCAGGAGGAGCTGTGCTTCAGTACCAACCACTTCCGAAGCAGCTCGAATCCCTTCATATGCTGCCAATATCTCTTTCTCAGTTGGAGTGTAGCGGGCCTCGGATCCTCTGTATCCCCGACTCCAGAACCCTAAGGGTCGACCTCGAGTCTCCCCTGGTGCTTTCTGCCAGAGGCTCCAGGTAGGGCCATTCTCCCCGGCTGCGGTGTAGAGCACATTCTTCACATCTTGTCCTGCCCGGACTGGCCCAAGCGCTACTGCATGAACTATCTCCTGTTTAATTTGTTCAAAGGCTTGTTGTTGCTCAGGGCCCCATCTGAAGTCGTTCTTCTTCCTGGTCACTTGATAGAGGGGGCTTACGATTTGACTGTAATTTGGAATATGCATTCTCCAAAAACCCACAACGCCTAAGAAAGCTTGCGTTTCCCTTTTGTTAGTTGGTGGGGACATGGCTGTTATTTTGTTGATCACATCCATTGGGATCTGCCAACGTCCATCTTGCCATTTTATTCCTAAAAACTGGATCTCCTGTGCAGGTCCCTTGACCTTACTTTGTTTTATGGCAAAACCGGCTTTCAGAAGGATTTGAATTATTCTCTCCCCTTTCTCAAAAACTTCTTCTGCTGTGTTGCCCCACACGATGATGTCGTCAATGTATTGCAGGTGTTCTGGAGCCTCACCCTGTTCCAGTGCGGTGTGGATCAGTCCATGGCAAATGGTAGGGCTGTGTTTCCACCCCTGGGGCAGTCGGTTCCAGGTGTACTGGACGCCCCTCCAAGTGAAAGCAAACTGTGGCCTGCACTCTGCTGCCAAAGGGATGGAGAAGAAGGCATTAGCAATGTCAATGGTGGCGTACCACTTGGCTGCCTTTGACTCCAGTTCGTATTGAAGTTCTAGCATGTCCGGCACGGCAGCACTCAGTGGCGGCGTGACTTCGTTCAGGCCACGGTAGTCTACTGTTAGTCTCCACTCTCCATTAGACTTTCGCACTGGCCATATGGGACTGTTGAAGGGTGAGCGAGTCTTGCTGATCACTCCTTGGATCTCCAGTCGACGAATCAGCTCATGGATGGGGATCAGGGAATCTCGGCTGGTGCGGTATTGTCGCCGATGCACTGTTGTGGTAGCGATTGGTACCTGTTGTTCTTCAACCCTCAACAACCCCACAACATAAGAGTCCTCTGAGAGACCTGGCAAGGTGGACAGCTGTTTAATTTCCTCCGTCTCCAGGGCAGCTATACCAAAAGCCCACCGATACCCTTTTGGGTCCTTAAAATACCCTCTCCTGAGGTAGTCTATGCCAAGGATGCATGGAGCCTCTGGGCCAGTCACAATGGGGTGCTTCTGCCACTCGTTCCCGGTTAGGCTCACTTCGGCCTCCAACACAGTTAACTCTTGGGATCCCCCTGTCACTCCAGAAATACAGATGGGTTCTGCCCCTTTATAGTTTGATGGCATTAGGGTGCACTGTGCACCAGTGTCTACGAGAGCCTTATACTCCTGTGGGTCTGATGTGCCAGGCCATCGAATCCACACAGTCCAGTAAACCCGGTTGTCCCTTTCCTCCACCTGGCCGGAGGCAGGGCCCCTCTAGTTCTGGTCATAGTATCCGCTTCTCACTTCTTGCAAACGTGAGTCAAGAATTCCTTCATTACAGTCCAAAGTAAGATCAGCCCTTCTACTCTGTCTGGGGAACTGTTCACTGGAAACTGGACCGTCGTGAGACAGGGTTTTCCTGAAAACTGGAGCAGCATTTTTCCTGGGAGAACCCCCTTGTGTGATTGTTTTTCCTTGCAACTCACGTACACGTGCCTCTAGGATGAAGGTAGGTTTTCCATCCCACTGCCTCATGTCCTCTCCGTGGTCACGCAGGTAAAACCACAGGGTGCCCCGTGGTGTGTACTTTCGATATCCTCTCTCTTGAGGAGTAAAACGCTGACTCCTAATGGCTGAGATACTGGTCCGTACAGGTGGAGAATAGGACCTATTGTCTTTGAGTTGCTGGACCTCTCGGGACAGTTTCTCTACAGCCGAGACAAGGGAGGAGGAGATAGTTTCTTCAAAATCCCGAAGTCTGCTAACCACCTCATCCACCGTTGGTGCTTCTTCCTCTTTCCAGCACAGTACTGCCAACGAACTGGCATACGATGCTGGTGCGCTCCGTACCAACTTCCGCCACATGGGTCGCGTGCACTGGACGTCATCTGGATCTTTGGGCGTTTGGTCGTCGTTCAGGTCACTATAAACCACCTCCAGCACGCCTAATTCTCTCAGGTACTGGATACCTCTCTCCATAGTGGTCCATTTGCCTAGGCGATATATAACATCTTCCTTGAAGGGATACCTTTCCTTCACGCCTGACAGCAGTCGCCTCCAGAGGCTGAGGACCTGTGTCCCTTTTCCAATTGCTTTGTCAATGCCTCCTTCCCTAGCAAGGGATCCCAGCTGTTTGGCTTCCTTCCCCTCCAATTCCAGGCTACTGGCCCCATTATCCCAGCATCGGAGCAGCCAGGTAACAATATGCTCGCCTGGACGACGGCTGAAATCTTTCCGCATGTCTCGCAGCTCACTCAGGGATAGGGATCGGGTGGTTTCCGTCTCGTTTATGAGTTCTTCCTCTTCCTCCTCCCCTCCTCGTGATGGCCCTGGTCTTTCATCATCCCTTTCTAAACGACCTGATCTCCGCTTCCAAGATTTCCTCTTCTGTACAGGGGCAACGGATACCAGCAAGGGTTGGTCCTCTGATTCAGCTGTAGTGCCTGTTGCTGGGGTTTGGGTAGCTGCAGTGCTTGTCATGGGGGTTGGAGTAACTGTAGTGCCTGTTGCCGGAGCTTGAGTGGCTGCAGTGCTTGTCGCAGGGGTTGGAGAAGCTACGGTGACTGTTGCCGGGGTTTGAGTAGCCACAGGGGTTGTCATGGGGGTTGGAGTAGCCGCAGTGCCTGTCGCGGGGTTTTGAGTAGCCACCGTGTCTGTAGCCGCCCCCGAGACTCGCCGCTCCGCCCGCCCCGATGAGGCACTGCTGCTTGCCCTCCCTCTTTTCTTGTTCCTGAGGGTTGATCTCTGGACAGTATTCCTGAATAGTTGTTTAACCCTAAACAAGGCCTGAACCACATTCAGGAGACATAGCAATATGAACATGCTTGTTTGAGCATCCCAAGGATATTCAAAATTCTCAGGGAATATTGTGGACATCTTTGTGAAGAGGATAGAAGAAAAAGGAGTTTCTGACGATATGGAAGGGAAGATGAACAAGTGGGAGAGAGTGTCCCATCCCGTCTCCCCCTTAAATTCATTCTCCGAGGAGAAACAAGTGCAATTACCAATAATTTCTAAGAGGTGGTTCCCGAGGTACAGAAATGACGGCAGTGCTGAGTACAGATACCAGATTAGACTTACGACCAATGATTTTATCACCTCATAAAACAGCAACAAAATGATAATCTTGGCCCAGTTCCGAATAATGATAAACAGCACAAAAGGGAACATATACTGCAAGCAAGGTATTACATGACCCAACATTGAGAGCCAGCCCCACAACTTTGACAGCCAATACATCAACATTGTGACCAATCAATATAATGGATGCTTATAACAATTTTGCCTTAACACACTTTGGTCAGATCTATCGTTATCTCAACCCTTCGAGCCCCACGTTGGGCGCCAAAAAGGACTGTCGTGGTTTAACCTGGCAGGCAGCCAAATACCACGCAGCCGCTCACTCACTCCCCCCGCCCCCCAATGGGACGGGGAGAGAATCGGAAGGGTAAGAGTGAGAAAAACTCGTGGGTTGAGATAAAGACAGTTTAATAGAACAGAAAAGGGAGAATAATGATAATAAATAATGATAGAATATACAAAATGAGTGATGCACAATGCAATTCTCACCACCCGCGCTGACCGATAACCAAGTAGCGATCGGTACTTCCTGGATCACGCCTACCATTTATATACTGAGTATGACGTCACATGGTATGGAATACCCCATTGGCCAGCTGGGCTGGCTGTCCTGATTATGTTCCCTCCCATCTTGTGTACCTAGCTCAGTCAGTAGGCACGGGAGCTGTCCTTGGACTAGGAGGGCACTTAGCAACAACTGAAAACATCAGTGTGTTATCAACATTCTCCTCGTACTAAATCCAAAACACAGCACTAGGAAGAAATTTAACCCTATCCCAGCCGAAACCAGGACACTTGTAATGTGCTTTACTTTGCCAGTTTCTCTCCTCTTCTAGCTGGTCTAAAACTGACTGAATGGGTAGTATGACAAAAGGGCTACTTTGGTTATTTTACTGATCAAATATAAATCGTGTTTAGGAATTCTAGGAAAAATGATGTCCAGGATTGGGATGGGTATCTGGCCAAACTGAATCTCTGAGTCCAAGGATGTCCTCTCAGTGCTCATCCATAAGAGTTGGTGGATTCTTCAAATCTGAAAGTTTGAAAGCTGTAGTGAAATCATGATAAACCTGACCAGAATCTCGCATTGAGAGTTTCCATTCAATGGAGATATAGTATTACACATCACATTCCAAAAGAGATTTCCATTAAAATTTCTGCAGAGGTTTCGACGTCCTGCCTGTCAGCTTTGTAGAGTTGTATTTGCAGAAACAGTAGAACCACATGGTTTCTTTGAAATACCTGTCATGATAAGTAATCAAAAAATATGTTAGGTGGAAAAGACTTAATGAGCCATCAGACTTTAGGCAGTGGAATTACATGACTCCTCTTGCCATATGCTTACTTGAGCTTATCTGTTACAGGAGAGGTATTGCTGTGGATCCTGAAATGCTTGCTAAGTAATATGCTATAAGAAGTAGATTATTCTCTGGCAGTTGTCATTCATTAGTAATTGTGAACCCTGTCAGGAAAAGCTGTGAATTTTCATGCTGCCCTTCCAAGGCAACGTAGTGAGAATAAAGAAGCAGCAGAGGCCAACAGCTATGAATGGGTTTTGGTAGAGAGCAACTTGATTTATGCAGAGGTAACTTTGTTCCTTTTATCTGAGCCTACAGGGAAGACTGAAGGTAAGTCCTTGTCTAGGGGAGTTGAGTAAGTGGCAGTGGGAGTCTACCTTTTTTTCATGTCATCTTTATTCCCTCACCCTTTCCTAGATACGAGAGCTCTATGGAGGCAGAGGACTGAGGAGACAGGAGATAATGTCAACTGAGCAAGAGATCATTTCTAAGAGGAAGAAATAGGGGAGCTTGCACAGAAGGTGGGTTGTACAAATAGAAATAACTTGTGGCATTGGCTTGCTGCTATGCTTCTTTCCCTTTCTCACAAGGATTGGGTAAGTACGTGTTAACGGGTTGTGAAGCTAGAAGTTTTTCTAATAATGGCTGGTTTGTACTGGCCCAGGAAATAATGCTGATAATGTTAAACTTGTAATAACAATACTTCCTTTTTGACTCCTAGAAAACCATACCTTCACTTAAATATTTTGTCTCTCTGACCTTAGCATGTTTGGTATGTCTGTAACCTGTTGCAGTAATTTGTGTACTGTAAACCTGTATTTATGTGTAGAAATAGAAATGCACATCCAGCACTGACAGATGGATACTGGGCTGTGTTTTGAACTATGGCACCATCTGTTCAGCTTGACATGGTTTGGAAACAAGCATTCAGTGAGCTATTGGCATGTCCTCTGCTTGCCAGAGGAAGATGCTAAAGACTGCAGATGGGCAATACTTAGAGGTGGCCATGAACCATTTTAAGGGAGAAAAAGAGGGGAGAGGGGAACATGAGTCTTGATTCAACAGTTCCTGAAGGGAGACAAATGGCTGAGAAGAATCGCAGAAGTTTGGGAAAATAGAAGGAAATAAGAGATGTTGCTGGTTGGTTTTCTTTCTATTTACCAAGATCTTGGTGGCAAGGGAATTGAACACTTGATGCTTATTTTTGTTGATCTGCATTTAGGAGATCAGCAAACCTCTGCAATTGCATGACACTATCTGTCTGAAAGGGCTTGTGGAATTGAGTCCTATTGCCCCATATTATGTGGAATTTATGTCACTAGCTTGCACTGAGCCAAACCACGGGTGGACATCCAGTCAGCAGAACCTGTGTCCCAGATCCTGGGTTCCTAGTCTATCCAGGAGCAAGTCTGTCTTGTGCCTGAATTTGGCTGACAAAGGCAACTTGGCTGAGAACCTGAGAGTTTGAACACAAAGTGGGATTTCAGAGCTCATGTCATGCCATTGTTAGTACTGGAGCTGGGTGCCTGTTGTTAGTAAGGATAGAAACCCACCAGAACTAACGAGTCTGAGGTGTAGTAAAAGCAGTTTGTCCAGCTGATTGCTTGCAGCTGTTAAATGCTTTCAAAAGTTCTTACATCACTCATCAGCCACAGTATTTGAGTGTACCAGTGGTCTGTGTCTGGAGTGTGGCTCAACTTGCATCTTACCCTTACGTTTGCTCTTCATGAGGAGAAAAATGTTGTTCCTGCTTTATAGGTGGGGGACCTGAGACAGAGTAACTGGTTTCTCAAGAGTCTCATAAGAAGAAGCCAGTGGAGACAATTGATTTCTAAGGATGCCAAGTATCAGTTTTGCAAGTTGACCATGGGCCGCCTTTCATTTCACAAAGACCGGAGATCTAAGTCATGCTACGGTACTTGAATGCTACGGTTACATAGCTTTATGATACACTGACAGGGGTGTTTGGAAATGTGGGATACTGATGGTTTCTAGTAACAGAGTTGGCTGAATTGTCTCTACTTTTGTCAGGCCAGAAGTTATTTTTTTCTCTTAAAATCATTTAACACTCAAAAAAAAGAAAGAAAGGAAAAAACCCCACCAAACAAACAAACCAAAAAACCCCACAAATGAAAACATGATTTTAAAATGCATTTTAAAAAACTTAATGTGTTACCAGGGAGTTAAAAACCAGCATTCTTCAAGTGGTGTGCTTGGCTGTCAGAATCGGTGTTGAGAACAAGTGTCTTAAGCAAGTGTGAAGACGCTGAGTTTTCTAGTAAGACAGTTGAGCTTGTTATGCTGTCCTTGCACACAGAATATGACTCCTTGGACTCTTCTAGCACTTTCTGCTACAGGCAACAGTTTTGCATAGGAAACTTTTTTTTTTTTGTCCTCTACAGAAACTTGTGAAAATCAGAGTTACAGAACAGAGTCAGATCAGTTTCAAAGCTTATTTGAGTTGGGTAACAAACCATCTATAAGACACCTGAACTTAAGTAGCTATTTGCATGCTTTTGCAGACACGTATTTGAAAGCTTGTTGTTTCCCCACAAACTATTTCTATTTGAAACAATGGAAGTGTATTTCTTACTGGCAATGTACTATTGTTAAATTGCATCATTGCCTCTTTTTAAGAGCTCTGCTTAAAAAGTTCAGCGGTGATGTGGAGAAAAACGTTATGATAATTGATGTTTTTCCTTTCTTTTTTTTTAATTAAGCCAGAGAATTATTATTGTTTTAAAATAAAACCAGTATCTTGGTTTTTGACTAAAATTTTTGTATTTTCCATTAAGAAGTGCAACTTGTTACCAGAAATCATGCTACTGCTGTAAAATGTAAAGTGAATAACAAGGAAGATAAATTGATGACAAAATAAAATTAGGTTATATAACATAAGAGAGGACTGCAAAAAACAGAAGGGAGCATGATGGTAGAATAAAAGGCAGCATAGACAAGTTTAGTTTCAATTTTTTATGATATTGGCACTTTCTTTTTCGAGAATAATAAAAGGAATCTCCTTAATGTATACCTAGCATGAAAATTCTGAGATTGGTTTTAATAACACAGTACAAGTTCACATGGATATATAAAACTCTCTGCTGCTAATACCAAGGAAACCTTTCCGTTTAGTGTAACTTTATTAAGTTTTTGTCATCATAGAGGAGCAATAAATGCATTCTAATCCTGAACAAAGATTTTTGTCTTTTGCTCTTGAATTTCTCCTCTAAAAAGAAGGGAGGAGGGGAGTAGCTGTATTCCTAAGGTTCCACGGAAATAGTGTGTGTGTATATGTGTTAGTGTCAGAAAACCGTGTCTCGTGATAGTGCTAGCTGGGATGTTTCTCCATGTTTTAAATAACTAGACTTTCACTGAATGTTTCAGTGATGGATGCAGCTTTTCAGTGTATCATGTTTTCCCACCATTGTTTCTGCTTGGTCAAAAGTAGATCAAAGTCTGAGGAGAAATAACATGGAAATTTCGGACGGTTGAACAGGGACCACAAAAAAGAGGCAGAAGTTTCATGGGAAGTGCCTTGGGGATGATGTCTGGACAGCAAGCTGCAGCAAATGTTTTGGGGCTGGAACTGAATGTGAAGAATGGGGACAATGGTATTTTTGTCTCCCAGCTACTCCAGGGAGCAGTGGGAGAAGAGGCATTTTGGGTGTACAGTACAGCAACCCCTAACAGCCATCAAACCGACTCCAGGCAGAAGCAGGACTGGAGAGGAGCAAACTGCCTTTCCATAAGCTCTGCTTGCTGCTTGGATGGATCGGGCCTGGGAGATTACAGAGGGGCTCTTGGAGGGGAGGCAGCGTCTCCAGCAAGGAGAGGTTCTCCCAAAACCTGTTCTTGGTGCAGATGCATCCTGGTGGGCTGTGTCCTGGGGTGGAGAACTCTGGGAAGATGAACCCTCCAACTTCATACGCCAAGCGATATTTAGCCCAGGAGAACTTGTGTCACGGTGGAACCTGAGACAGCCTGCCCCATGAACAGTCTGCTAAACTGACATTTCTGTTGGTGATAAAGTTTGACAAAGAACAGCAAGAGAAGCCAGATCCCTTGAGGGTTTGTATATGTGACAGTCGATATTTCTTGTAGCAGAGCCAGAGCTGAGTGGTTGCCCTCAGGGCAAAATGATAGACTTTGTAGCTCATCCTCTGCAATGAATGAGACTCTTAGAAAATTGAGCTCTCTGCTAGACCAGAATACAAGAGCCCTGGTTATTAAGCTGCTGAAGTCAAATGTACAGCTAAAGCTCTAGCAAGTGAGTAGTTTAAAATGATTTTATGCACCTAAAGGTGGAATATAATTCCCCTAATGGAAGTGGGTGACGGGAAAAAAAATAGGCTTGCAAGAATATCAGCAATGTGGTAATTGCTTTAGTTGCCTGCTTTGGGGTGTGGGACACTGACAAATGAATTGCAGACGTTGTCATCTGTCTGAAGCGCTCAGACTCTGATTTAGTCTGAAAGAGCTTGTCAGTTTAATATTGTGTGTGATCGTAATGGTTGTCAGACATAAACTGAATGGATTGGGTAGGAAGAAAAATCCACTATTTAAATGTGAGTTCTGGCTCTAGGAAGGTGGCTTTCTATAAAGTTTTAAATAATATCTTAACAGTTGTAACAGAGATGTTAAGGGTAAATTGCATTTCAGTCAAGTGCACGTGATTATTTTCACCTTTGATCTCTGGCATGCTGTTTTGGTGTGGGCTGAAGGTCCAAAATGTGACTCAATCTGGATTTCATATCCTGCATTTCTGGGGCACTGAAATCTGAGACTTGGCTGTTCAGCAATGAGCGGACACCAGCTTCTCGTTTAATCATTCCTGGTGGTACTCAAGTTTCTGTCCAGTTATCTGTCCAATTTAATTTGTTGGACCTGACTGCTCTTTCACGCTGACACTTTTGATGATTCCGTTAACTCCAAAAGTCATATGCATGCCACCTAAGTTTGAGGACCCAGGGCATTGTGTTACCAGTTACAAGGCTGTCTGGACTGAATAGAGGTTGTCACTTAAAATCCTAGCAGACATGCAATCTCAGTTCAATCATTCCACCCAACTGTTCACAAAAGAAGGCTGGTCTTACTTGCTTAAAAGTGGAGGGACAGGGTAGGGAAGAAGGAAATAAATCTGTCGTCTAAAAAATAGCTTGACTTTCAAATCATTAAGGTGCTTCAAGCTGTACTGAGGCAAAGGCAGAATCTCCAGTACTGAATTTCACAAGGACTTGGGTTCAACTCATCCTTCTGTCTTAATTACGTAATTGGCTTTCACCTTGTTTCCTGAGTGCGTGCTGGTTGGTTACTGCTCTGAGATTTATGGAAGTGTCCGTTCTTTCCAAGCCAGATACAGGGTAAAACTTCAGGCAAAAGGCAGAACTTTTAAGGCAGATAGGTCCTGTAGGTTGTATTTGCTTTGTATTCAAGCAAATGTCCTGTTGATATTCTAGTTTTGCTGAAATAAGTATCATGGGGTTTTGGTATTACAGGTGCCAAATGAAAGAAGTGTGAAAAATATTGAATGGTATGACCAAGGGAGCAATGTTTTCTCAGAATATGTGAAAATAGACAAAGAAACATTCCCTCCAGTAGGGCTTACTAATTATTTTAGAGGGAAGCAGAAACTACTTGCCTCAGAAGAGCAGAAGAGAAGTAAGTTTGCCAGAAGTTGCTAAGACCCTCATGCTTAAGCTTATTTATTTAGGAAGCTACCTGTCCTCACAGTCATAATATCTACAGGAAAACCCTAACACAATTAGGTAGTTTAATGGGCTTTTTATCTAATCCTTCCATCCTATCATGTCCTTCCCTTTGCCAGACCCTAAATGAGTATTACACAATGTTTTCTTTAGCTTACCCAGTCTAATTTTAAATGCTCAAGGTGTGGGAGTTTGTGCTAATATACCTGCAGGGAGCATCTGGCAAGTGCATGAGAAGATGGTGTGGGTATGTTAGTCTCGCCATTTAATCTGACAGTTGAAAAACAATGCTGCTTATGTTATCTTGTGCTTCTCTGTATTAAGTCCCTTATCGTTCCTTATTCATAGTGGTATGGTAACATTATTGTACTTGCTGAATATGAGTGTGCCTTAAATTGTTGGAATATGTCCATTTTATTCTTTTTTTTTAAAAAAAAAAGCTTTTACTCTCCATTTTGAGGGAAGAATTTGGATTTAGCAGTAGAGCAGGGGAGCTGCTAGTTGAATACAAACATATCTAGTTTTCCCTGTCTCCAGATCAGAGTGCTGGTTAGTTTCATTAGTGTGTCTAACCCCAGACTATGCAAATTCAAGTCTTTGGTAAATCCTGTAGTACTAATCCTAAAGCTTTGGCCATAAGGTTGAACATTACTAGCTGAGAAATGGGAATTAGCCTAGCAAATCAAAAATCTGTCTGGAGTGAGCTTCCATCAGAAGGCAAGAGTTGAAAATATGCTTCTGGCAATTTCTTTTTCTCTTATGGCCCTACACAGGGCCAGGACTGAAAATTCTTTATACTACAAGAAAGTTTGAAAGAGAAGCCCATTTCTGTGTTGCCTGGATAGCCTGTGAGGCAGACTGCTCTCCCCTATGAATTCACTAAGCTCAGGTTTGTTTAAGGCTAAATGAGAATTTTGGAGCTTCAGACTATTCTGTTTTCATACCTGCTGCTCAGTCTGTGCCTCTTTCTAGCAATCGTAGATTCCCTTTACCTTTATATCAAATGAGTCAATCGTGTGCAGTTCTTGAAAAGAAACTAGAAGTGCTGCTTACTCACCTGTGCAAAGACTGTCTGAGCTGAGACTAGCAGAGGTTGAGTCATTTGCTCACTGACTGATCCTGAATGCCTTAAATACTCTTCCTGCCTCTGCAGGTTGCTTACAGTTGATCATGGTCAAAAAGAGCTACACAAACTTTTTCTCAACGTTAAGGTTCAAGAATATTTATATGTTTCTTTCATATACCATACACTCAGGTAGGGAGGAGCTGTGGGAAGTGGAAATAATTCTGTCCTGGTTCCGGCTGGGACAGAATTAACTTTCTTCCCAGTGGCTTGGGGAGTGTGCTGTGTTTTGGGTTTGGTATGAAAGGAGCGTTGATGGCCCATTGATGCTTTGGCTGTTGCTGGGAGGTGCTTGCACCGGAGTGGGGGGCGTGGGGGGTGGGGGAGAGCACAGCCAGGGTGGTGTACCCAGCTGGCCGATGGGGTATTCTATACCATGGGACATCATGCTCAGTATAAAAACCCGGGGGTGGGGGGGCTCGCCCCCTGCCCCCCGTTCGTGACATGCGGTCGGTGGTCGGTGAGCAGTTGCATTGCGCATTGCCTGCTTTGTATGTTCTGTTATTGTTGTTGTTCTCATTGTTATTATTACTGTCCTACTTCGTTTTACTTCAATTATTAAACTGTTTTTATCTCAACCCGGGAGCTTTCCTACTTGTGCTCTCCCGATTCTCTCCCCCATCCCACTGGAGGGGGGGTGTGAGTGAGTGGCTGCGTGGGGTTTATTTGCTGGCTGGGGTTAAACCACGACAGTCCTTTTTGGTGCCCAACGTGGGGCAGCGAAGGGTTGAGATAACGGCAGATTATTTAGAGCATATTAAGGAATTTATATCTGTTAACATATTAATTTGTTCTGCACCATGCTCTTGTTTTTACTGTACCTGTTAAAGATTGGAGTTGGGTTTTGTAGTCTGCTGTGCTCTGCTGTGATTAATGATGTTTTGCCTGGGAGATTTGTTATTGAAACACTGGCATTGGGGGTTATTTGGTATTTGGGATTTGTAATGAAGCCGTTACTGTATTTTGGGTACCACCTCATGGAGACCATTAGCAATTATACCTCTTCTTCTGAGAGGTTTTTTATGGAGGAAATAGAGAATGGCACCCTCGCTACCTTCCTCTATGATGTCATCTCCTTTGTTAAATTAACTTGTCAGAGCCTTGAACATCCCTGGGTAGTTAAGATACATCTATTGATACTCCTTGGGAATATTGTTGTGGTTTTATCCAAGGTTAGTAAGCAATTTAAGAATGTCATCCAGAGATCTGCCCCAAGGCTGGATAGTTATGTGTGGTAGAGCGAGTGGGATAGCATGGGCAAATGCCTAGGACGGTGGGCACCTCCAGTGTTCTGGAACTTCACCCCTAAGCAAGCACAGAATCCTGAAAAATCAGTAGAATATTTGGAAGAAGTATGCTGTCATCTTGGCCATTCTAGGGAGACGCAAATCACTGCAATGTGCTGGGGCCTGGCCCATGCCTACCGAGCCCTGTTCAACACCACTCAGAACCCCCAAGGGGAAGAAAAGGTCTCTTGCATCTGATGACAAAGCAACAGGCCCTTGGCTACCCCACCCCCCAGGGCAGGCACGGCAGCTACGCAAACCCCTGCGACAGAGAACCAACCCGTGCCAGTATCAGTCACCCCTATACTAAAAAGAAAATGCACAAGAAAATCAGCTCATTTAGTAAGGGATGAAGATGAACCAGGGTCATCACAAGAACAGGAGGAGGAAGAGGCAGAACCCGTAAATGAGATGGTGACCACCTGATCCCTATCCCTGGGTGAGCTGCGAGATATGCGAAAAGACTTCAGTCGTCGCCCAGGCGAGCACATTGTCACCTGGCTGCTCCGATGCTGGGATAACGGGGCCAGTAGCCTGGAATTCAAGGGTAGGGAAGCCAAGCAGCTGGGATCCCTTTCTAGGGAAGGGGGCATTGACAGAGCGATTGGACAAGGGGCACAAGTCCTCAGCCTCTGGAGGCGACTCCTGTCAGGCGTGAAGGAAAGGTACCCCTTCAAGGAAGATGTTATACCCAGGCAAGTGGACCACCATGGAGAGAGGTATCCAGCACCTGAGGGAATTAGCCGTGCTGGAAGTGATTTATGATGATCTGAACAATGAGCAGTTACCAAAAGATCCAGATGAAGTCAAGTGCACTCGTGGCGGAACTTTATATGGAGCGCACCAGCGTCACATGCAAACTCTTTGGCAGTAATAACCTGGAAAGATGGGGAGGAACAAACGGTGGATGAATTGGCTGGCCAACTCCGGCAATACGAAGAAAGTGCCTCTTCCTCCCTACGGGCCTGTGTCTCTGCTGTGGAGAAACTGTCTCAGGAGGTCCAGCAACTCAAAGAGGATATGTCCTACTCCCCACCTGCACAGGCCAGTGTCTCAGCCATTAGGAGTAAGCGTCCCTCTGCTCAAGAGAGGAGATATCGTGGGTACACACCCCGGGACACCCTGTGGTTTTACCTGCGTGACCACGGAGAGGACATGAGGAAGTGGGATGGAAAACATACCTCAGTCCTACAGGCATGGGTACATGAGTTGCAAGGAAAAACAACCACCAAAGGGGGTTCTTCCAGGAAAACTGCTGCTCCAGTCTCCAGTGAGCACTTTCCCAGACAGAGCAGAAGGGCTGATTCCACTTCTGACCTTAATAAAGGCACTTCTGATTCATACTTACAAGAAGTGGGTAGCGAATATGATGACCAGGACTAGAGGGACCCTGCCTCCAGCCAGGTGGAGGAAAGGGACAACCGGGTTTACTGGACTGTGTGGATTCGATGGCCTGGCACATCAGACCCACAGGAGTATAAGGCTCTCGTAGACACCGGTGCACAGTGTACCCTGATGCCATCAAGCTACAAAGGGGCAGAACCCATTTGTATTTCTGGAGTGACGGGGGGATCCCAAGAGGTAACTGTGTTGGAGGCCGAAGTGAGCCTAACCGGGAATGAGTGGCAGAAGCACCCCATTGTGACTGGCCCAGAGGCTCCGTGCATCCTTGGCATAGACTACCTCAGGAGAGGGTATTTCAAGGACCCAAAAGGGTACCGGTGGGCTTTTGGTATAGCTGCCTTGGAGACAGAGGAAATTAAACAGCTGTCTACCTTGCCTGGTCTCTCAGAGGACCCTTCTGTTGTGTGTTGAAGGTCAAACAACAGCTGCCGATCACTACCACAATGATGCACTGGCAGCAATATCGCACCAGCCAAGACTCCCTGATTCCCATCCATGAGCTGATTCGTCAACTGGAGAGCCAAGGAGTGATCAGCAAGACTCGCTCACCCTTTAACAGTCCCATATGGCCAGTGTGAAAGTCCAATGGAGAGTGGAGACTAACAGTAGACTACCGTGGCCTGAACGAAGTCACGCCGCCACTGAGTGCTGCCGTGCCAGACATACTAGAACTTCAATACGAACTGGAGTCAAAGGCAGCCAAGTGGTACGCCACAACTGATATCCCTAATGCGTTCTTCTCCATCCCTTTGGCGGCAGAGTGCAGGCCACAGTTTGCTTTCACTTGGAGGGGCATCCAGTACAGCTGGAACCGACTGCCCCAGGGGTGGAAGCAAAGCCCTTTTGCCATGGACTGATCCACACCGCACTGGAACAGGGTGAGGCTCCGGAACCTGCAATACATTGATGACATCATCGTGCGGGGCAACACAGCAGAAGAATTTTTTGAGAAAGGGGAGAGAATAGTCCAGATCCTTCTGAAGGCCGGCTTTGCCATAAAACAAAGTAAGGTCAAGGGACCTGCACATGAGATCCAGTTTTTAGGAATAAAATGGCAAGATGGACGTCAGATCCCAATGGATGTGATCAATAAAATAACAGCCATGTCCCTACCAACTAGCAAAAAGGAAACACAAGCTTTCTTAGGTGTTGTGGGTTTTTAGAGAATGCATATTCCAAATTACAGTCAAATCGTAAGCCCTCTCTATCACATGACCAGGAAGAAGAACGACTTCAAATGGGGCCCTGAGCAACGACAAGCCTTTGAACAAATCAAACAGGAGATAGTTCAGGCAGTAGCGCTTGGGCCAGTCCAGGTAGGGCAAGATGTGAAGAATGTGCTCTACACCGCAGGCGGGGAGAATGGTCCCACCTGGAGCCTCTGGCAGAAAGCCCCAGGGGAGACTGGAGGTCGAACCCTGGGGTTCTGGAGTCGGGGATACAGAGGATCCGAGGTCCGCTACACTCCAACTGAGAAGGAGATATTGGCAGCATATGAAGGGATTCAAGCTGCTTCGGAAGTGGTTCGTACTGAAGCTCAGCTCCTCCTGGCACCCCGACTGCCGGTGCTGGGCTGGATGTTCAAAGGGAGCGTCCCCTCTACACATCATGCAACCGATGCTACGTGGAGTACGTGGGTCGCACTGATCACACAACGGGCCCGAATAGGAAACCCCAGTCGCCCAGGAATCTTGGAGGTGATCAAGAACTGGCCAGAAGGCAAAGATTTTGGAATATTCCCAGAAGAGGAGGTGACACGTGCTGAAGAGGCCCCACTGTATAATAAAGTACCAGAAAACGAGAAGCAATATGCCCTGTTCACGGATGGGTCCTGTCGCCTTGTGGGAAAGCATCGGAGGTGGAAAGCTGCTGTATGGAATCCTATAGGACAAGTTGCAGAAACTGCTGAAGGAGAAGGAGAATCGAGCCAGTTTGCAGAGGTGAAAGCCATCCAGCTGGCCTTGGACATTGCCGAACGAGAAAAATGGCCAGTACTTTATCTCTATACTGACTCATGGGTGGTGGCAAATGCCCTGTGGGGGTGGTTGCAGCAATGGAAGCAGAACACCTGGCAGCACAGAGGTAAACCCATCTGGGCTGCCACGTTGTGGCAAAATATTGCTGCCCGGGTAGAGAACCTGACTGTAAAAATATGTCACGTAGATGCTCACGTACCCAAGACTCGGGCCAGTGAAGAACGTCAAAACAACCAGCAGGTGGATCAGGCTGCTAAGATCTAAGTGGCTCAGGTAGATCTGGACTGGCAACATAAGGGTGAACTGTTTATAGCTCGGTGGGCCCATGACACTTCAGGCCATCAAGGAAGAGATGCAACATATAGATGGGCTTGTGATCGAGGGGTGGACTTGACCATGGACACTATTGCCCAGGTTATCCATCAATCTGAAACATGCACTGCAATCAAGCAAGCCAAGCGAGTAAAGCCTCTTTGGTATGGAGGACGATGGTTGAAATATAAATATGGGGAAACTTGGCAGATTGATTATATCACGCTCCCACAAACCCGCCAAGGCAAGCACTATGTGCTCACCATGGTGGAAGCAACCACAGGATGGCTGGAAACATACCCTGTGCCCCATGCCACCGCCCGGAACACCATCCTGGGCCTTGAAAAGCAAGTCCTATGGCAACATGGTACCCCAGAAGGAATTGAGTCAGACAATGGGACTCATTTCCGAAACGCCCTCATAGACACCTGGGCCAAAGAGCACGGCATTGAGTGGGTCTATCACATCCCCTACCATGCACCAGCCTCCGGGAAAATCGAACGATACAATGGACTGCTAAAGACTACACTGAGGGCAATGGGGGGTGGGACATTCAAGCATTGGGACACACATTTAGCAAAAGCCACCTGGTTAGTCAACACGAGGGGATCTGTCACTCGAGCTGGTCCTGCCCAATCCAAACCCTTATGTACTGTAGAGGGGGATAAAGTCCCTGTCGTGCACATAAGAAATATGCTGGGGAGGACAGTCTGGGTTACTCCTGCCTCTGACAAGGGAAAACTCATCCGTGGGATTGCTTTTGCTCAAGGACCTGGGTGCACTTGGTGGGTGATGCGAAAGGATGGGGAAGTCCAGTGTGTACCTCAAGGGGATTTGATTTTGGGTGAAAATAGCCAATGAACTGAATTGTATGATGTTAGTTACTATATAATACTGTATGTCATCACTTCTATGGTTACCATATGCCATATTAACAGTATTTTAGTAAGAATCACCCAGATTAATGTAGGATGAACTCCGATGAAACTGAGCAAAGTGCAACAATGATAGAACCGGACAAGCGCCCAGAACTGGCCTCCGCATTCAAGAGCCCAACACCACACACCATCTCCCCTGCCCTGCAAGACTGTTATGACAGATGGAATCTGAAGTCATGGACTAAATGAACTCGACGGACATTTTAGAGGGATGGCCCGTGGACTAAGGGAATGATATCTCTGGGTGTGTATATATCAAAAGGCAGGAAAAGTGGTGATGACTAATTGGAATGTATTGGAAAATGTGAGACCTGGGCATAATATAGATGATATAGAATAAGGGGTGGATATTGTCCTGGTTCCAGATGGGACAGAGTTAACTTTCTTCCCAGTAGCTTGGGGGGTGTGCTGTGTTTTAGGTTCGGTGTGAAAGGAGCGTTGATGGCCCATTGATGCTTTGGCTGTTGCTGGGAGATGCTTGCAGTGGGGGGCGCGGGGAGCACAGCTGGGGTGGTGGACCCAGCTGGTCGATGGGGTATTCTATACCATGGGACATCATGCTCAGTATAAAAACCAGGTGGGGGGGAGGGCTTGCCCCCCCATTCGTGACACGCGGTCGGCGGTTGGTGAGCAGTTGCATTGTGCATCGCCTGCTTTGTATGTTCTGTTATTGTTGTTGTTCTCATTATTACTGTCCTACTTCGTTTTACTTCAATTATTAAACTGTTTTTATCTTTCCTACTTGTGCTCTCCCGATTCTCTCCCCCATCCCACTGGAGGGGGGGTGTGAGTGATCGGCTGCGTGGGGTTTATTTGCTGGCTGGGGTTAAACCACAACAACTTCCCTCTTTATTTAACCACTTAGAAGGCAGCGTGGTTTTTAGGGAACTTGCAGGATCATTTTGCTTGCTATACTCTAGTCACAGTGCTTCAATACCCTGCGGCATAAGAGTAGCAATGAATCTTCATCAAAGGTGAGGAAAAAACAGAGCTTGTTGCAGATTACTGAAGGTTGACATCAGCTCTGATTGGCCTTAAGATGTAAGAGTGTGCCATGATGCTTTACAGCTGGTCATTCAGCATTGCGCTGCTCTGAACATGCCAAGATACACCTGTCCTCATGTTGCCTTTGGCTTCATCTGAAAGACGGGGTTATGCCCTACAGTCTGGTTCATGTTTGTAGTAGCTTGCTACAGGTCTCTCTTGAGGTAGAGTTTGGGGTTGTGAGGCTTTCACCTACGCAGAGCATTAATGCTTGGTTTTGTGGACTATTCAGCCTTTTAAGAAGGAACTATTTTATGTGATGGCAAGAAATAAACCAGACACACATTTCTGTCACCCTGAGCAAAAAGCAAAGTTGTGTAAGAAAATTACTGTTTTATTCAGGGTTTTTAATCTACCAGCTTCCTTACTGAGCTTGCCTTCAAACTTCAGAGTTGCTGTTTTTTATTTAGGCAGTTAAACTTAGGTTCTATGGGAACTCTTCTGAGTAAAAGAAAACTTGATAATTCAGAGGATGACAGATAAAGATGACAGAGCTAGATTGCTCTCAATCTTACACCAGTGAAAGGCAATGGCCACAGTCAAAAAAACCAAGAAAATCTGTTTTAACGCGAGAAATCTTTCTCCTGTGAAGGTGGTCAAGTAGGATCAGAGATTGGTCAGAGAGGTGGTGAAATCTCCATTCTTGTGGATATTCAAAACCCAAATGAACCTGATCCTGGACAGCCTGTTCTGGCTGACCTGTATTAAACAGGGGCATTGGACCAGATAATCTCCAGAGGTCTCTTCCAACTCAGTCCTCTGGTGTTTTTTGTGCAGGCTGCAACCCTTCCCTCTGTCAGCATCTATGTGAGGCAGAAAGCTGATCATTTAACTACAGTAAGATAAAGAAAAGCTTTGTTCAGCCATGCAAGGAAAAAAAAGACTCAGGAGTGCTGCCCTTTTTGCAGAAACTCGTAATAATGAATTTCCTGTTCTAGCCTATAAAATGTGTTGAGGAATTCTAGGCTTTATAGTATTCCCTGTAAAAATAGGCTGACTTGGTTATTTTCTGCACCTGCATGAAAAAGTCTATTAAACACTGTTGTGATCTGCCACAGCCTGACTCATGATGCATTTATTTGGTCTTTGGTTTTAAACTTGCATTCTTTCAGTATCTTCTTACACTGACAGACCTGTTAAATATATGTATAAAAGCAGGTGCCACACTTAATTTGATAGAAGTGTTTTATATGCATGACTTTGAAATGGCAGCCTCAGCTAAAACCTATGCACTGCCTTAAGAGAAAGCTGACACCCTTTAATATCACACCTTTATGTAACACATATAATACGTATAAAATTATTGTCCTTTACAGAGAGGAAAGCCTATTTCAGGGATGCTTTGGGTTACTTTTACAGGCTATTCATTATATCCTTTCACCTGAAAAGCCATGTGCCCTATAGCTGAGAAACCTAACTATGTACACATTGGAGGGAGAAGGAAAAAACTATGTAAAATAGCTTTCTTGGACATGAAAATCTGAGCTCTGCTGTTTTGGACCATACTAATGTTAAAAATCCAGTGCTGATAGCCGCACTTTCCATTTCCAGGAGACCACATCTCCTTCTGAGCCTTTGCAGGAGCGTAAGATCGGTCCTTCAGGCATCCTTCTATGAATAGATGTGGTGAAATGAACATGGTTTAACCTGAAACAAGGGACAACTTGGGGAAGGGAGGGGGAACTTCACATAAAATGCTTTTAAGGGAAGAAAACTAGTGTTTGGGAAGTTCTAATACA
Organism: Calonectris borealis; assembly: GCF_964195595.1. Lineage (NCBI taxonomy): Eukaryota > Metazoa > Chordata > Aves > Procellariiformes > Procellariidae > Calonectris > Calonectris borealis. The sequence goes on from NC_134315.1 coordinate 65,264,417, forward strand.
TTATAGGGGTTGAGTGTGCAGACTGTAAGCAAGCAGAGTACAGTGTAATACTTGCAGCAGTGTTGTGTTTTGTAAATATAAACTCCTCCTGAAAACAATTTGATTTGCATCTGTGGTAAGAATATAACCAGACCAGCAAAGCCCACTGCACAGTCGATGCCTTTTTACCTGAAAATTCCCCTAATGGAGTTAAAATTCCCGTATGTCCTGGTTCCGGCTGGGACAGAGTTGACTTTCTTCCCAGTAGCTTGGGGGGTGTGCTGTGTTTTGGGTTCGGTGTGAAAGGAGCGTTGATGGCCCATTGATGCTTTGGCTGTTGCTGGGAGGTGCTTGCACCAGGAGGGGGGAGCACAGCCGGGGTGGTGGACCCAGCTGGCCAATGGGGTATTCTATACCATGTGACATCAGGCTCAGTACAAAAACCAGGTGTGTGGGGGGGCTCGCCCCCCGTTCGTGACACGCGGTCGGCGGTCGGTGAGCAGTTGCGTTGTGACTCGCCTGCTTTGTGTATTCTGTTATTGTTGTTGTTCTCATTGTTATTATTACTGTTCTACTTCGTTTTATTTCAATTATTAAACTGTTTTTATCTCAACCCGGGAGCTTTCCTACTTGTGCCCTCTGGATTCTCTCCCCCATCCCACCGGGGGGGGTGTGATCGAGCGGCTGCATGGGGTTTATTTTTGCTGGCTGGGGTTAAACCACGATATTCCCTTTTGGTGCCCAACGTGGAGCTCGAAGGGTTGAGATAACGACAGATTATTTAGAGCATATTAAGGAATTTATATCTGTTAACATTAATTTGTTCTGCACCATGCTCTTGTTTTTATTGTACCTGTTAAGGATTGGAGTTGGGTTTTGTAGTCTGCTGTGCTCTGCAGTGATTAGTGATGTTTTGCCTGGGAGATTTGTTACTAAAACGCTGGCATTGGGGGTTATTTGGTATTTGGGATTTGTAATGAAGCCGTTACTGTATTTTGGGTACCACCTCATGGAGACCATTAGCAATTATACCTTTTCCTCTGAGAGATTTTTTATGGAGGAAATAGAGAATGGCACCCTCGCTACCTTCCTCTATGATGTCATCTCCTTTGTTAAATTAACTTGTCAGAGCCTTGAACATCCCTGGGTAGTTAAGATACATCTATTGATACTCCTTGGGAATATTGTTGTGGTTTTATCCAAGGTTAGTAAGCAATTTAAGAATGTCATCCAGAGATCTGCCCCAAGGCTGGATAGTTATGAGTGGCAGGGCGAGTGGGATAGCATGGGCAAATGCCTAGGACGGTGGGCACCTCCAGTGTTCTGGAACTTCACCCCTAAGCAAGCACAGAATCCTGAAAAATCAGTAGAATATTTGGAAGAAGTATGCTGTCATCCTGGCCATTCTAGGGAGACGCAAGTCACTGCAATGTGCTGAGGCCTGGCCCACGCCTACGGAGCCCTGTTCAACACCACTCAGAACCCCCAAGGGGAAGGAAGCGTCTCTGCAGCTGATGACAACACAACAGGCCCTGTGGCTACCCCACCCCACATGGCAGGCACAGCAGCTACTCCGCCCCCTGCGACAGAGAACCAACCCGTGCCCATATCAGTCGCCCCTATACAAATAAGAAAATGCACAAGAAAATCAGCTCCTTTAGTAAGGGATGAAAATGAACCAGGGCCATCACGAGAACAGGAGGAGGAGGAGGCAGAACCCGTAAATGAGAAGGTAACCACCCCATCCCTATCACTGGGTGAGCTGCGAGATATGCGAAAAGACTTCAGTCGCCCTCCAGGCGAGCACATTGTCACCTGGCTGCTCCGATGCTGGGATAACGGGGCCAGTAGCCTGGAATTCAAGGGTAGAGAAGCCAAGCAGCTGGGATCCCTTTCTAGGGAAGGGGGCATTGACAGAGCGATTGGACAAGGGGCACAAGCCCTCAGCCTCTGGAGGCGACTCCTGTCAGGCGTGAAGGAAAGGTATCCCTTCAAGGAAGATGTTATATGCCATCCAGGCAAGTGGACCACCATGGAGAGAGGTATCCAGTACCTGAGGGAATTAGCCATGCTGGAGGTGATTTATGATGCCCTGAACAACGAGCAGTTACCCAAAGATCCAGGTGAAGTCAAATGCACCCGACCCATGTGGCGAAAGTTTGTACGGAGCGCACCAGCGTCACATGCAAACTCATTGGCGGTAATGACCTGGAGAGATGGAGAGGAACAAACGGTGGATGAACTGGCTGGCCAACTGCGGCAATATGAAGAAAGTCTCTCTTCCTCCCTACGGGCCTGTGTCTCTGCTGTGGAGAAACTGTCTTGGGAGGTCCAGCAACTCAAAGAGGACATGTCCTACTCCCCACCTATACGGACCAGTATCTCAGCCATTAGGAGTAAGTGTCCCTCTGCTCAAGAGAGGAGACATCGTGGGTACACACCCCGGGGCACCCTGTGGTTTTACCTGTGTGACCACGGAGAGGACATGAGGAAGTGGGATGGAAAATCTACCTCAGCCCTACAGGCACGGGTACGTGAGTTGCAAGGAAAAATAACCACGAAAGGGGATTCTTCCAGGAAAACTGCTGCTCCAGTCTCCAGTGAGCAGTTCCCCAGACAGAGTAGAAGGGCTGATTCCACTTCCGACCTTAAAGGGACTTCTGATTCGTACTTACAAGAAGTGGGTAGCGAATACGATGACCAGGACTAGAGGGGCCCTGCCTCCAGCCAGGTGGAGGAAAAGGACAACTGGGTTTGCTGCACTCTGTGGATTCGATGGCCTGGCACATCAGACCCACAGGAGTATAAGGCTCTCGTAGACACCGGTGCACAGTGTACCCTGATGCCATCAAGCTATAGAGGGGCAGAACCCATTTGTATTTCTGGAGTGACAGGGGGATCCCAAGAGGTAACTGTGTTGGAGGCCGAAGTGAGCCTAAGCGGGAATGAGTGGCAGAAGCACCCCATGGTGACTGGCCCAGAGGCTCCGTGCATCCTTGGCATAGACTACCTCAGGAGAGGGTATTTCAAGGACCCAAAAGGGTACCGGTGGGCTTTTGGTGTAGCTGCCCTGGAGACAGAGGAAATTAAACAGCTGTCCACCTTGCCTGGTCTCTCAGAGGACCCTTCTGTTGTGGGCTTTCTGAGGGTCCAAGAACAACAGGCGCCGATTGCTACCACAACCGTGCACCGGTGGCAATATCGCACCAACCGAGATTCCCTGATTCCCATTCATGAGCTGATTCGTCGACTGGAGAGCCAAGGAGTGATCAGCAAGACTCGCTCACCCTTTAACAGTCCCATATGGCCAGTGCGAAAGTCCAATGGAGAGTGGAGACTAACAGTGGACTATCGCGGCCTGAACGAAGTCACGCCGCCACTGAGTGCTGCTGTGCCGGACATGCTAGAACTTCAATACGAACTGGAGTCAAAGGCAGCCAAGTGGTACGCCACAACTGATATCCCTAATGCGTTCTTCTCCATCCCTTTGGCGGCAGAGTGCAGGCCACAGTTTGCTTTCACTTAGAGGGGCGTCCAGTACAGCTGGAACCGACTGCCCCAGGGGTGGAAACACAGCCCTACCATTTGCCATGGACTGATCCACACCGCACTGGAACAGGGTGAGGCTCTGGAACACCTGCAATACATTGATGACATCATCGTATGGGGCAACACAGCGGAAGAAATTTTTGAGAAAGGGGAGAGAATAGTCCAAATCCTTCTGAAGGCCGGCTTTGCCATAAAACAAAGTAAGGTCAAGGGACCTGCACAGGAGATCCAGTTTTTAGGAATAAAATGGCAAGATGGACGTCGTCAGATCCCAATGGATGTGATCAACAAAATAACAGCCATGTCTCCACCAACTAGCAAAAAGGAAACACAAGCGTTGTGGGTTTTTGGAGAATGCATATTCCAAATTACCCTCAGATCGTAAGCCTTCTCTATCAAGTGACCAGAAAGAAGAACGACTTCAAATGGGGCCCTGAGCAACGACAAGCCTTTGAACAAATTAAACAGGAGATAGTTCAGGCAGTAGCCCTTGGGCCAGTCCGGGCAGGACAAGATGTAAAAATTGTGCTCTGCACCGCAGCTGGGGAGAATGGCCCTACCTGGAGCCTCTGGCAGAAAGCACCAGGGGAGACTCGAGGTCGACCCCTGGGGTCCTGGAGTCGGGGATACAGAGGATCCGAGGCCCGCTACACTCCAACTGAGAAGGAGATATTGGCAGCATATGAAGGGGTTCAAGCTGCTTTGGAAGTGGTTGGTACTGAAGCACAGCTCCTCCTGGCACCCCGACTGCCGGTGCTGGGCTGGATGTTCAAAGGGAGGGTCCCCTCTACACATCATGCAACCGATGCTACGTGGAGTAAGTGGGTCGTGCTGATCACACAACGGGCCCGAATAGGAAACCCCAGTCACCCAGGAATCTTGGAGGTGATCACAAACTGGCCAGAAGGCAAAGATTTCAGAATATCCCCAGAGGAGGAGGTGACGCATGCTGAAGAGGCCCCACCACATAACAAACTACCATTAAACGAGAAGCAATATGCCCGGTTCACGGATGGGTCCTGTCGCCTTGTGGGAAAGCATCGGAGGTGGAAAGCTGCTGTATGGAGTCCTATACGCCAAGTTGCAGAAACTGCTGAAGGAGAAGGAGAATCAAGTCAGTTTGCAGAGGTGAAAGCCATCCAGCTGGCCTTGGATATTGCTGAACGAGAAAAATGGCCAGTACTTTATCTCTATACTGACTCATGGGTGGTGGCAAATGCCCTGTGGGGGTGGTTGCAGCAGTGGAAGCAGAACAACTGGCAGCGCAGAGGTAAACCCATCGAGGGGTGGACTTGACCATGGACACTATTGCCCAGGTTATCCATCAATCTGAAACATGCACTGCAATCAAGCAAGCCAAGCGAGTAAAGCCTCTTTGGTATGGAGGACGATGGTTGAAATATAAATATGGGGAAACTTGGCAGATCGATTATATCACGCTCCCATAAACCCGCCAAGGCAAGCGCTATGTGCTCACCATGGTGGAATTAACCACAGGATGGCTGGAAACATATCCTGTGCCCCATGCCACCGCCCGGAACACCATCCTGGGCCTTGAAAACCAAGCCTTATGGCGACATGGCACCCCAGAAAGAATTGAGTCAGACAACGGGACTCATTTCCGAAAGACCCTCATAGACACCTGGGCCAAAGAGCATGGCACTGAGTGGGTCTATCACATCCCCTACCATGCACCAGCCTCTGGGAAAATCGAACAATACAACAGACTGCTAAAGACTACACTGAGGGCAATGGGTGGTGGGACATTCAAGCATTGGGATACACATTTGGCAAAAGCCACCTGGTTAGTCAACACCAGGGAATCTGTCACTTGAGCTGGCCCTGCCCAATCAAAACCCTTACATACTGTAGAGGGGGATAAAGTCCCTGTCGTGCACATAAGAAATATGCTGGGGAGGACAGTCTGGGTTACTCCTGACTCTGGCTAGGGAAGACCCATTTGTGGGATTGCTTTTGCTCAAGGACCTGGGTGCACTTGGTGGGTAATGCGAAAGGATGGGGAAGTCCAATGTGTACCTCAAGGGGATTTGATTTTGGGTGAAAACAGCGAATGAACTGAATTGTATGAAGTTAATTGCTATATTATATTGTATGTCGTCATTTCTATGGTTACTATATGTTATATCAACAGTACTGCGGTAAGAATCACCCAGATTAATGAAGAATGAACTCCGATGAAACCAAGCAAAGTGCAGCGATGATAGAACCGGACGAGCGCAGCGATAATGGAACCAGAATTGGCTTCAGCATGCAACAATCCAACACCATACACCATCTCTCCTGTCCTGAAAGACTGTTATGACAGATGGAGCCCAACGTCATGGACTAAATGAACTCAATGGACACTTTAGAGGGATGGCCTGTAGACTAAGGGAATGATATCTGTGTTTATATCTGTTTATATATAAAAGACAGGAGAAGTGGTGGTGATTAATTGGAATGTATTGGAAAATGTGAGACCTAGGCATGACATAGATGGTATAGAATAAGGGGTGGATACTGTCCTGGTTTCGCTTGGGACAGAGTTAGTTTTCTTTCTAGTTGCTGGTATAGTGCTGTGTTTTGGTATGAGAGAATGTTGATGGCACATTGATGTAGTTGTTGCTAAGTAGTGCTTACACTGGTCAAGGACTTTTCAGCCTCCCATGCTCTACGAAGTGCACAAGAAGCTGGGAGAGAGCATAGCCAGGACAGCTAACCCAACTGGCCAACAGGGTATTCCATACCATATGACGTCGTGCTCAGTATATAAACTAGGAGGCGTGGTCCGGGAAGGGGCACTTGCGGCTCGGGGACTGGCTGGTCATCGGTCAGCGGGTGGTGAGCAATTGCATCGTGCATCACTTGCTTTGTATATTCTATTATTATTATAATTATTACTACTACTATTCTACTTTATTCTAGTTCAATTATAAACTGTTTTTACCTCAACCCACAAGTTTTCTCACTTTTACTCTTCCGATTCTCTCCCCCATCCCACTGGAGCGGGGGGAGTGAGTGAGTGGCTGTGTGGTGTTTAGTTGCTGGCTACGGTTAAACCACAACAGGCTCTGAGTGTATTTTTAACAGACTCAGTAAATTAATGCAATAAACAAGTGTAAATGATTAATTTAACATTCTTTCTGTTAGGGACTAAGCTATTCATAAGAATTTTAGTGTCTGAGGGTTGGAGTTATTTCTTAGTGTGAATAAAGAAAGTCTTTGCCTTTACCGAACACTGCATGGGGCTGTCGTTCTCTATATTAATGCCTCTTGCTATGAGTTCTGCTTTGGCACAGAACTTGTAATTAATATAACGTGCTACAGTATCTGACTATAGCAAGGTTCAATTAAAGGTGCTCTGGCAGCACTGGCACACTATTATCTGTTTCCCTAAGGTGATTTTTTAACTTCAAAATGTTATTTTTAAGCTTGTTGCCTTTGGGATTAAATTACTATGTTAAAGTTGAATATTTGGGATCAGTTTTAGTAGCCAGCTGCAAGATATAGTATGATGTCAAAACCACTCTTAAACTACTTAGTTTTCAGAAGTCATAGACAACTTTTTTTGGGAAATGGATGAGCTTTACTTTTCTTAGGAAAGCAGCAGAAAAGTGTCACAAACCTTGCCATAAGCAGTGGGAGAGTTACGTGTATGCAACCAAGTCATCACGATTTCCAAGGAAAAACCTTGTGGAATGGTTTATAAAGAGGGGTTTTTTTAAGAGATAAACTCAGGACATGTAGATTTCTGTTTTGAATTAAGCAGGAGTTAATATCTTAAGAAAAATTAAACCCCTAATTGTGAATAACTTAAGCAGCAACTGCAAATTATAAACAGAAAGTGTGCTTGCAAGGAAGTTGACTTTATGACATGAGGCAGGTGGAACAAAATGCGAGGTAGTCAGGGGTAAGATGAGAGACAACTGAGATTCTGAGCAACCAGCTGTGTATATTTGCTGGTATTTTGTTTGTTATAGCTACTACATCCTGTTATTAATTGTCTTAAAAGTATCTTGTCTAATGTTTTCAGAGCCACAGATGGTAGGAGAAAACATGCAACTGATGAAGGCCTAGGCTTGTGCAAAAGTTGCCCACAAAAGCAAATTGCAGAAAGCATCATACTGTGTTTCAAAGGGTGTGATCTGATTAGTGTTCTGAAAGTCAACATTAAATATTCATAGTTCCATAAAATAAGACTGAAAGTTAAATTGGATCACAGCTGTTGCAGCTGTTCCATGTATTCCTAAAGCCTGCAGGATACCTTCTTTTCACTTGGATAGCTGTGGCTGTCAAGAATCCTTGCTGCTCTTTCTGCAGAGTGGAAACATGACTCTCTATGGGGTCATGCTTCGCATTTAGGTCTCTACATAGATGAAGTGGAGTGGTTTTCTTCAAAACTGGGAACACTGAAGCTTCTTTAAATCTGCGCTTTGATATGGTTTCCCTTTGGAATATATTTAGTGTAAGGATTTTGTAGCAGCCAACAGTATAAGCCTCTCAAACCAGGAATAAGAAAACCCACAAGGAAAATCTTAAGTGGGGTCTCCTGTATTGTTCCTGAATTTCCATCCAGAAGATTAAGCTATTGATTTTAAACTGCCTAGCAGTGTAGATTTGTAAGCTTGCTGGCACTGAAGAGATGCTCTTCTGTCAGGCAGCTACAGAGAAAACTTATTGTGTAGGAAGAGTTTTCTGTTACCTAAGTCATCAGTGTTTAGTCTCAGAAAGTAAACCTTTGAGAAGAGGACCCATTCCTTTCCACCTCAGTTCCTGTGGAAGTGTTGATTCTAAAAAGTCTCTGGCTTGGGTGACTGTCAGGGAAGGTGTTAGCTGAAAAGGTTGATGTTTCTATCAACCATCTCTGCTGAACTTGTCTGTATCAGTTTGACCTGGCTAGCAATGGATTGGCAGTTAAAGCAGCTGGAAGAATGGTTTGAATGAAATTTACCATAACAAAATTCCCCTGTAAGCAGAGCCATTATGCTAGTTTATCACTAAATCCAACAGTGACAGCTGTACTAGATGGGCTGTAAAGGTAAGCATTTGTATAGCATAACTTCGACTTTATTGGTCTTTTGCTTCAGTGATATTTTAAGTTTTGTGATGGATAAAGAAGTTTCTGGCATTGGCTGAAATGAATTATCCTTTTAGCTTTCTCAACTACTTATTGCTTTTGATGCAAACACAAAAGGTAAGGTGTGTTTTGAGCTGATAATTTAAAAAAAAAGGCACTGAGAAAATTTATAAATGCCTCTTTGTTATGTTTTTTTTAACCCATATGATTGCATAGATGGTATATACCATTAAATAATCTTATTAGGTAAAATATGGAATGATGAAAGAAAACTTTGCAGGCCTTTTTAGATCTGGTATTACTCAGATCCATTTTAGGTCAGTAATGACTTAGAGGCATTTTCATATTATGTTCTGATGATTTGTTTTACAGCAGCTTGTGCCAGACACAGGTGAAGACATCAAAGAGGAGGTATCTTTCAGCCTATTGTGGGCAATATCGCCAGAGCTTGTCTGAAGGAATAGGTGATATAACAAAGAAAGAAGGTACTTTGCTCCTTCTGTCAAGTAATTCTTCCCAAGCTGCTGGTATGGAACTCATTTGGATTTCCACGTCCTCCTTTAGAAGACAGGGTTAGTATCTTGCACATCAGCCCCCTTCTGGGGTTAAAGTGGGATGATTAAGAAAACGGTGAGCTAGGGTTCATCGGTGCAGAGCATGTGGGCAGCTGCCTACTTTGAGTGAGAGAAAATAAACATGGCTTGTGTTTACAAACCAAACACATGCAGGTGCTCTAGAATTCATTGTGTCGTGGGTGATGGATTTCAAGGGGATGGAGAGGCTAAAAATGCTGGAAGAGAGACCAGTGTGTGTAAATGCTCACTTTACTCCCCTTGTTGGGTATTGTTAAAAAGATTGCAATCACCTCCTTCCTTTGATCCTATGTAAGGATTAGGGGCACTTTTTTTTTTACATTACAGCACTTGTGACATGTTTTAAGTGATCCATCTGACGAATGAGACTAGGGTTTTAGAGAGATTTTTCCAGACAGTGGGCATGATTCACTTGTTCTTTGGTTGCCCTTAGACTACTGTGCTCATGGTTTGGGACTGCTAGTTTTAACCAAGGAGCAAGCTAATAATAAATTATGAAGAGGAGGGTGTAAAACAGCTGAGAAATGAAACTAAAGAACATTTGCAGTGTTTGATTTACACTGCAAAGAGGAAATTCACCTTTCCAGCTGGAAGTTCCGTTTTTGTGTGTCTTAATAGGTTTTATTTTTTATTTCTCTCAACACAGAGCTAAGCTGTCCCCTCTAGCATCTGTTCTCCAGAGGCCTTCCTGTTGGGAAAACTTGTTTATGTTAAGTCATTACCTCTGAGAATGGAAATTCTATGTTCCTGTTAGTGTTCATGTTTCTTGTGTGTGTCTATGTATATATAAGAAGCAAATTATATTAAGTATTTGCTTATACTTTATATAAGTATACTTTATACTGTTGTTTTTAATTGTTGCCCATTCATGCTTTTGAATGCTCTAGGTTAAGTAGTTGAATGATCTGGTGTTCCTCAAGGTCTGTTAAAGAGCCCTAACGCAAAATACTACTCCTTCACAGCACTTTACCAGTGATCTTGAGATATATATAAAAAAAATACTTGAGAAATGAGGCCTGTGTACTTCATAATGTGACATGCTCTCCCAGGAACATATTTCCAGTCTTAGAAAGTTGTACTAATTTAAGAGTTTAACATCTGTAGTACTAGATTGATTCTGAGGCTGTAAAATCCACAAATTCAGCTTAGTCCAGGTCCAGCTCTCTGACATACTTGAATTACAGGCCATTATGTCTGCAGATTGTTGCTTGTCTACTTGGCTTGTGTCAGAGCTGATGGTTGGCTGACTCAGGTGGTGCAAACTGAACCTGCTCAGAAAAAGTATTGTTTGATCTTGCATTACTAGCTCAAATGATGGAGTTGCTAGCAACACAAAAAAGAACTAGTTGTTCAATTTCGTGGTGGTAGTACATTTATTCATCTTAAGTTTCAAACACTTTGAATTCAGTTACAAATAGAAGCTGTTTGGTTTTAAATGCCTTCACTAGTTAACCACTTTCAGTTATTTTAGCATCTTGTATAAAATTCAGTTAGTTGAATGCCCAGCAAAATCAACAGTTCTCCATACAGTTATTTGCTTATTAAATGTGCTACTCAGTGGATTTTTTTTGTCTGCTCTTTGGGTTGGTATTTCAGCCTTGATGTACTGTACAGGTCAGTTCGTTCTGTCTTACCAGGATGTTATGATTGCGAATTTAACCCAAGAAGTAAAAAATCAGGGAAAAATCTGGTCCACTAGTTAAAGCACAGGACTAGTAGCAAGGCCTGCTGAATTCCAGGCTGCAGTGCAGCGCAGGTGTTACCATGGTAACTTTTTTAAAATCAGAAAAGTATGTGGGTGCACAAACTTCCCCAGCAGAGACTTGGGAGACAATTCGTTCTGTCCATGTGAGATACAGGTTCTGAGCTGTATTGCAACTGGGCTTCTCACTGAAAGCCAGCGGAATTAGGGGCTAAACGAGCATTTTAAAAGTTAATTGATTAACAACACTTATTTTCTGAGCAGTTACTGCAAGTGGATTGAATAGTATGTGTAAGGGTGGCATGATCTGTCCTTAAGTAAAATAGCAGTGGGGAAAGAAAGTATTTATGGGCATGACCTGAAGGTTTCATTGTTCAGTTGCTTCTGTATTCCAAATTATTTCTATTCCAAAAATATTTCTTGAAAACTTCCTGAAGTGGCAGCTGTTAAGGTAAGGATGAATGTTTCCAAACCTGTGCTATGCAAGAGATTCATGGGCTGCCCGGGCTGGCTTTCAGTCGGTTTTCACTGTGGTCTCAAGCAGACTTGACACAGCATATGGATGGCTGTTGGAAAAGGGCAGCACATCTGTCTTCCGCTGACTTTAACCCTTTAAGTTGTTTGTTGTCAGTGCAATATGAGACTCCTGGCAGATCAAATCTGTGTTTGCTTTCCCAGAACACAGGAAAGCTGGCTCCCTGGCAACTGTTATGGTTTCATTAAGATTTGAGATTTTTATGGGGTAGAACATTTTGTACCACTTTCACTGTCACTTGACACCCTGGTGATGAGACTGATGAAATCCAATTCTGTTTGTATGTACGTATGTCCTAAACTGGGATTGCAAGGATTATTTCCTTCAATGTAGCAGCTGGCTGTTAAGAAACTCCTTTCAAAGAGACCACTTTTGTAAATGTTCCCACAGACCTTCTCATGTGCCCTCCCCATACAGCGCGCTCTGGAGGCTCTCTCTAAAGCAGGCATAGCTGGTGGTGGAATAGTACGTAGGTTTTTCCCTGGTACTTCAAGAGGATTTACTGTAGTCTCCCTCCTAAAACAGGTCAAACCAAGTGAAATCTAGAGAGGGATTATTAATGACACTCGCTAGAAGAGAGCAAAAGAGGAGAAGAGAGGAGATAAAAGGACACAAAGTCCCCTTATATGAACTGTCTGTCAGGCCAATGAATGAAAATGGTCAGTGATGTGTCAGGAGGCTGAGTAACGAATGGTATATTTTCAGTTGTTCCGACTTTCTGGAACGGCTGCATTATACAGCCACCGTAGAGATGACCTCTGTCTGAACACCCAAAGAGACCACAAAAAATGAAGTCACAAGTCAGAAGTTGCCTCTGCAAACCCTGTGGGAGATGGTTTATAGGACTTCAGGCTGGTGAGCTCATCAGGTGAAGAGCTGGAGGACTGGAGATGGCTGCCACCTGCTGTTTGCTGGTCACCTCTAGTACATCCTCTGACCCTTCACCTTCCCCTTCAAGACTGCCACATCAATGTCAAGGGAGAACTTTAAAGCTCAGAGCTTTTTTTGACTATGCTGATGCAAAATTTTTTGACCTTTATATGTTGTGTATTGAAATCTGCTGTGTACCGCTCCTAGGACTTTGGTTTTGGCTTAAGTTCCAGATCTGGTTGCTTGCAAGTGACACAAACTCTGAAATTAAGAAAATGAAATGATGCACAGTGTCCTTCAGGTACTGATACCTTTTTAGGGTAGGTAAGAGCAGGTTATAGAAGGGAAGAAGGAGATTTAAGGCTAGGGTATTTCAGGTTATATAGCCAGCTCTACATTAAGAGTCTTACGCATGTTTTGGTGAAAGATTCAAGCATTACTGCTCCTTTATTAATTAGTATATGAGTTCTCTATACCAGTTATGTGTACTTTATTTCAAGTATCCGTTCACAGATAAGATTTGTTTGCATTCATACTCATGCTTGCTCTGTGTCATAATTTTCATATAGTTATAGGAATGAACTTGTTTGAACATATAAAAAAATATTTTCCCATGAATATCATCTTTTTGGCAAACATTTATGTGAAAAGGACCTGCTGTGGAACTGTTCTGTGTGTTTGGGAAGTTCTTACTTTGAAATCCCTTCATGCTGCTGAAAAAAAAGTTTCAGTATCAGTCATTGCACAGAAGGCCTGCAGAAATACAAATTTCACCCAACTGCCTGTGATATTGATAAATGACACTAAGAGATTCTTGGGGATGAGGCTAAAGTTAAGGGCCACGTTTTCAACAGTATCTGAGGAAACCTTATGACTTGTTTGAGCAACCAGGATATGCTGCTTGGTTTTTTTCATGTGCAAGTCATATCTTGTGTTGCAACGATTTAGTAACTGAGAAAATTTGGTATCGATTTCTTGGGATGGAAACAATTCTGCCAGGTTAGATTGTTATATGCTAATTTTACTAATGTGAGCACTATTTTAATGATACTGTAAGTGTGTGATACTATGACTGTATCTGAAAACTTCTAGCATATTACGTTCTTGCCTTTGTTTTCAGTTTGTCAGGTAACACTATTATACTGAGGGAAAACTGCATTTTGTCTGGGATCCTGAATGCAGTTTTCTCCCCTTTGTTTTTGATCTGAGGTCTGTAGGAGGTCACTGGAGATGATGTCTGGGAACAAATGAAAGTGTGCTAGTACAGAAAGCTACAATGCCATAATCAAGCATCTGTTGCTGTAATGCGCGAATGTTTGGCATTCTGGGAGCTGGGACACGGATTGTTATAAGCTCCTTTCTGAGGTTATTTCAGAAGCACATAGAGCAGCTGGCAAGGTCTGGGGCAGGTTTAACTCTCTATTGGCTTCCAAGTGCATGCTGTGTTAAAAGTTAAGTATGCATCAAGAAGCAGTTTTTCACAGCGTAAGTTCTTTCTTTCCTGTAACTTATGCTTGTCCTCAATACTAAATCCCTTGGTCACCATCTGAATGAATTACATAGCACAGGACATGTAAAAACAGAAAACAGAAACATGCAATAGGTTTTGATGGCGTTGGGTGATTGTTTTTGAAACTGCAGAGTTGAGAAGAACTGGGCAAAACAATATGATCTATTTATTGGGAGCTGACATTACAGTAGAGCCAGACATTTACTGCCCTACTGCTGACCTGTAGGATATAAGGAGACATTCTTTCATCAATCATCATTGTGTGTCATGGTTTAACCCTAGCCAGCAACTAAACACCACACAGCCACTCGCTCACCCCTGGCTCTGGTCGGATGGGGGAGAGAATCGGGAGGGCAAAAGTGGGAAAACTCATGGGTTGAGATAAAAACAGTTTAATAATTGAAATAAAACAAAGTAGAATAGTAGTAGTAATAATAACAACAACAACAACAATAACTGAATGTACAAAGTAGGTGATGCACAATGCAATTCCTCACCACCTGCCGACTAATGCTCAGCCCATCCCCGAGCCGCGAATGCCCCTTCCCGGACGACGCCTCCTCGTTTATGTACTGAGCATGACATCATATGATATGGCATACCCTGTTGGCCAGTTGGGTTAGCTGTCCTGGCTATGCTCCCCCCCAGCTTCTTGTGCATCTGGTAGAGCATGGGAAGCTGAGAAGTCCTTGACCAGCGTAAGCGCTACTTAGCAACAACTACAACATCAATGTGCCATCAACATTCCTCTCATATGAAATCCAAAACACAGCACCACACCAGCTACTAGAAAAAAAATTAACTCTATCCAAGCTGAAACCAGGACAGTATCCACCCCTTATTTTATATCATCTATGTCAAGCCTAGGTCTCACATTTTCTAATACATTCCAATTAAACATCACCGCTTTTCCTATCTTTTGATATATACACATGAAGATATCATTCCCTTAGTCTATCCCTCTAAAACGTCCATTGAGTTCATTTAGTCCATGACTTTGGACTCCATCTCTCATAACAGTCTTTCAAGGCAGGAGAGATGGTGTGTGGTTTTGGATTGTTGCATGCTGAAGCCAATTCTGGTTCCATTATGGCTGCTCTTGTCCGGTTCTATCATCGCTGCACTTTGCTTGGTTTCATCGGAGTTCATTCTTCATTAATCTGGGTGATTCTTACCGCAGTACTGTTGGTATGACATATAGCAACCATAGAAATGATGACATACAATATAATATAGCAATTAACTTCATACAATTCAGTTCATTCGCTGTTTTCACCCAAAATCAAATCCCCTTGAGGTACACATTGGACTTCTCCATTCTTTCGCATTACCCACCAAGTGCACCCAGGCCCTTGAGCAAAAGCAATCCCACTCCTGCCTGAGGCAGGAGTAACCCAGACCGTCTTCCCCAGCATATTTCTTATGTGCATGACAGGGACTTTATCCCCCTCTACAGTACGTAAGGGTTTTGATTGGGCAGGGCCAGCTCGAGTGACAGATCCCCTCGTGTTGACTAACCAGGTGGCTTTTCCTAAATGTGTAACCCACACTCATGGGCCCACCAAGCTATAAATAATTCACCCTTATATTCTCAGTCCAGATCCGCCTGAGCCACTTCAATCTTAGCAGCCTGATCCACTTTGTGGTTGTTTTGATGTTCTTCAGTGGCCCGACTCTTGGGTACGTGAGCATCTACGAGATGTACTTTTACAACCAGGTTCTCTACCCGGGCAGCAATATCTTGCCACAATGCGACAGCCCAGATGGGTTTATCTCTGCGCTGCCAGTTGTTCTGCTTCCATTGCTGCAACCACCCCCACAGGGCATTTCCCACCATCCATGAGTCAGTATAGAGATAAAGTACTGGCCATTTTTCTTGTTCAGCAATATCCAAGGCCAGCTGGATGGCTTTCACCTCTGCAAACTTCTCCTTCAACTGTTTCTGTGATTTGTCGTGTAGGACTCCATACAGCAGCCTTCCATCTCCGATGCTTTCCCACAAGACGGCAGGACCCATCAGTGAACAGGGCATATTGCTTCTCGTTTTCTGGCAGTTTGTTATACAGTGGGGCCTTTTCAGCACGCGCCACCTCCTCCTCTGGGGATTTTCCGAAATCTTTGCCTTCTGGCCAGTTCGTGATCAATTCCAAGATTCCTGGATGACTGGGGTTTCCTGTTTGGGCCCGTTATGTGATCAGTGCGACCCACGTACTCCACGTAGCATCTCCTGTTTAATTTGTTCAAAGGCTTGTTGTTGCTCAGGGCCCCATTTGAAATCGTTCTTCTTCTGCGTCACTTGATAGAGAGGGCTTACAATTTGGAATTTGCATTCTCCAAAAGCCCACAACACAAGAAGGCTTGTGTTTCCTTTTTGCTAGTTGGTGGGGACATGGCTGCTATTTTGTTGATCACATCCGTTGGGATCTGACGACGTCCATCTTGCCATTTTATTCCTAAAAACTGGATCTCATGTGCAGGTCCCTTGACCTTACTTTGTTTTATGGCAAAGCCGGCCTTCAGAAGGATTTGGACTATTCTCTCCCCTTTCTCAAAAACTTCCTCTGCTGTGCTGCCCCACACGATGATGTCATCAATGTATTGCAGGTGTTCCGGAGCCTCACCCTGTTCCAGTGTGGTGTGGATCAGTCCATGGCAAATGGTAGGGCTGTGTTTCCATCCCTGGGGCAGTCGGTTCCAGCTGTACTGGACGCCCCTCCAAGTGAAAGCAAACTGTGGCCTGCACTCTGCCGCCAAAGGGATTGAGAAGAACGCATTAGTGATGTCAATTGTGGCGTACCACTTGGCTGCCTTTGACTCCAGTTCGTATTGAAGTTCTAGCATGTCCGGCACGGCAGCACTCAGTGGCAGCGTGACTTCGTTCAGGCACGGTAGTCCACTGTTAGTCTCCACTCTCCATTGGACTTTCGCACTGGCCATATGGGACTGTTAAAGGGTGAGTGAGTCTTGCTGATCACTCCTTGGCTCTCCAGTCGACGAATCAGCTCATGGATGGGAATCAGGGAATCTCGGTTTGTGTGGTATTGCCACGGGTGCACGGTTGTGGTAGCGATCGGCGCCTGTTGTTCTTGGACCCTCAGCAACCCCACAACAGAAGGGTCCTCTGAGAGACCAGGCAAGGTGGACAGCTGTTTAATTTCCTCTGTCTCCAAGGCAGCTATACCAAAAGCCCACCGGTACCCTTTTGGGTCCTTGAAATACCCTCTCCTGAGGTAGTCTATGCCAAGGATGCACGGAGCCTCTGGGCCAGTCACCATGGGGTGCTTCTGCCACTCATTCCCGCTTAGGCTCACTTCGACCTCCAACACAGTTACCTCTTGGGATCCCCCTGTCACTCCAGAAATACAAATGGGTTCTGCCCCTCTATAGCTTGATGGCATCAGGGTACACTGTGCACCAGTGTCTACGAGAGCCTTATACTCCTGTGGGTCTGATGTGCCAGGCCATCGAATCCACAGAGTGCAGCAAACCCGGTTGTCCCTTTCCTTCACCTGGCTGGAGGCAGGGCCCCTCTAGTTCTGGTCATCGTATTCGCTACCCACTTCTTGTAAGTACGAATCAGAAGTGCCTTCATTAAGGTCAGAAGTGGAATCAGCCCTTCTGCTCTGTCTGGGGAACTGCTCACTGGAGACTGGAGCAGCAGTTTTCCTGGAAGAACCCCCTTTTGTGGATGTTTTTCCTTGCAACTCATGTACCCATGCCTGTAGGACTGAGGTATGTTTTCCATCCCACTTCCTCATGTCCTCTCCGTGATCATGCAGGTCAAACCACAGGGTGTCCCGGGGTGTGTACCCACGATGTCTCCTCTCTTGAGCAGAGGGACGCTTACTCCTAATGGCTGAGACACTGGCCCGTGCAGGTGGGGAGTAGGACATGTCCTCTTTGAGTTGCTGGACCTCCTGAGACAGTTTCTCCACAGCAGAGATGCAGGCCTGTAAGGACGAAGAGGTTTACTGCACAACTGGACACTGGCAGCTAATAAACTGTAGACTGTAAGATCTTTCTTCTTTCACATTTGATCTGAACTTCTTTGCTGTTTGGTAAAAGTGTTTAGACTCAGTAGAGTGAAATAATAGCAGGAGAAAGTATTTTTCGTATGGGAAATGAAGTTCCATTTTTACTTACCACGCTTGTTCCTCTACAATTCAAACGTGGCTGTAGGATTAGTTTTTGAAAACCTACAATGTGAAGTCATGGAGACAGGTGAGCAAGTCAAGTGAAATGCAAAAAGGGATAGTGACAGTATTTTTCTTGGCTTCTTAAAACCTTATACTTCATAGCATCTTTGAAACTTGAAATTGATCACTTTTAGAAAATATGCTTTGAAAATAGTTAAAGAATACAGTCACTGTCTGATCATGTTTTACTTCCCTGATTGTACCTTGAGTTTATCACTGAATGCCTGTTAATTCTTGAGCTATCACAAAAATCATTTTTTAGTGATTTAAGCAATGAACCATTTGAGTTTTGAAAGTTTTGGGGGGACTTGGTTTTTTTGGTTTGGATTTTTTACAATGACTTAAGATTTAACTTACTTAAGATATAATCTTCTTTAACCCCAAAGTAACCAAAGTGTTTGCAGAGAAACAGTGTTTCCCATTTTTGTGGCATGTTATTATTGAGGCAGTGAAAAATGGATGAGTACCTGGTGGTACAGCAAGTACACCTGCTTGCTGTGCTTAACAAAGAAGTTGCTCATGGATGTCCAAACTTTGTTGCCCTCTCAGATGGCGTGTGATGGTTCGTGGGGAGTGGTCATTAGGTTATAAAAAAATCTTAACAGGTAAGCAAATTAAGGTGTCCAGGTGTATACAGAAGCTAAGAGTCACTATATAAAAGAGGTGAGGCAGTCTTTCAGCACTGTCATGGGGTGGGTGGTTTTTATCAGAGCTTATTACATAGCACCTTCTATTGTCTAATTTGGTTTGAGGCACAGTTTCAGTACGGTTTACAAGGGAAAATGTGTGAAAGTTTCTGAGGCATATCTGTTACAGAAACTGCATTGTAGTCTTCAGTTTGTAATAAACTGCTATTTAATTCACTATACAAAAGTGCTGTTCACACTGTTCATCCTCTAGTCTAATATTGCATATGATCTTACTTGCGATGTGATTTTTTTTTTTTTAATCCTTAGATAAGTTTCCTGTTTTCTGACAGTAGCTGTCTGAAACGTTGCTTGAGGGAAGGGAATGAATCTTGGCTGGTAATTAATCTGTTAGCTGTTGGTCTTGTACCTTTTGCAGAAATCAAGACTGATTTCCTCTATAGGTGTTCCATAAACACAACACTGGCCACAGCAGAGCTCAATTCCCCCACGACCTGCTTCATTACACTTGTCCTGGAGGCAGTCCTGTATCTGATGGAAGGGCTTAGATCCCACTATTCTTCATTGCCCTTGTGTCTCCATTGAGATTGGTGCTGACTGATAAGAAGCATGAGAATAGCGTAGTGTTGCAAATACTTTTACAGTAGCACTGCTTATTTTGCACTCCTTCTATCTCTAGAAGAGTAAGTTCCTTTCAATGCTGTATATAGAAGTGTCATATGTTCATTTTATGTCAAGAGCTTATTCTCTCCTGAGTACCTGTACTTGACTTTTAGACTGAGGAATTGGAGCCCCACATGAGGAATAAGTTGAAAGTATAAATCAAGTTGCTCAGTCAGCCCAGGTTGTGGTTTCTAAAGCAAACTGAAACATGGTGATGGTTCTCTGGTGGTTGATGTAGGTTTGTTTGCTGCATACTTTTTTGCTGCTGTAAGCTCCATTTCTCCCTGCTTTCCCCATTCTGAAACTTTAAAGATTGCCCACAAGTGTTTTTCCATGAATAAATTGTAGGTTTGGAGAAAAAAAAAAGATTAAACATAGTTCCTGTTGGTTTTCATCCTGCCTCTGCCATAAGGGAAATATAAGCAAAACACACATTTTCAGGTCTCATAGATGTGGAAATTGTTGGCGTGTGATGTCCAGCACCTCCTGTAATGAGCAGCTCCGCTTCTTTGGCCTTCCATTTTGCCTCAGGGAGTCTTGGGTCTCCCTTGCCAGACTGAAACCTGTTAGGTGCATGTGTGATATGTAAACATTTTATATTGATACTCTTCCATAAATTTGGAACTAAAACAAATGCTGGATTATTGACATGTCTCAGAAGAAATACCTATTTTGACTTAATGCCATGCTTATTGATGTAGAAATTTTTCCAGTGTATCTTCCATGATTTAGAAGTGAAATGAAACTCTGTACTTGATTTCTTTCTGTATAAACATGACAGAAAAGGAGAGTTTTTGTTTGCTAAAGGTCAGATTATATTAAAAGGTCACACTGTTTCGGGGGGATTCTTCTTGCATATATGCACTTTTACTGGGTCAGATGTGGGTGGCCTGCCCTGATAAAATCAAATATCTGAGTAGGCTGCTTGTGGACTGCTCAGTAAACAGCTCAAGTACTGTGTCTAGAAGTGTCTTAAAAGGCAGTAATGTAACATTTTCTGCTCAGTATATCACAGTTCCTTTTCAATAATCTGCTTGCACTTACCGTACTGTTATATATCTGAAGTGTTACTGGAAAAAAGTCTCTCTAGTAACACCTAAAGTATTTATTCTCTCTTGATCAACTTTTCCTTTCATCTTGTTTATCAAAAACCTTGACCCGTCCTCACCTTAAAGGGCTAGCATGAGCCAGGTTACCAGGATATTAATGCAGTGCCCCCCACAACAGCCTTTATACTGTTTGCTTCACGTATCTAATTTTCCTTTCACCGTTCCTGGCACGCACACAGAATGTTGCAAGCAACTGACAGCTGTATTTTCAGACACTGAAAGACTTCACTGTTTACACATCTTTGTTTGGTGATTGACACGATGATAATTTCATGGTTTCAGGTAGGTCAAAATACAGGTAACATGGTAAGCACCTTTTTTAGTAAGGGAGGTGAATACAAAGACGGTGTTTCATGAAACTCTGTGAGAACACCTCTTTTATATGTATTGGGCATGTCTCTTCTGTGTTGATAAACGTGCAGGCAGGTTTTGCATACATGGTGTTTGACTCAGCTTTGCCAAGCTACCTGGGTTAGTTCAGATCTCAGGATTTTGGGGACGTGGCTTGGGTTTGAACTGTAAATCTCTGAATGTGACATAGTTGCAGAAATTACAGAAGGCTGCCTTAGCTCCCCAGCCTTACGGTATGCTCTTTGAGAGGGTTGCCAAACATTTCTTAGTCAGTTGGCTGGATATTTGGGAGGCTTTGCCTTCTGTGGGTCTCATCATTAATTTGTTCCATAGATAGTTTGCTCTCTCCTGGTGTCCTGGCAAGGAGGTCTGTGTTATATTTTTCTGGCTATGTTTGCCCTTAGCTCCTGTCCTGCATTTCTCTTCTTCAGCCTGTTTTTCCTAAAAAGAGCCTTCTACAAAAGTTCTTGTGGAGGTGTTTTGTTTTGTTTTGTTTTGATTTGATTTGTTTTGTTTTTAAAGGCACCCGGAGTTCATAAACAGGGCTGAAATGTGACTTTTAGCTCTGTGTATTTGACAGACTGCTCCTCCATAGTGATATCAACGTGTTGGTAAAGAAAGGAAGCAGAACTTTTCCTTCCTGGTACATCAGTCCAGTACACTCGTAGATCGCCAGAATTTGTTTTTTGTCTGCCACAGTTTGACACCTCAGTTAATACTGGGCTTGGGGGAGAACTCTTGCTTGTTCTTACATGTTAGCAAGTTAAATATTTAATGAATTAACTTGATAGCTCACCTACTTTTACTGCATACCTACAACTGAGATGTTTGATTATCAAGTATTACCACAAAACTGAAATAAAATATTCTTATATAGTCAGTGAAGAATAATCAGTGTGAAATCCCTAGTTGGTAGCACACCTGATGATGGCTTCCTTGTGCATGAGAGATACTGTCTTCCATACTTGTAGTGTGTAGGTTCTGCTCCACTCCAGCATGTTCTTCCATATAGCTTGGGATATCAGGATATCCCAGTGTCCAGCTGGCCCTCGGACAGACAAATAAGGGGTGAAGTGAGTTCACCCAGCAGTTAAGGTAGGAGGTCTGATGTTTGCATAGCCACAGGGTGAAAATAATGCTTCTTGCTGGGTCTTTTACTGCATGCCTCCTTGCCATGACTTTTTTTTGGTACTCCGTGGCAGGCAGATGGAAGACTAAAAGCAGGTGTAGAGTTTGACGCAGCGTTCTGAAGCCACTAGTGGAAGAGGGAGGGAAGCCCCCAGCCTTTGCTCAGTGTCTTTCCCTTTGGGCCTGATCTCTCTGCTGCCTTGTAGGCACTGCAGTTACTTACCCTTGTTCTGGCTGAAGATGAAGTGCTCAATTTTGTTTCCTTGTACAACTCTAAATGGTGACACAGTGATAGGAGTAGAAAATTGGGACTGAAAGGAAAGTTCTGTATTCCGGTAGTGTAAGCCATGTGACAGCCAAGTGAGAGAAACTAAATACAAAGCAAAAGCTGTTTTGTAAGAAAACAGACGCAGTTCATAACAATTTAATGGCAGCAGCTGAAAATTGTTTTAAACCAATGCAGTTTAAACTGATTTTAAATGGATTTAAGCACACTGACTTTAAGTGAAGATCAAAATGCTCTATGTCACACTATGGTAAAGTTGGAACAATTTATCTCGGTACTTGTTTGTTTTGTCAGCATGGCGTTTGCAGCTGTTCTTGCTTTGCTTTATTTCATAAGAGAACTTGTATCCAGGCTGTCACAAACTGTCATCATTGTTTCAGTGTGGCTGCTGTCTTTCACCTTTTCTTCCATTCGCACCAGTCTTATGATTGCCTCAGAAGCCTGGGTTAACTGGGGCTGTCTAAAGGAAGATGATGTGAGCACCAAGCCTGCACAGGTAGGGGGAGCCTCTAAGAGGCAGGTGAAAAACAAATATTGACTTTTTGGAGTTTAAAAAGCTCATGGGAGGCAAAAGTTTGGGCTGAGCCAGCATGAAGCTCTGTCTGGGCCAGGGTCATATCACAAGAGTTTTGGACACATTTTAGTCTGTCATTCATTGAAAACTCCTTTCAGAGAGAAAAAGGAAGCTTTGTTAAGTCTTTGTACTAATAAAAGAAAGTGTTTTGGGAGATGTACCCTGGAGATAGCAGTTACCATGTATTAAAGATTTAAAAACAAAAAAACCCCAAACCAATTTACAGGTACTTTTAGAATAAAAGCAATGAAACTAAACCAAACCCCATTCTCTTGGAGGTAAAGTTGTCTGAGCCTTAGGTATGGTATGGCTTAGTGTCATCCATGGAAATAAATAGGAAGTATATCTGTTTACATCATTTGGGAAATGGATGTTATCATCTCTGATTTTTCAGATTTCTTACTCATCAAACACTGAGGCAGGAGCCAAGATGAAAAGCTAACTTACTGGTTAAAGCAGCAATAACCCTCCCCATAGTTGTAATAACAAAGTTCTTTTCTGATTTAAAAGAACAGCATGTTGAAACATTAAAGCATATGGAAGGCTTCCAGATGAAGAAAATAAATGAAACTAACTGAGAAGCTTCTGATTTATAGTACCAGTGGATACAAAGCTTTACAAGATTGTCTCATTCAGAAGCTTATAATTAGAGTACCAGTTTTCTTGTGGGAAACTGTTTCTTTGTATAACTGAATTGACAAATTCCTTACTAGTTCTATCATCTATTTTTATTTATTTTTCATGTTACAATTCAGAAAAAAGTATTTTTTCAAAGGTTAAAAAGTCAGCAATTCATATTTGACAACCTGTGACTCAAATCCATTAAAAAAATAACACATTAAATGAGAAATAGCACTCTAGACGGTCTTTATTACACAGAAGTCTTAAGAATTGTTTTTTTTGTAATACTTTAACCCTGAAATTAAGTTGACTGAATCTGTCTTAAAGACTGCTCTAAGCAGTCTACTGAGGAAGAGGAAAGATTGTCAAATAGTCACTTGCCTAAGGACATGGTGCTATTTAATACCTGGATAGGAACCTCTGGCTCCTTCTTTAGCCTCTTTGGCATAGCAAATGGGAATAATAACCTAATGAAGAATTATAGGCTCCACAACAAAGAACATGTGCACACTCTGTTACTGTTGTGCTTGAACCTTTTGTAGATACATCAAAAACAAGTGGTGGTTTCTTCACAGCTGAGAGATTATATAGCTCTTGTAGCCTTCAGTTATCTCTCATTTCTAAATATCTGATTTGTTTTGCTATTTGTTCAAGGTTTCTTCCTGTAGTCAAACAAGTCTCCAGTGCAGAAGCTTTTGGAAAAGTCGGGTGTTTTAATTAACTGACACTATTAAATATTGCCATGCCTCCAAAAATCTAGAGGGTTGTTCAATAGGCAGAATGAGAAAATACCAGACAAAAAAAGTAGGTGTTAAGAATTGTAATTTGATGAAAAATAGTTTTCTCTTCCCAGTTGAACTGCAGGATAATGGAAAAGAACTTTAGTACTAAGGAAAAGGAGCTAGTGAAGTTTTGGACACACATGAAGATTTATCAGCTGGTATTTGCTGCTGCCTTCCTTCCAGGACTTACTGCTCCCATGTGGGTGCCAATGAGAGGGAACCTGTGGGTGCTCCATGACTGTTTTACACTCAAGTCCTGTGTCTGAGCTGAAGCTGCTGTCCTCTGTACTTGAGTGTGGCAAGAGGGCTCAGATTAACTCTTCCCACAAAAAAGAGTTGTGGGGCAGTAAGGCCTGTCTAACTTCTAGGAAGGAAGAGCATTGTCAGTGTTTTATTAAGTAAATGTGTGTTTAAATCTGAGCACCTTTGCAAAGTGCTTTATAGGAAATGTACAGCACCTATTAATGGTATTTAGCAATTATTGCTCTGAAGAAATTTCAGAGCCATTAATTTTCCTCTGCAATCAGTTTCTCCATTATGTAACATATCTGATTGCTTCAAATGAAACAGTAATTATGTTTTCTTCCATTTACTATATAGAGTCGATGATAGTATTTTGTTAGTGAGTCGTTTACCATTTCCCTCCAAAAGGAATCGTATTTTCCCTGTCCCTTTATTCATGTGGGTTTGCTACCATAAAAAAAAGAGGAGATGGAGGTTGCGTTTTTAACTGGAAAAGTTGATGCTAGACAAGACCAATTATAAATGTAATTCGGTGATATCCAAAATGGCTAACATCATCTTTTAACAGGAGTTCTAACAAGATGTTTGAACATTTGCAGTTGCACTAGGGTACTGTAACTCTACGCAGCATCATTTGTCACTTAGATTTTAGGTAATTTTGAGTGATAATGAAGTTGACATACCATATTTAGTAACATTGGTCAGTATCTAGAATTAAATTTAGAGGTATTTGGTATGCTGGATTCCCTGGCATGCAAACTTCTGTGTAATGGAAGTAGGGTTAAATATTTTCTTTAGTAAAGGACAACTGCGTAGTTGCATGTGTTTTATAAACAAACCTATTCAATTCATAGAGATTACACTGCTGCAGCATAATTAATTCTTCTGTGCTCAACATTGCTGGAATTGAGCCTGTAGAGGTTTAAGGGGGATTTCAGATAGGTTGTATAACCTCATCAGCATTGTGCTTACGCTGGAAAGTGTAATTTTGTTTATTTCAAAATAATGTGCAATTTTAAAATCTAAAAATGGTAGTTAGGATGCAAAATGCCACTTTTCATTTTTAAAAGGACTTACACCTCTGAGCTGTTTTGGTCAGGCCTCATTTACATTTTCTTCAGTTCTATTTGTACAGGTAAAATTACTATATTAAAAGTCTAAGGAAAAAAAATTGATAAATTTCCTTTGTAAAGGTAAAGTGACTCAAGTAATTGGAAAACAGAAAATAAATATTCTACCTAGTTTGTGATGAGTCCAAATGTACAACTTAACTTACATATTTAAAACTCAGCATTATTTGATGGCAGTGATGTATACTTGCAAAGTCTGCATACCTGTTAGAAATAATGGAGTGTAGAGCTCTTGATATCCTTTCTAAGTTGTTTCAGAAACTAAGGCGGCTCTCGGATCACAGTATAACTCAGGATGTAAATTAGTATCTAATCAAAGTATAGTTCAAGTGTTTCCCTGGATTAAGTAGAGCGTGAATATTGTCCCATCTTGGCATACCCAGAGAACATTCCTGAGTTGGGTGCTTTAGTACCTGAGGGTGGATTGGTGAAGAGGTGCAGGAGAAGTTTTTTAGAAGTAGAAATGCCAACTTGGTGCCTGTTGCCAGCTTGACTTCTGACCCTTTGTCTTCTGCACTCTCCTTTTTCTGTTCTTATACCTGGAGAGTGCTCTGTTCTTCTGTGCTTACCTGGATGTCTTTGTTGGTGCAGATGTTTCATGTCTGAAAGTCAATTTCTTAGAAGAGTTTAACTGAGAAAGGGATTAAGGAGAGGCTGCTTGAGTTTACGCCTGAGTTAGGTCAGCTGTCACACATTTGGGAGTACAAGCACTAGCCAAGGGGAGCCTGCTCTGCAGTTAGGGTAAACAGTGTTGTTTTGCTACCTTCCCACTCTGATAAACTTAAGTAGCTCTCACTGAACTTCAGTTAACTCTTGCATCTTACTCATACGCCCCCTGTGAGTTTGGCTGAGTCAAGACTGCCCTTTCTATAACAGCTCATGATCTAAGCTCCAGATACTGCAGTAAAAAGAAAAACAACTGAACAAATGAATGATGGATCCTGAGATGAGATCATTGTGCAAAATAATGAACAACTCCTTTCAGAGATGAAATACTACTGTAATTCCAGCAATGTTCTGGCTATCATAGTTGAGTTACTATTGCCCTGGAGGTTTTATAATCAGCCTACTGGAGTGCAGTCCCACGTCTGCTAAAACACTCCAGTTAAGTGACCGTACTGATTCAGTTATGCTCATTTATTACATGCCTACATTCACTGTAAGCAGAAACATAAGAGGGCAATCTTCTGTGCAGGGGATAATCACAACAGGACAGGCAAGTCAACATTAATAGAGGAGACCAATAAATGTGAAGGGGCCAAAACTAGTCTCTCGTGAGAGTCTGGTGGAGCAGCAGTGCAGGACATGAGAAGGAGCTCATTGCTGAGGCCTCTGTTTTCCCTGTGCCAAGAATGTGCCTGCTTACGGTTCTACACAAACCAAACTCCTTGCAGACCAGGCTCAAAGCATGCTATGGTTACATTGCTTTAACTACTATTTCTTCTGTGATAGCTCAGAAGGTAATAAACATGAGGTTATTCGTGTCAAGTGTTTTAAGAAGTTTGGTCAGAAACCCAAACAAGGTGTGAGCTTCCCAGTTCCTGGGTTTGGTCTTGCTCAGATGACTACCTTCTGCATTTTGGAAGGAAGAGGAAACAAACAGCACAGGTCTTGTAAGAGTGAAGTGGAAAAGAGTATCTTTTGTATGCCTGTAGCATAGAGCCCGATTTGTGAGACTGAAGCAACAGCAACATGCCAAGATGGGTGTAGTTTGCACTGCTGCAACACACCCAAGGGCTTGGCAAAGCAGCATCTCGAGAAAAGAAAAAGGTCCTCTGAGGGTAGTGGGTGAGTGAAATGGACTGTCTGCAGGGCTAAAGTTGGCCCTGGGGCCCTGATACTGTTCCTAATTGTGAAGCCGAGTGGTCTGGCAGATTCCCTCTTGCACGCAGCAGCAAAGGGGATTGCGCTGGTGGGAGTGTGACGGTGGTTGTGTCCCCCTTGGCCTCGCAGCATGAAGCACCTGCAACAATCCCTCTTACTTGGCCAACAGCTGGTCTTGTAATAGTTCACTTGGAGAGAGGATGTTTCCTAAACACAGGTGTAATTCATACAGATGTCTCTGAATGTTCACTTCATGACTGTTTTTCAAGAAATACCGGACACTTCTCTGGTCTTGTGAAATTCATTAAAGCTGCAGGTACTAAGCATCAGTGAAAATCTGTGAGCCAGTGCTTGAAATGCTCGTTTTTCCTCACCTAAAGGACAGTGTTTTATATACCTCATCTTACGTTTTGTACTCATGCTTTGGCACTGTGGGATGCTGTAACTGTAGCCCTCATTAACTCTAAAGTAGCAACCATGATCTGTGTATATGCTCACATAAGATTAAGAAAGTTGGACTACTAATCTAGAAAAGGTTGAGAAAGAATAATTTGAAAATAACCTTGTTAACTAGTGAAGTTGCTGCTTTTTTCTGTGCGCTTTTGCATGAAGGACAAACAGTGCTCGATAGGGCCAGATCAAACCTGTAATGGAATCATAGGATATCTCAAGTTGGAAGGAACCCATAAGGATCGAGTCCAACTCCCTGCTCCTCACAGACTACCTAAAACTAAACCATATGACTAAGAGCATCATCCAGACACTCCTTGAACTCTGACAGGCTTGGTGCCGTGACCACTTCCCTGGGGAGCCTATTCCAGTGACCAACCACTCTCTGAGAACCTTTCCTAATATCCAGTCTGAACTTCCTCTGATGCAGCTTCATTCCATTTCCTCATGTTCTGTCGCTGCTCACCAGAGAGGGGAGATCAGCACCTCCCTCTCCGCTGCCCCCCTTGAGGAAGTTGTAGACTGCGATGAGGTCACCCCTCAGCCTTCTCTTCTCCAAGCTGAACAAATCAAGTGATCTCAGCCACTCCTCGTAAGTCTTGCCCTTGAGACCTTTCACCATCTTGGTCGCCCTCCTCTGGACACACTCCAATAGTTTGATGTCCTTCTTATATTGAGGCGCCCAAAACTGCACTCGAGGTGCAGTACTCGAAAACAGTACTCGAGGTGGGGCCACAACAGTGCAGTGTAGAGTGGGACAATCACCTCCCTCGACTGGCTAGCTATGCTGTGCTTGATGGTGGTACATTTAAAGGGACTGCTCTAACAAGCTTCCAAAGCAGCATGTTGTTCTTTGGCATGGTAATCCCTTCCCCAGTGAGATGCAAATGGCTGACAACCAACCCTTTTTCTCTGCATAAGATACTTCCACTCTAGTGAAAAACAGTCAACTTTTAAGCCAGGTTGCCCACTGTTCAGCAGGCAAGATAGGCTTGGCGAGTGTTTGAGCAAAGCAACTGTTAAGACATGGCTTCTACCTAATTTAAAACACTCCTGTGGGTAGCAGACACACTGGCAGCAGAAATTTGTCTAGTTATACTTGTTAAAGTCTGCCTTATCTTCACCAAACATTACCAATTGCTGTATTTTCTTTTAAAACAAGCTTCTTGGTAACTACTTCCTCTCTGATGAAATAGCTTAATCTTGACTGGATGTTGCTTAGTCTTTCTGCTCAGCATGCTTTACCAAACATGTTTCAGCTGTACATTGTCTCCGTTGTCTACATATAATTCTTGTGCGAGATGGTATTTTTTTCACCAGCAAGTTGCTAACCCTTTTCCCATCATCTTCTGATCTCATTTCTCTCATAGACTGTACTTTAGAGACTTCAGGAAATTCCTAATTACAGTTTGACATAGCATGGAGTAGTTCTTCAGAAGCTTCCAGAGACAGCTTGGATGATTTTCAGCCATGCTCTGAAACATTTTCTACGTTTTCAGGCCTCACTTCCTTTACCAGTTACTTATATTTGCTTTATTATGTAGATTTAATCCAAAGATTACCATGAATGAAAGAGCAGTGACGGCCTTCTGTCATAAGGATGGGACAAGCAACTTTTAGTTTCAAAAACAAAGTGAAGTGAGCAGTTCAGATATCCATGATGCAGGTTTACCTAAAACCATTTGCTTGTATGAATACCAGTCTTAGTGTGGCATTTTGTAAAGGATAAATCAAAAGGAAATAATTCAACATACTTCAGCGAATTCTAATATCTGCATTTTACTATCACCTTTCAGAACTGTGGATGATCTGGCCTCTAGCTTGCTGATGTATTGGCACAAATGTACTATCAATTACTGAGGAAAATGGATGTCAGTGCATTGTCGGGATACTGGTTGTCTTGCACCACAGGCTAGCGAGGCTTGCAGAAGTAACGCTTGAACTATAGGTTCTTTTAAACAGATTTGGCTTACCCTTCTCTTTTTCTAAAGCTGAGTTCAAATTTTACCTGTTTGGAGATGCTGATACGAAGCAGATTCAAGCTGTGACTCTGATATTTGTGCTTTGTCAGTTTTCTTACAGTGAAAATTGCAGTAGAGGTAATACACAATACAGGTAAAAAGAGAATTTCCAAAAATTCTACACAGAAGATGGTTGAACACTGGCTTTGCAGGGCACTGTTGCTGTACAGCTTAAGATGTGTTTCATTGTCTTGCTCTCTTTGTGCGATTTTCCTTTCTTGATCTGTCTGACCCTTCTGATGTCACTCAGGCCAGCCCGATTGTGAAGCTGCCGATTGATTCTGTTATTCAGGTTATTGTAAAGCACGCGAATGGCAGTACCGCATTCATACATGTGCCAGCAGCTCAGCTGAAGTACCAGGCATCAGTGACAGCTCTTAAAAGTAGAGCTTTGAAGGTGCTCTGTGTGATGGAGGTGATGGAGAGAGGCTTTCTTGTTGTAGAAGCAGTGGATCATAAAAATTACATGTGACAGCTAGTAGGGAAACTGAGCTACTGCAGAGGCCCTGTGCAAGGCTGCGTAATGCTAAATAACATTGGTGAAATATTGCTGCTGATAAAAACAAGAGGCCTGGAGGCTGATCTTGCAGATATTTGTCTGTATATTCTTTCTAATACGAAAAGTCATTTATCAACAGGAGTAGCTGCAACCATAGCTAAGAGAGCTCTGCAACAAATGACCCAGAATCGGTGCACTGATGTGAATGTATACGTGGAGTTTAATTTAATTAGCAAATACACAGTGTAGCATGTTAGTGCAATTATTGCATGTAAAGGAAACCATGGTCATTGAACTTGGTTTTTCACCATCTGGAAGTCGAGGTCATGACTCGAGCTATTGTTTTGCTAATACCTGTGAAAGCTAAGACAAAACACATAATAAGCGAAAAAGATTTGGTGGGAGTCTTGCCAATGGTCTCTGTTCTTTGGAAAAGGGCAAAGAAGGAGTATGTTTACTTTTTTGGTAAGGGACTTTGGGCTGGGAAGAAAATTAGCTGTAATTTTCCATTAAACATGGCTTGAAGTGGAAGAGCAAAGAAAATGGAGAGTCCTGACATCAAGGAACAGCCAGATCATACCATGCAGACAGTAAAGCCAGAGGTGTTTGTATTCTACATCACATAGCAATGTTTTGTTTTCATGCAAGCATTCGTTGATGAACCGAAGAAAATGTATTATTCAATTTCACTAAGCTGCTATACTTTTAATGATTTCTGACAAGTGTCAATATGCCTGGTCAGTTCATCAGAGCATGATTTGCTTGACAAAAGCACCTGAGGAGGAAAGAAACTTTAAGTATTAATTCTCTTCAGAAGTTTGGAGGGTTATTATAATTACATAAAAATATGTTCTAGGTAAACCCCTTACATCAGCTGTTGGAACAGACTACTGCTGTGTTCCCACTGATAGCGTAATTTCCACTGTAGGAATCCGTATTAATTAAAGGTGAAAGGCGCTCTGGAACATACTGTATTTGGAAGGGAGCTTATGAGGTAGATTAGAGATCACTTAGAAGAACTCCAAGTGAGACGATACTGATGGATCTAGAAATATGCTGACGAAGAATGAAGAACAGGTGGAAACAAATTTCCAGGGATTTTTTTGATGGATGTCTGAAACATTAGATCATAGTTGTAGGAAAATAAAAGGTGGGGGGGGGAGGGAATGGAGTTCATGTTGAAGAAGCCTTTTATGCGTCTAACAAATACAAACTTGTATGTCAGTGTGTGCAGAATTTGGAGTGTTGGCTTTTCATCCTAGCTATGAAAGGCCAACTTTTAAATTACTGTCAATGCTATCAGAACTGTGAATTTTTGGCCCATTAGTGAAAGACTGTGTCAAATGCTCCTCCTGACTGTCACAGAAATACTTTGGTCCTTGGCAGAAAAGAGCTTGCATACTGCCCCAGTTGCACAGTAGCCCCGGGCTCTGGAGAAGAACTAAGATCCAGTTAGCATTTTCTTCAACCAGCATTGCATGTTCAGAGTGAACAAGAGTGATGAGCCCTTTGTCGCTGAGTAAATGGACAACAAAATTGTGTCCAGCATATAATTACATTGTTATTTATGCTCTTATTTCAAGAATGGTCTTTTACCTGTGCTGCTCTTGCCATGACACAAGCAGTAAAGAATCTTATCTGAAAAGTAAGTCCAGAAAGTCTGCGTGATGCACTGAGTTGTTTAATCCTTTTTAGAGTAAGGGCAGAATTGTTGTGTAGAGCAGTATTTTAGCAGGTTGCACAGAGTTATGTATTGTCTTTACAATTTCTGTTGTAAGCATTTTGCTTGGTTGTATGTTGTATGTTGTATGTTGTCACAGGGTGGCATGTAGATAAAAGGGCAATATACATGTCTAGGAAATAACTGTTTCTGATTTCCAAATATCCAAAAAGCAGAAAACTGAAATAGTCTTTACTGAAAAATCATGGTCACATTTGTATTGGATTTTAAAGTTGACTTTTCTGTGTGTCTCCAGCAAAAAAATACATTGCCTCTGTTGACGAGGTGGCTATAGCATTCAGGAGGAATGCCGGGCCACTATATTGTGTAAGTGAGTAATGTCTTGCAACAGTTGGCCTTGACAATCTCACACTTCCTTAAGCTGATTTATAATCATCTAATATTTGCACACCTCCTTTCAACACTTAAAGCATCAGCTTCTATTTTGTCACCATTAATCTAGGGCTACTCTTTCAGGAGGCAGTCTCTATCCAGTATAAGGACAATTTTCCCCCAAATAATTTCAATCTCCTGAAATGCTAAGTGAGATGGTTGCAGGTTTAATGAGAGGGACATTTCTTAGTTCATCACCGGCTCTGTCATAAGAGGACATTTGCACTCATTTGGCCAACAAGAGTCTCATAACAATTTCCAGATAGAAAAGAGCTGAATGGTGAAGCTCAGCTTTAATTAAGTGTTCTATATCTAGCTTAGCTTCTTTAAAAGGCTTAGATGATGAAATACCAAATAATTAAAGGGTAATAAGGTAGACTAATGATTAGGAGCTATAACAAAGAACCGAGTCTGGTTTCTTTTAATTATGAAATGTGTTTTTTTTTTTTGTGGACTTGAACATCTCAGCCCTTGTGGCTCAGTTCACCCAGCTGAAGAAATAAATGGTTATAATGCTCCTGAACAAATTAGCGAAAAATAGTTGACAGCAACCTTACAAGACCTATTATTTTTCTAAGTATTGCCACAGAGGAAAACATGACAGCGTGATGGGTATGGATGAACTCTTCAGAAGATTAGCACTTTGGTTGCTGCAAAGACAATTACAGTTACTGTGAGTTTGGCAGAAGATTAGCACTTTGGTTGCTGCAAAGACAATTACAGTTACTGTGAGTTTGGTCAGACGTATTAGCTTTGCTTGGTCAGGATGTACTGGTGTTTTTTAAAACAAGCAAAAACCCCACTAGTGCTAGTATCTCGGACCTGTTGTCTGAGTTAGCTGAGTAAACACTGGGGCTTATATGTTAGTTTGCTACATTGAGGCTATTGCTGTGAGCCAAGAATTGCTAGATTTAGAAAATAAGGAGCACTGATGTTCTGGATATGTTGTGATGTTATATACATCTCCTTATTGATATTTTTATTGAAGTGTGACAGAATTTGAAGGGCATTTTGCCAGTAGTGATATCTTTTAGGACAGAGTTACAGTAAGAATAGTATTCATGATATTTTAAATCTGGAAATTTGTTAAGGTTCTGTAACAATGCAGATTTTGGTAATTTGTTACCAGAAGCTATAGTTAAAATTTAGACACTACAATTAGACAGAACTTCTGGAAACTTTTTTCACACTACAGAGTTGGCTCTAATTGAGAGTAACCATACTATTTATCATACTTTATTCAATACTGTATTAGTCAAAATCACTTTTGTCCTTGTTCATTAACTCATGTTTGCTCCTTTCTGTATATTCAAGTCCTTAGGTACAGACTGTGATTGTTATTCTCATTTTCCATATTTTTCTCATTTCCAGTATACATCTTCCAAATCTATTCAGCTGGCAAATAAGCATGGCCGTGCACCTTTGAGCAAGTTTGAAGTTCAAGTAGGCCAAGGAATTGCAGGGAAAAAACAATATGATGTATGTTTTACCAAGTCAATCTGCAAAGTAATAACATTTAGAGATGTAGTAGTTATAGTCAAGGGCTAGGTTTACTTTGAGGAGTGCATTAGATCAAATCATTGAGTGGCTAGGGTTGGAAGAATGGATTGTTAGATAAAGGAAGATGTTTTAAATAAATTTGCTTGTATCAAAGTATCTCACTGCTGTTTCAACATCGGTATGAATGTGACTTATGGTACTAAATAGTAATGTTCTTATTCTGTAAGATGATGTTCATCTCAGAACAACCCAGTGATGAAGGATTGCTATTTTACAGAAAGGCCTAGAGTTAAATGTGTAGGGTGATGAGCTTGAAATTGATAGTATTTGGAAGCAAGAATTGAAGATGTTACCAGACAAGAAATAATTGGAATTAGACTTGATGTTTGTACTGTCAAACTCGCTGTAGCGTAGTAGTTTCCCTTTGCACCGTGTTTCATGAAAAAATCTGTTTTCTGTGCATTTTACTTCAGACATACACTTTGAAGTTAGCTGTCATAGTAGAAGCTGGACATAACTTAGGAAGGTTAAAAACATACAGTATTTCTACATCAATATTGCAGCAATTTTTTAAATTATGTTGTTTTTTTTTTTCCCCTTTAAGGAGACCTCTTTCTCTGCATCTTAGTAGCAAAATATTGTAGTAAGAAACAGTTGCTATATCTGGTAAGATTTTTTTTTATTATTATTTTGGCATGAGTCTTCCTATATTCTGTGACTTAATGTTTTAAATGATAGTGCTGGTGCTGTTATTTCACAAGGCCAAGTTTACTACAAATTACATGTTGTAAAAAAAAGTGGGGTTCATGAAAGATGACATCTCGTGGAAACAGCCGTTCCATGAGATACAATCTCTCCTTTTTTATTATTATATAGAGGTTTTCCTTCTAAGTGGTTGCCAGGAAAACCTCAGAAGGGTGGAAAGACACCTTGCTGATTCTAGGACAGTGTTTCACAGCTGAGTGTTCCTCATCTCCCACAACCACAGCAGATCTAATATTCTCCACAAAAAATTTCATGCCAGTATTGTCTGTGCTTTCTTCACCAATGAAGAAGCTAAAGATGATGTTAAGGAAAATGCTGAATGGAAGGTATGAACAGTCCACAGTGACAGATCTTTTCAACATCAGAGCGGGGGTAGCTTTTTGGTAGGTAACTAGCCTTTTCCCTTTTCGTATAAATAGCAAAGTTTCAGGAGGCTTTCAGAGGGCAGGGAAGCACCGAATTTCCGTGAAGTTGAGCTTGTTGAATCTAACCAAAGCATGCTCAAGACTTGCTGAAGAAAGCACGCCCAGAAAACAAGGCCAAATTTTATTTTGAACATATATAAAAAGTACAAATTGCTATAGCTTGGATGGAACAAATTCTGTGGGTATAGCATGGAAGATACTCTAGTAGTTCTTTTCATCAAATTAAGTTCTTACAAGGAACACATCTTCATGTTAGTGCTCACATTGTATTATTGTATTCGTAGAAAAAAATTTCCAAAGGTAAGCCACATTTTGAAGAAGCTGGGAGAGGGAGATGAAACACAGATGCTATTGTAGGACAAGAGTTCATTGAAAAAAGAGAGAACACCACCATCAAGAGAAGTTCAGCAGCATGGATTCAGCCTTCCTCTTAGTTTTCCGTTCTCCTGGTAGTGAAATAATTGTAGTAGCTATTTAAATCTGTACTATGTCTTTCCCTCATGTCCTGCGGAAATTGGAGAAGGGTAAGAAACAGAGAGGGATAGTCCAGAGGAAAACGAACAATGGGATAGCACAGAGGGAAAGTCACTGTCTACTTAATTTCACCCTGCTACAAACTGTTGAGGGCTTTATAGTTTCACAATAATGCCAGAGTTGTCTTCAGTCCCCACTGTCAAACTTTAGACTTGTGCTTTAATTAGTTCATCTCTGGCAACACAAACTGGAGGACGTGATTGGGTAATATGTTATGTCTTGCAGTGAAGCTAAGGTACGCAAGATCAGCACTGAGAGTGTAGGTCTTTCAGAAGAGAGAAGAATTCATAATACGTGCTAGGTAGAGAATACTTTGCAATTGTACAAAGAAACATTAAAATATAATGAAAAGAATCCCAGATGAAAATAAGGCCATACGTTTTTATTTGCTTAGAAGCTAATTGTGATCTTGACTTTTGCATGTGGCTGAATTTAAATCCCCTTAAACACCAGTAATTTGCTCAATTTATGAATCTGGGACATTTACCTGTGTGTGGAGTCTGGTGCAACCTATTTAGGTTAGCAATAGAAAGGGAAATTCCAGTCTGAGTTTCAGGCTGTAATTGTCACTGGTGTGTATTCTCAGTTAATGAGGCCTTTATCACAGAAATGGAAGACTCATGGTTTGCACAACTGAAATAATTGTCAAACATGTTCATTCTTGGCAGCTGAATGTTAACTAGTGGTAACCTGTCCTGCTGAAGTAAATAGTTGGCTCTGCATGAGATTCCGGAAAAGAATAATTTTTTTTTTTTACAGATTCAGAACTATTAGCTATTGTTCAAATGTTGGAGTTTGGCTTGGCCACTTGTGGGGATAGCTCAGGTAGAAAATAACTGTCTTTTAGATAACAATTACTGTTTTCTGCAGTACACCTGATCATCAAAGCATAGGTTTTCACTTAGGTCCATTTCAGTGCTTGTCCTTCTTGCTTGATCACTGAATTTGTTTCGCGAGGCAGAAATGGTAAAATACTTTTAGAAGGTGATGTTACAAGAAGTTTTGGCCAAACTGGAAGCATGAGTTTTGTGAAAAAAGGCAGGAGCTGATTGCCTTCCATATTGCAGGTTGGCCTATGAATGTTTGGTTTGGGGGAGGGAGGGTGATAAGAGTTGGGCAATCTCAAGCCTCGGAAGAAATAGTGTCTGTGTCATTAAGATTTCTGCAGAAGGGTGCAGCACTGTAGTTTTTCTTCCTATATTTGAAGAATAACATAACCCTACTGTTTGACTTCCCTTTCTGACTAAAAATACGAGCATGAGCATAGGTCAGTATGTAGTGCTGCCCCAGCAGGCATCCTTGTCATCCATTACCACACGGAGAAATGTTAGTCTTGCTTTAATACGTTTATTTTTCAGGGTGGGAGGTAGGCACAATGCTTTTTCTTTGTTTTCCTAAAAGTGCCTATAGCATATGCTGTTCATTCATGTGTGGACTGTGAGTGCATTCAGTGCTGAAGGAGTTGGTCCCTTTACATCTGATATTAAGATTTGGGAAGTTAAGTTTGAAGTTAAGTTTGGGATCAATTGATAGGCCTGAATGATTTTCATGCAATTTGAGAGACTGTAGGTACATGAGTTGTATCAATGAATTACATGGTTTCCTGGAATTGCTGCTTCTCCAATGCAGCAAACTTGTAATTTCAGGAAAGAATAATGGTATCTAGAGAGAATAACAAACAGGACTGCAGAGAGGTGTGAAGGAAAAAACCAAACACTAAAATGGTCCTGGTGACATTGTAAACCACGAGAGTATGGTCTGAGTGCTTTATCATGTCACTAGAAACTCCCCCTTTCTAGGTTACTGTTTATATGCTTAATGGAAACAACAAATTTGGCTTTGAAATATTTTTAGAAATCTCTCGGGATTTCTTGTCCAAACAGTATTTTTTTTTTCCTGGGCTTGACAAACACCTCCAAAGAAAACCCCAAACCACCAAACACCAAACCACTGGGGTCTTTCCATCCTGTTCTTGTGAAATAAAATCCATTTATTTAATGGAAAAGCCGTTAAGTAAAAGCACCCAACGCAAATCAATTCCTCCTAAATATTCTGGAAACAAAATGGAATTGGATATAAAGGCATTGCTTATTATTGAATTGTAGCCATCCTGCACGTATTAGAAAATCAATTACAGCTTTTCAGGAGCCACTCTACTTAAAAGCGAGTTAAATGAAATTGTTTAATTTTCTGTCCAGGTTATCTCTTTCCTGACCATTGCATTCTGTCGCAGCTGTGACTGGTTGCACCTTATTCACCCCATGCTCATGCCAAAATGTGCCATACATCCTCTCATACACAAAATGTTAGGATTTTTGGTTAAAACTGAATAGCCGCTATAAACTGGAGTAAATGCTTGCTTTCAGCCTGTAAAGGATATAAACATTTACTATTTGACAATAATATTCACAAAAGCAGCTGCACAAAATTACTGGCTTCTCAGCTGGTGCCATCAAGGGACACCTGCAAAATACTCCCACAGGAAAATTTTGGGCAGGCCCTCATCATTTTTTCCGTATTTGGGGGTATGTAGATGGCCTAGAAGAGGGGAGGGAAAAAGTAGCCCAATATTGGTCCCACTGTGCAGGGTTTCTCATCTGCGCTCACGTGGAGTGTGTAGATACCCACTGAGATCTGCTGTAGAGCATACGTGGTCATCAGGTATAGCAACGGACTGGTGAACAGGTAGAAAAGGTGGTATGCGAGGAGGGTGTGTCTGAGCTTCGGGAATAGTCAGAAAAAGCACTTCAGTCTGTGCTCTCATTCTCTGTCTTGAAAAATCTAAACATCCCAAAGGTACAGATGATAGACAGCAGTCTGTGTAGTGAGATCCTCTCAGATGGTAAGTGATGCTCAACAGTGGTGGCAATGGAGCACCCATGATCTTTAAAGCTGAGGCCCTCTGTGCTGTAGGGTATAATAGGCACCTTCAAATCATCTTGTGGATTTCAGCGATTTTACATGCTAATGTGCTTTCATCTCCTCTATAGTGCATCTTAAAGCTGGTTTTGCCCAATGGATAGATTTATCTTGGGCCCATCTGTTTGTGTGTTATGCGCAATTTGGTACAGAATTAACCTGGATCCTTAATTTCCCAATGTCCTTATTCATTTTTTTCATTCTCTTATTTCTTGAGGGTGCTTTGGCCACATACAGTGAGTCAGTAGCTTACTGAAATGGAAGGTATTCTAGAATTTGCTATGTAACTAACATCTTCTTGGATGTTGCTTGGGTTGAGTGACTTAGACTGTGTTACAAATGTGTTTTTCCTCTTTGTCTCTCCCAGTAACAGTGGGGTGTAGTGTGTGGTTGGCTGGCAGATGTGATGGTTTCATAAATGCGGTTCATAAGTAGAATGCAGATGGCTTTAGGGAGGAGTTGAGCAGAAGTATCAGCACTGGTATATTACCATCAAAGCATCTGTAAAATGGAATGTTTCTGCCTTTAGCTAAACTCTGAAAGGCATTTAATGCATGTGACTGAGCAGTAGTAAAAATGGTTCTATTTTCTCCTTCAAACCATGGTCTGTGTTGTGCATATCTATTTCTCGTTTGGGAGCCCCTTCCCATGTCCCAGTTATCAGTATCATTTTAATAATCAGGATATTGCTGCAGGTAGATGCTCACAGATAGGTCAGTGAAACAGTGGTGTGTTTGCTTAGGATTTTCTGCCCTGCTGCAGTATATAGCTGGCCCTGTGTTTGCGAGCTTTGGAGAAGCTAAGTTACTGAGTCCTGTTACTCATATTATTGTGTAAAAACAAGAGACATGTCTAAAGGTTGTTTATTTTACTGAGGCTATTTCCAGCCCAGAGTTCATAAGAGCAAAATTATGTCCACTTCTCACCTGCTCTTTTGAGACTCTGTTTACCCCGCACAGTGGGACCAACACTGAGCTACTTTTTCCTCCCCTCTTCCAGACCATCTACGTACCACCAAATACAGACAAAATGATGAAAGTCTGCCTGAAATTTTCCTGTGCCAGAAAAAAAGTCCTTGAATCAGTGAGTTCTCTCTGATTTTTATGGTCTGTGTAAAAATTGGCAAGGCATTATTTACTCATGCTTTATACAGTTGCTTGAAGTGATATTAGATGCGTTTCCTGATGTGTCGAGATGGGATTCACAGTCCAAATTCCTCTTTACTTTGCTTCCCGTGCAATGAGTGGGTGACTTCATTCTGTTCCTCTGCAGCAGAAAATACAGAAAAAAAAAATCCTGTGCCAGAATCTTTGAGAACTGAGCCTGGGTATCCAAAAGTCGCCTTATGCATATAAGGTTTTTGTTGCTTCCTAATGGAAGCACAACATGTTGGGCATTGTAGCAACAGAGAGTCATTGTCCTGGAGAGCTTAAGTTGAAACAGATGTGTCAGAAGTGGGGGAGGAAGAAGAAAGACACAGAATAGCTGCATGGGTTGCCCAGATTCGCTTGGCTGGCAGAAACTTGAACTAGAACTCAAATCTCATGGCCCCTAGCTCATTGCTTTTTTTGGGCTGGATCCTGTTCTCTGTTTATATCACTCATGACATCTGTCTCATTTCTGAGACTTGCCAGCTAGGTTGAAGAGAAGAAGTTAATGGGACATTACCACTGCAGCATGGATATCCAGAAGTTCCCAACACCACAATTACATTTTTGGAAGGGGGAAAGTAACAGTGGGGTTTTTTTTTAGCATCCAGATTTCCTGAAATATTCCAGTTACAGGATTGACTTCTACATGACTTCTATGCAAGGATCAGCAGGAATGGTTTTAGAGTCTGGGACGCATTTTCCTACGCTGAATTTTTCAGCTCCATTGTCATGTTAGCAGTGTAGCAACTTGCTGTTGTTTGGGGAAATTGGATGGCTGTGCCAAACCTCCATGCCATTGTACTTCTGTAGATGGGGCAGGAATGATTGTGGCTTTTTTTTTTTTTTTTGAGGAGGGAAGTGGTGGGGAAGCTCATCACAAGAGTATTGCATTTTCTCTTGCATCTGGTCCCCGAGGTCTGGCAAGCAGGAAGGCTCGGGTTGCTATAAAGCCCTGGTCTGTGTTTGACAGCTAGGTTCTGGCTGAGAACTGGCAAGGTTTCTGGCAGCCTCTCTGAAAGGGATTTGAGTCCCACTGTGGGCTTAATGGTAGGTGCAGTGTGATCTGGTTCCACAGAAAGTTTGTTTTCCTATGTAGCCAGTTAAATTTTCTTCCTGCTCTACAGTCTGTATTGTATGATCACAATTAGATGGGTGAGGGGGGCTTGGGTAGGCAAGGGAGGCTTGGATGAAGTAGACCTCAATAAGTATTATCATCACACAGATCCTCTGTCAGTTACAGGAAGAAGGTTGTCATCTTTTTGCCTGATAGCAAAAGTTTTACCTCAAAAAGTCAAAGAGATTCACAAAATAAATTAAATGTATTGGAGCATCAGGTTGAGACTTCCTAGCCTGGGGCAGGGGGAGGAGAGTGACCTATCAGGAAAAAGAGTTTAAAAGAGGAGAAGCTTTTAACTTGTTAGGGTTTGGAACCTCCTGTGAAAGGCTTGGTGGAGTTGAGGCAGATGATGCTATTCCTCTATCAGCCATTGTTTGCATGGCAAATGCTCCTTGCTGGTCTCCTTGTAAGGGGAGAATTTCTGGTTATTTGATGTTGCCTTAAAAAAGTCTTTCGGACTTTCTTCTCCATAAATGGAGATAAGCAGATCTCTAGCAGCAAAGATAGAGGGTCAGAAGGGACATGTGAGATTGCGGAGATGGTCAGGTGTGTAAGAGACCCTGAAGGAAACCTGGTATTGAATGCTGGGAAGCCTGTAATTTCTGTTTGGTATATCATCTCAAAGCTTTAAAGAGTTCCAGTAATGGAGAGTCAAGCACAACTGTTGGAAAGTTATCCTATTGATATTTATCCATAAAGGTAAATATTATTCCCAATTTGAAGTTTGTAGTTATTTAGTCTCACTTGCTACCTGTTGGGATTTAGTACACACTTTTATTCACTAGTTTCTGTTCACTGATACCTGATACAGACAGTGATGCACAGTGTGAGGCAGGTGTGAATCACTGGTAGTCTCTGTCAGATCACTCCCTTGTTTTTCAGCATTTGTTGTAGAGTCTGAATGCTGGAATTGTGTACTGACTAGAAATGCTCCTGTCTACAAAGTATGAAAGGTGGCAGCTTCCCTCATGATGAGGAAAACTGCATGACTAAGGCCTTCCTGGAAGCAGCTGGTGAGGTTCTTAATTCTGGACATACCAGGTCCAGTCTTAGTTTCTCCACTTTTGGATCTGGATGTCTGTCACAGGAGGCTTCTTCCACAGCCCTGAAGAAGCTGGGGAGTAGTGACTGTTGATTCCCTTGCATAGCTTGCCTGTGAGGGGCAACAGATAATCTCTGTGCTTGCAGTATGTACCGTGAAAATGAGATTAAATTTAAAAAAAAAAACGCACAACACAACTGTATGCCAGGTCCTTTATATATATATTTAATACAAATTTCACCAGCTCTGGTTAAATTGCTTGATGAAATAGTGGGGTCGAAAAGTGAGAGGTCTGTATGTCATCCATCCTGAAGTATACTGCATAAAGTAGTAATCCCCACCGTTTTGCCTTGGTGACGTGAAAGCATTACTCTGAGTACTTAAGGAAGGGAAGCATTTTTTCTTCTTGAAGTAATAGCCTTAATTATCTCATTGTTACAAGAAGTGACCCTTTTCATTTCTGTGGCTGCTTGCCTAGAGGAGGAGGTCATTTGCCATGACACCTTGATAAAATCTCTGGAATTTAAAACTTTCTGAGTACACAGGTCATCAGACACACATTAGGTTCTGGAAAATACTCATAAAACTAAATGAGGCATATAGAGATGAGTGCAGCAGCCTTTATTGTCATGATTAGGTATCCAATTATGTTGCTTCATTTGAATACCTGATCCCATGCAGCCTCTGCTCATGGCACCACCTCCGCTCACTGCATCTGTTTTGCGTAATGTTGGGGAAACTGTGACAGGGGCTTAAGATAGACCTCTGTGGCAAGTATAATATAGATGCTTTAAAGTATTCAGATGTAAAAATCCTGTTCTTGTGGGCAGGGTTCTTCCTGATGAAGAGGGGAGTATCCATAGAGAGCTCTAGGGGGAGGAAGAACAGATGACAATGACATTGCAAGAGAGAAACCCAAGAGCTAGTTGAAGTTTCTTCTGTTGGAAGATTTTTATGAAGCACCTGGAAGGCATAAAATACATCGCGGAAGTACTTTGAGTCAAGTGAATGGCCTTGAAAACAGCTTGTTTGTGGGAGAAGAATGGACAGATGCTAGAGTGGCATTCCTGTATGGGATAGCAGAAAGAGGTCCCTATTTATGTTTGATCAAAAGGAAGTATGCAGAGTGGCAACTGGGGCTTTTGGACTGTGAAGATAAAAGCCTTATTTTGCTGTACTGTTAAAATTAAATGGCTCAAGAGCTCTCTAGTATTTTGAAGTAAATGCCACCTTTTGGGATGGAGGATTGTCTGTCAGTCATGCCTCAGGATGCATCCAAACGAATGGAAGAGAAAGAACTTTGGACTGCTGTGTTTTCTTTTAATATTGAATCTGTTGCTAGAACTATCTGTCACTTGAATCCCCTGTTGGCATATGAAGAGCTTAATTGGGAGATCCTGAAAGCTCCCAAAGCAAATAGTGGAGCTGAGTAAATGTTAAGCAGCTGTCAGTTAGCGCTTAAAAACTCAACTGGCTCTTCAGATGAAGCAGGGAGCTGTAGCTGTGTTTGTGCTAGCTCTCAACTCTGTGCTACAGTACAGCAAATAGTTCGTGCTTATCCCCAAAATCTCTGGTCATGCTCTAAGAGCTCATAGCTGACTTACTGCAGAGTGATAGCGAGGACTGCATGCAATCTGTCTTCTTTAAATCCATGTGATTTCACTAGTTGTTCTTGATGCCTTTCTGAATGATCTTTTCAGAGGAAAAGGGGACAAACATAGCAGGGCAAACATAACTGGAGAAAGTCTTGTAATAACTGGAGAAAGTCTTGTAGAAAGAGGCTATGCTAATGAGTTTGGAAAATGATGGATATCATATTACTGAACTGTCTGCCTCCGTAGTGTCCAAACACAAGAAGGTTTTTTCTCGGAGTTAGGCAGAGCTTTACAATGAACCATCAAGATAGCTGTACTGCGCCACTGCTGGGCTGAAGTAGCACTCAGGTTTTCCTTATCTCCAGTTCATGTGAAATGCATGATGGAGAATGGGAAACACTGCTGCAGCTTGGAGTGCTCAAGTTACTAGTACTCAAGCTATAACCAAGCTTACAATGAAGATGTGATGAAAGTAGTTGGGATTAGCAATCAGCAAATATGAGTGGGATTGCATCTCATCTTTTCTGATTTTCT
The DNA here is from genome assembly GCF_964195595.1 of Calonectris borealis. Classification (NCBI taxonomy): domain Eukaryota; kingdom Metazoa; phylum Chordata; class Aves; order Procellariiformes; family Procellariidae; genus Calonectris; species Calonectris borealis. The sequence continues at coordinate 65,308,451 of NC_134315.1, forward strand.
TTTTTGGCTTTACTCTGCTAGTTTAAATCTATCATATAATGGACACAGTAAGACCTGATTTACAGTACTGAGAAATAATGTATCCTGCAGTAAAGCTGAAGTGTAGCAAGAAATGTTAGTGAGACTTAATAGAAAGCAAACACTCCACTAGCACAAGGTCTGAGCTTTAATGGTTTGAACTTTTATTTCAGTTTCAACTAGCCTGGACCACAGTTGAAGGGAAGCAGTAGATAACCAAGTCCACGTGATCCATGATGTTGGTGAGGCACTGAAAAGTTCTTAACCATTTTTGACCTGGGTGTCTAAGTAGACTAACTGTAGAGATATGCCTTAATACATGGTTGAAAAAAGCCCGGTGATTTAGTGATATCACCAATAAAATAAAATTTAAAAAAGCAAAATGAAAGAAAGCAATAGCAGCCTTAATAAAAGCGTTTTCAGTGCTAGGGTGATAAGAATGCATTCATAACATTAACAAAAAGCTGGTGAGTCTCCTAGAAGGATTTTGAGGAAATGAACAAATATTGTCCACTGTAGATGCAAATCAGTAGTATTAATACACCTTGATATATTAGTCAATGGCACACTGACAGGGTAAGCTATTCAGAGGGGTAGGAAATTATAACATATCTGAAAATATTTGTTGAAGTAGTAAGATGGTGCATGTTATCAGCCCCTGATGTAGCATATGTGCATCTGTCCTTGAAGGAAGTGGTAATGGATATTCCAGGAACGCACTTAAATTATTGCAGTGTAGATTTTGCAGGCAACGTCTTGCAAGCAGATCATCTGTGGCTTTACCAAAGCTCTTTGAAAATGACTGAAGTTCCCATGGCATACGTGTTGGTGATAGTAGGTCCAGATTTCATGCAAATATTATATATTCATGGCACCTAGCCTGTGACAATTGCTATCAGGATGTAATGAGGTAATACTAGAAAGGATACTTGCACCTGGAAGAATGTCTGTGAAAAGATGAGATTTGCATGATCTGGGAAATGGTATGCTCAGTTTGTAAGGCATTGTGCAAGTCCTGATAGCAGCAGTCTTGACACAGTAACTTTATTGGATGAATTCAAGGCATTTTAGCGGTCCTCTCTGATGCATTCTTTAAAATAATCCTTCAGGAATATGGAACAGAGTCATTTGTTTCCATCACCATTGCTTACTTTTGCTCACTAATGAAAGCTGACCAAGAAACACTATACGTGGGTTTTTTACTGCCTTATACAAGTCTTCAAAAGCAAAATTTCTTAATTTGTCCCTGGTGACTAAGCCTATTGTCTCATGCAGGAGAGTGTTTTGTGGACAAATTGTGTAACAATTGTGTTTAGTTTTTGCTCTCTTGTTTTTTGTTGTGATCTGGTCATGTTCGTCTTACCTCTGTTTCCCTTTGCATCTTAAATGATGTAGTTCATATAATGAGGCTTGTCACTCTTCCGAGCTGCAGTCCAACAGTCCCAAGGTCGGGACTGCCTTTGGGGAATCTGTGTCCATGTTAAACATTGGTTCTGTTAGATTCCTCCTTTTCATGTGCCACCAGGGTAAAATACAATGCAATGGTTGTGTTCATTTTCTCAACTAAAAAATACAGACATTTCCTAATGCAAGCTGTTTGAGACACTGACTCCCTACCCCTCTATGCTTGTTCTTTACTAATGTAACATAACAGCGACTGACTCGGAGGGTGATGTTTTGCTGCAAATGTCATCAGAAGTCATTGCAGTGATAGATTTGGATTTGGGGATTTTTAAATGGACACAAATTGTGCCTCGTGCAATAACTGTACCTGTACACTTGCTTTAAGAGCTTTTTGTTACAAGAAGCACAGGAAAGAGTACAATGTCACCCCAGGATGATGTTCTCTGTGATGTTTTCATATTTCTACTTGGAGATGAGCCTTGAGAGTTAAGTGAGTGAGTGCCTTCTGGACAGGATGTGCAGACAGCTCAGTAGAAGTCATGAGGATTATGAAATACAGACACAGTGACACTTAGATAATTTCATTGTTGAGGGTTTTCTAAATTCTTTACCTGTTGACTTAATTGTGTTAAATTCATCACATCTGATGCATTTATTCCTGCAGTCAGGTTCACTGTGGGGTGCTGGTTTTTCCTTGTAAATTTACTGCCGTTTTACGGCGTGGATGTTTCTGGTTTTCCATCCAGCCTATTGAGAGGCAATGTAAACTGGAGCTCCTGTTTACTGTTGATGAATAACATTCACTTCCTAGTGACTTGAGAAGATTGCTTGGCCAGTGGTGAGATCCTCTGAGCTCTTACGGCTTCTTTTTTTTTCTACTGCTTAAGCTGGTACGTTGCTTATGAAAGTGGAGTTGCTCAGAGTCTGCATCTATGAGAAGAAGGTGAGACTATGCATTTAAACACCAGTTAGTAGGAACATAACTATACTATTAAGTTCCGCTTGCATTCTTGTACATATACATTTTAAGTGTATCACCAAAATAAATGCTGACATGTAATATTTTTGGTTTTGCTAATTTCAGCTAGGCTGCTGCAGCTGCTAGATGGACAACTGAGGAGTTTTATGTAATGTATTGCAGAATATAAGTGTAGATGTTAATTTTTAAGGCGAAGAAATCTTTTTTTGCAATGTCAGTGTTCCCAAGAGGGACAGGCTAAAAAGCTTTTTTTCCATATGAATTTCAGCTTCTAGGAAGATCCTGTTCTCTGGGTTTTTTAACGTATTTAAAAAAAACCAACATTATTTTTGGATGGCACCAAGGACTCTGCGAAATGTCCATTGTCAAACTGGGAAGAAAAGCCATGCTATCTGTATATTTGAAGATTTTACTTTATATATAGAAAGGAACAGAAGTAAAACGTTCTGTTCTAAACCGTCCTGTGCAAACAGGATCCAGAATTTGCTGATTTGAGCTTTGACTTATAATAGTAAATGAAGATTCACTGTTGGAATGGCTACATAAGAAAGGGGATTTTTATTTTTATTCTTCCCTACCTGCTGCCATCCCTTGTAGGGATACATATGCTTGCGTTCTATGCTTCTGACCAAAGACACAAGGTCAGTTACCTTCCACCTGTCCAGTGAGTCCAAATGAAATTTGCTTTATGGCTGGGAAAGAATAGTATGTTTATGCTAGTAAAAGCTAATTCCAAAGTAATCTTGGAGCAATATTGGAAGATGTTTAGGAAATCAAAGCCAAGTGGCATAAAATCAGATCTAATCTGAGATCCTGGCAATAGCCTTGTGAAAATCTTGTAGTTACCAAGTGTTTAAAGAAAAACATTAGTTTTAAAGCTTTCTGTTGATGTACCCAATCTTGGTTTTCTTTTTTCTACATTTCTGCATTGATCTGTCACACCATAAATCATCATTATATCTATTGAAGCTCTATTCTGTCTTCTGACACTTTTTCATTCTAAGGAATTAGTATAATATGAAGCCATCTTTTCCTCACAGAGTTGAATCAGCTTCCTTCTGTGTGTCCAGGATAACCTCGTTTTGTTTTTCATAATGTTTTTAGTATAACTCTAGACTCAACAATCTGACTTGAAGGAAGTAGACCAGATAAAATTGTTTGGGCTCTTATAAGAGGAGAAGAAATTCTTTGCTGAATACTGACATCCAACCTAAACACTAGGTTATTCTGAGCACTTGCACAGAAAGGAAGAGGGAAGTGATGTAAAACGTTTTGTTAAAATTGAGTATTATGGTTTTCCCATGTGTCTTGATATACAACTTGCACATCTTAAGAGTCCTACATTAGTCCTAGTTATCTAGACTGGAAAATAGAACATGTAGTTAGGAATTATGTTGCTGAGTGCAACTAAAAGTTGCATGTGAGGTTCAGTTGCCAAGCACAGGGATGGAAGAAGTTGTAAGGCAGGGAAAGCAGAAAATCTACAAACTGGTGAGGAGTATCTTGCTGCAGTTGAGGGAAGTGAATGTGAAAGTGGCTGGATGCCCATGGGTTCTTTGAGATAAAATGATTCCCAGCTGGATAGCTAGACTTTGATAGATTTGAAGATGCACAAATTATCCAAACATTCCTGATGACCATGAGTAGAAGTTTCCCATATGTGTAGGGAAGATCTTACACTTTTCAATCCATTTTCAGATGTGGCAGGTTTTGGCCCTGTCTCTGAGCCCTTGCATGTCTGTGCTTTAGGGCTATTAGTGTAAGTAGCTTTACTCATTTGTGAAATATCTTGCAGAATCTGTCCCTATGGAAACAGTAAAGATTTAAGCCACTTTTCAAGGTGTCATTGATTAATTCTGAGTGCAGCTTGTCCTTTTCTTGCTGGGGACTAATGATACAGAAGAATATTTATTCAGTGAGCTGTGCTTGTGTTTTCTACCTTGTGGCCTTGATTTTGCTGAAATCTGCTTTATTAAATTCCAGTTCTTTCCTTATTGACAGCTGTAATATTGGATGAATGAAGGAAATAGTGGTGAGCCAGTACTCAAAAATATCCAATGAAAGTTAAAACAGTAGGTTTAAAAATCCTACATCTTCCAAAATATTCCAGGCACCGGGGAGGTAAGACAGATTTCATCTGTGAGTGAGTTAAGGACAAGGTGAATTGATTTCCATGAAACTGAAAATGGAACATGACTGTCCAGCCTGTTCTATTGCACAACATAACCAGTGAGAATAGGATGAGAAGATACTTCCTGAAATGTGTAGTGAATTCAGTACCGCCTTCTCCATCGGTATTAGCTAACAGAAACTGCAAGGGCAGCGGATGCCTTCTGGGTTTAGTTACATTGAAAAAAGTGGTGGTTTTTTCTGCTTGCTTATACATTTGCCCACTTTGCTCACCAGGCTGCAGTGATGCCCGCAGAGAAGTCCTGTTCTAAAGACTGTGTGTGTATATACATACATGCATACATAGAGGAAGAGCAAGTCTTCTATATATACTCTATGAAGCCCAAAGCTGTGCAAACCCACTCTATGAAGCCCAAAGCTGTGCAAACCCACTTTGCTAGATGAGAAAATGCCTGCAAAATAATGATTTATTGAATGGAATTCTTTTTTTTGCTGTTTGTGTTCCTGCGGGTCAGAACTCTTCAGAATGTATCTTCAGGTGTTAACAGCCATGCAGTTAACTTTAGCAGTAGGTTTAAAACAAATAACTTGTTATGCCTTCTGCAGTGACCAAGTGAGAAGGTGAGGTTCTGCACAGAGTAACAAAGTCAATTTGCCACTTCCACTGGTATAAAAGGCTTTAAGGGCAAGAGGCTTAGTAGTGGACTGTAAGTAGTTCAGTGGTGGCAGTAATTACAGGTCCATTTCTACATAAGATGAGCTAGGAAGAGGGAAGTTGACTATGGTACTCTGTGACCCCCAACTAAGTGACCCCACTTGCCAAAGGAGCACGTTTGCCCAGAGGGGCAGAATTACCTTTGGAACTGCCTGCACTTGGCCATGGGTATTCCATGCCTGAGCAGGCCCAAACTGTCCTGTGCAAATGCAGATTTCATCCTTCCCATTTGTTTGATTGCTTGGTAAAGTGTTTCTGGTTTGTCCCATTAGATGTTTTGGAAAAAAAACACAGTTTTTTTTCCAGAGGGAAAGATTCAAAATCTTAGCTCCCAGCCACGCGAAGGTCAAGTCTTTGAAGTGTCTCAGTCTGCTCAGGTTTGGTATCCAAGCAGTTGGATAGGAGCAGTATTGGCATGGAAAACTAGCTGGGTACCTACTAGCACCAAACCAGACTTTTCTTAGCCTTCATTGTGTATTGCATGGAGTTGGATAAACTGGTTCCAGTTATAGACCTGTTCCTACTGGCCTTTCCCTACTGTAGCTAATGAATGACTGGATATTGATGATGTACACATAGAAAAGACAACTCAGGCTGAAGGATTTCAATGCATCTTACAAATGAGCCCATAAAGGCAAATATGAATTGTTTTACGGTCTGAAACTCAGCTTTAGAAGGGTGTCAGCTAGCAAACCATAACTTCTGCAGAGAGAAAGAACAGTAGCAAAGGGCCACCAATAAGTGAAGTAAGGAAGGAAATCTGACTACAAAGGACCTCCTCATTGTTATTGTTGTAATTATGTATTACTAGCCAGACTTCAGATGTGCAGTTCTTCAAGGATGTGAGTGGCTTTGCAGCTCAGTTTTTGAAAGCACCTGCATCGCGGGCACAAAGCTGTGAGCTTTCTGCTGTATGCGAGCAGGTCTGGCACAGGACCAGGGGGTCTGCACGTACCCACTGCTGCAGCCAGCAATTCCAGTCTGCCCTGCAGCTTGCTTCCTGTGTGTCTCTCTGCTTGGGAAGTACATTGTGCTGCTCTCCTTTCTCTCTGGTAGCTGGAAATTTCCCTGGGGTTACTTCTCTCTTAAGAGAACAGTACAGTAACAGAACAGTAATTTCCTATAATTTAAACAAGAGGTCTTGTGTGTTAACATGGCTGTTGTTCAAATAAAGGCGCAGAGCTGCAGAGACGAAAGTTACAGAAGTACCTGAGTTAAGTTTTTACATAATGTCGATTACTGTGATGCATAAAGTGAGGCTCCCATATGTACAGGCACCTCATCAGAGCAGGCATGGTCCTTGATGGTGGAAGGCTTTCCAGCCCATTAAAAAATGTTTTTTCTAGTATGTCATTCCGGCTGTTCTCCCTGTGAGCCTGCATTTGGCAGCTAACCAAACCGAAGGCCAGCACAGATATCCTGCTGTGCATGTGTTTAATTCTGTCCTCCTCCTCACCATCTAAAGTTTGTGCAGGTTTACTTTCTCTTCTTGAGCAGCCATGTATCTGTATACCCTGTTTACTCTTCGAAAAAATATTACACTGGCACAGTGTCAGCAAGACTCAGTGGTTTCTTCAAACTGGTGTGGTTGTTGGGACAAGCTGCATTTTGGTGGGGTGCAGCATGCTGCCCCCAATGCTGATGACCGCTGTTGGCCTCGTCTCTGAATTTGGCAGCGAGATGATAGGAATGGCTTTGCTCTGCCTCCTCCTTCTTTTATCCGTGGACTTCTTTTCCAGGGACATGAGCAAGGACCAGCCCTCGTGCTGAGCTGCTTGCTTAGTTCTCTTTTCTGGCTGGCTATCTCACGACAAGCTGGGAAGGTGAGGAAAGTGTCTTGGGTATTCCGCTCCATTCATGCACTGATATCTGGGTGGCTGCTGCAGGCCTCAACCTTTCTTGCAGCATTAGCAAGAGGCAGAGTTCAGAGATTTGATTCAGTATGGATAACCCAGCAGCTGAATGATTTTTTTTCTGTTAAAAGTAGAAGCTGCTCCAGTGCAGTGGTATCCCATTATCACCACTGCAAGCTATAACATGTCGTATGCTACAGTATGCAAATGTTCTTCAGACCTCATCTATTGAAAAACTTCATAGAGCTGAGGAATTTGTTAGAAAACAGATTGCTTTCAAAAGGCTGTAACTAATTCTTGTAGTACTCAGGCTTTTTCAGTGCTGTCACATTGGGTGGAGCTGGAACCAGCAAATGCAGAATTGTGAGAAATGGAGCGAAGTTGGTGGGAGTGTGTCTAGCTCTGCCCAAGCTGCACACTCATCAGATGCTGAGATTCTGGGTCATGCAGAACACTTTTCCAACTTCTACTGATTTGCCAGCTCCAGTCATTAGAGGAACACCACGTGCCTGGTATGTGTAGCTGAAAATGGGCAGGGTTTTGTTGTTAATGTGTACAGCATGCAGAACCCTGCTTGGGCTTGAAAGTGTAATGTTGTGCTGTTTTCATCTATTATTAGTAGTAATTTTTTCTTATGATCTCATTGTGGTATAGTATTAGAAACTGCTTTTTGTCTCCTGATGGGGGTCTGAAGGAAGAGGCCAGTAACACAGGGCAATTAGGATGTTCCAAGAAAGGTTGTGTTTCCACCTAAAACCAGTACTGTGGGGTCTGATGTGCTGGACTGAGGTGGTGGGAGGGAGAACGGAGGTTACACATCATTCATTGCCCTCTCTGAGTATGGGGAAAAGTAGAGTGCAGCCTCACGCTCACTGAGTCACCCAGGAGCAGACGACAGTTGTGCCGTTCAGAGAGGGAACGGCAGCTCCTGAAACCCAATTACAGCTGCAGTTTCCATCATAATTCTCATTCTGATTTCTGCTGTGCAACTGAGTCAGAGCTGGGCCTGCAGAGAAGGCACACAGCCCTCCTTGTACAGATCCCATGGAGACCTCTGTCAGGTCCACGCCAGGTAAAATCCTTAGTCCTCCTTAAACAGACCATCGTACTAAGTCGCGGAGATGCAGGCTGTTGAAAGCAGATGAGTCAAGACCACTTAAGAGTGTGTTTAGTTGACTAAAGAGGCAGCACAGGCAAAAATAGAAAAGGGAAGGGGGGCAGCAAAATCAGCGTAGGGTCACACGGTGTCTCGGTGTCAGTTGATGGCCGTCTCCTACGCGTGCAGCAGGAGCGGAGCCCCTTGTCCCGAGGGCACGATCAAGTTGCGGCTGCGTTGTGTAAGGTCTCTGGCAGAAGTGCACGGTAGCGCCGTGAGAAATCGCAGGGCGTAGCGCCCGTTGTCGTCCCCCTGAGAGAGTGCGGACCCTGCTCCGCAGCACCAACAGCGGCAAGGACGGTGAAACAGTTAACGGAGGATCTCCAGGCGCTGTCGGGGCGGCGGGTGCCGCGTCGCTGGGATTTCCAGAGATGTCTGGGAAGGGAGCCGGATTCCTCCCCGGCGCAACGGCAGTGCCGCTGGCGCGCTCCAGAGCTGCCAGCTGCCAATGAAACCTGAAACCCGGGGCTGCGGCTGAGGGCTGGCCCTGGGAGGCCGTTCCAGCCTCTCGTACTGTGTATTTACACATCCGTACACACAGAGCCACTCTTTCTAACTTCTTGGGCTGCTCCTGGCGCGGCGGCTGGGATTTCTCGAGGACGCACGGTGGGAGCGCGGAGCTCCCGTGTGGTGGTGGTAGCCCCGTGTGTGCACAGATCCTCTGAGCGGCTGAGAGAGGGGGACGGAAAAGAAACTCCGAAGTGCAGTCAAGCTGAAACAAGCTGTCACTGTTTCCGAATTTGTCTTGAGCAGCCACCGCGTTGATGGGTGAGAATACTGACCCTGCTTGTGGAAGGTAGGAATCCTGGTCCGCGGCAGTGTCGGAGCTCTCGCTGGATTGAGTCAGCACTGCAGCTGAAACCAGGGTAGGTAGCATTGATGCGATTTTGGTGACAAAACCGTGTGGTCTTTGCAGGACAGATAACTGCTGCAGACCAGGAAGCAGTGGCAGCAGCTGTCTGTGTGTGTTACGGCTGTTCTTGGCTGCCGGGGGCTGTGTGAGGCATCTGTAAGTGTTATTATGTGCTGTTACTTCTTAACAATGTTAAATACTTCATAACAGGATTCCTTTTTATTGGTTGTAGGGGTACAAGCAGAGTATGTGTCATCTGACTACTTGTTGGCTTAAATATAATAAGTAAAAGCCCGTTGTGCTTTCTGCAATCTCCATGTTAGTTTTCATCTTTGGATTTGTGATGGTTGTCTTAAAATCTTCCTCCTACACAAATATCTGTAGCAGGCTTTCAGACAAGGTCCTCACTGGGACAGACTTTACAATAAGGACTTTGATAATAATCACAAAAGAGTTAGGGAATCTTCAGTGGATTTTTAGAGCTACTGAGTGGATTTCGTTTTAAGATAAGGGAGTAATTGTCTTCTCTTTTTTTCCTTCATTGGGCTTGTATGGCATATTTATCTTGCTATCTTCCTTAGCAGTAACATGCATGTATGTTGTCAGTTTGGGGGTTTTCTTCTTTCAACAGAGTGCAGAGTAGTAAATAATTCATGTTTGATAATGTTAGAAACATTTTTTACAACAGATGACTGGAAATAAACAGCAGGGTTTTTTTAGATAGGTACCCTTGTCCTGTATAGAAATAAGAAACCAAATTAATTCCCTGTGTAGCACAGTGACTTCATAACACTGAGTTTGTCTAATATTAATCTGAATTCTGTTTGTCTGTGTTAAGTAGCGTGGTTGCTGGGAGAGGGTGATAACTCTTATTAGATCAGCAAGTATTAAGATGCTGTTAGGTTAAGTTTTTCTGTTGCGGAGTAGTTCTGTACCTGGTGACAATAACTTCTGTACGTTCAGAGGAAAAGGATTCCCCGTGAGGTAAGAATTAAGGGAGAGGGACTTATCAATACAAGGGGCAAAGCACCTTGTCCTAGCTAAAAATCATTTAAGTCACATCTCATACTCACAGAAGGCATGCAGAGTTACAAGCAGAGGTAGAGAGAAGGAAGGACTGAGAGTCAAGTGCTTGTTTCCAGTCCCATGAAATTTTCATGTTGTGGCAGGTTTTGTTATTGCAAAAGGCATCTTCTAGTACACGATACAGTGACTTGTGTTAAAAATAAATGTGCTTAGAACTCATATTTCTTTATGCATGGTGTCTAAAGTTATTTGTCTGCCTCTTCTTTGATTGTTGTCCTGTCTCTCAGCTGCTTTTTTCTTCTCTTGTTCTTTACTTGGCTTTCATTCTTTAATGAAATTAGATAGGTTTAGTTTGGAATAAATAGTGTGCCCCCCCCCCCCCCCAAAAAAAAAGTAAGCCCCACAGTAAATAAAAAATGTAAAGCCGTGTAGATAATTCAGCTAACAACATGATTCTGTGTGGAGGGCATGACTTCTTTGCGCTGTATGGCAATGTGCTTCTGGGCGCAAGTGAGAGGGAGGCTATGGGTTATTCCTTTAAGACATGTGCCTCTCATGTGTTTGCAGGCTGGTGGGTGAAAATTGCTTTTATTAGTGGTCCTATAGCTGGGTTAAGTTTTCTGAAGATGGAGTTTAGAAAGCTAGAAATGAAGATCCCGTAAAGGAAATGGCCTCAAAAGTAGGAGTTTGAATGCCTGATAAGGTCATGTCTTCAGAAGTAACTAGAATAGAAAACCCTTGCGATCTCCATGTGTAGCTATAGCACACAGGCATTTCTCAGGACCTTTTAATCTCTTGCTGCTTGTTTCAATATCTGATTTTTTTAAACACACCATGTAGGAAAAAAAAAAGGGAGTTGAAATTCACGGTGGATAGTTTGAAGTGATTTGCATCCTATTACCTTTAGCTGTCTTCTCTGCAGGCTTTACTGGCTTTATCTATATCGGGCAGAGGGAATGCTTGACATGATTTTTTTAAAAATACCCTTCTGGAACAGAGTGCGACACTTTATAATATTGGGGTGGCATTTGTGTTGTAAGCTGTCTTGCGGGTGAATGAACTGTATGTTAGCTTTCAACCAGGAAGAAAAATAAAAGGTTGTCTTCTCTTGGCATGCTAAAACAAGAAAAACACTGAAGGAGGATATCTGGTATATGGTTTTTTTGTTCACTGTCTGGAACTTGGCTTTCTGTAATGGTACGGACTCCAGGTAAGATGAGTGGCTGATATTGTTGGACGGTAAGGAAGCACACAGCTTTTTATGAAACTTGTTACTCCACTGCCAGTTTTGGGAAGAATAGAAACTCAAAAAGGCAACAGAGGCCAAATTTCCAGCTGGAAAACTCCAGGAAGATTCTCTTCCTACTTGTAAGACTGCAGAAAGTGCTAGTGGTAAGATTTGGTCTATGTTAGTTTCTATTATGCTAAAAGCAAGGATTTCAAGTTAGGATTGTTTTTTATAGTTGTTGCCTGCATTTATTTAGAAAACCTTGATTAGATAGCTTTTTTTTAATTGGGGAAGAAAAGGTGGCTCAGTTCTATATCACTCAAAAGAGTATGAATATATCAGACATCTCAAAGATCGGTGTACTTTAGCTTCAGCAGCATAGCAAACATCAACAAGCCCTGTGCTGAGACAAATAAAGACTCTTCATCTGCAGAGATGTAATCAAATGGTGCTGAAATCCCAGCCTTATAGCAGCGGGGAGGGCACACAGCCTTTGGTGGCAGCGGTACTGTGGGAGCCAGGAGAGGCTGCCTTGCCAGGGCACTGTGCATTAGCTCCCAGAAGCAGCTGGATGGTGTTAGGAAGCAGCTCACTTTGGTCCCTGCAGTGTCCCAACCTCAGCAGGACAGCCAGCAGCTGATGCCTCCCCAGCCTCATGGTTTTGTCATCTTTACGTTCAATAGGTACCCCCAGGCTTGTGCCTGCAAGCCAGCTGTGGCAGCCAGTCTGCAGGTGGCTGATCTTGGTGCGAGGAGCTGCATGCTGAGAAACTTCTTCCTATTCTGCAGCTTCTTCTACATTTCCTGACTCTTTCCTTCTACTTCACCATTTTGCTAGTTACATTTGGGTGATCAAAGTGTGGATGGTAAATTTATTTTGTATTTAATTGATTATGAATCCAAAATGAACCTTAAGGGTCCTTGATTAGCTCCCGTTATTAGCTAGATCACTTATTTTCGAAAAATATCCTGTTTTGCTAACAGAAAGTTACTTGATAGACTCAATGCTCTGCAGTATATTCACTTGGTGTAATTATCATCAGTGTTAAATTATGTGCTTTACTGCTTGTTTTATTTGATTGTCTTTAACTACCAGCTTTGTTAGGTCTGGTTCTTATTAGCTCTTTGTATGTTTAATAGCCTTCTCTATCCAAATTTCTGCTCCCTCTGGAGTTACTATCTTATTCTTTACCTTCTCTTTGTAGAAGTGGAAAATAGAGTTCCTTCATTACGCTCTCCCATTCTTTAATTATTCCAACCTTTTTAAAATGGTTTCCAGTTTTCCAAAATGCTTCTAGATGTTTGAATACCACTGCTGGAGGTAATTCTTAGGGTGTGGTCCTGTAAAATCCAGAGGCACAATGATCTTTATACTTTCTTTTTCCTTGTTCAATAATAGTCTTGTGATGACACTAGAGATGAGGCTGTTATGTTGAATAGGGACCTCGGTTTTTCCTTCAGGAGGATGCATTCAGGTATTGTCAGTTCTTCACAACTTGTGCGTTTGTTGAGCAAGAACACACAGGCTGGTGCACAGATGACTGTCTGTCAGTTGCTTCCTCTTTGTAATTCATGGCTTCCTTGGTACTTGTCACCTGCACAGTCTTTCAGTCATGATCTTTTTTTTTTCTTTTTTCTTCCAAGTCATTGGCTAAACTGCAAAATAAGATAGTTTCCCTGCGACTAGAAACCACCTGCAGCATAATGCTTTTTTGTTTACGGTCATGGTTTTTGACTTACCAGTTAACTGTTTGAATTAATTTTGTCTGCCTGGCTCAGCTCTTGTTTCATTGGGCTTTCCTAATGAAAATGTCATGCTCCACCAAGCCAGAGCTTAGTGCTTTTAACTTTAACAAATTTGTGTTGTTTACTGGGTAGTTTGGAGGGGCTTTTCATGCTCCATGGCTCAATGAGACAAACTTCAGCAACACATGTTGAATTCCATGGCAATGTTTATATAGTTTCCTGTAATGAAATACCTTTCATTTTCCTGTATTTAGTTGTGTGCAATTTTGTATAATAGCAGTTATGATTAGTAGCTCTTCAGTGAAGACATTTTTCATGTCTGTTACTTCCAAGAAGTAACTGGTGTGTTCCTGTTGTCCTTTTCCCACATCTGCCTTTGCTTTTAGAGCAGCTTGAATTTTAACTGGACTGATGTTCTTGGCCTGCCAAATTGAACAATCATGAAGTGTTATAAAAAGTAAAATGCAAAAACCCAGCAATTTGCCTGTATCTGCGAGGCAGTAAGATCCCTCTAGATGTCACTAATTGGGAGAACCAAACATGCTTTTTCCTGGTGTGGTCTGGGCTATTTCCATATTTTGAGCTATTTCCCTGTTTTGTAAGGAGGTAAAGTGCTCCTTCAGTAGGCAGAGAAAGTAGCCTTCTATTTAATCCTCACTCAAATGACCCGATCTCAGCTCCAGCGGCGGCATCCTAGATTTTCCATAAGCTGCCTTTCTAGCTGTTTCTTTAACCTCCCCCAGCTACCACATCCTCTGTTGTGAGAAGAAAAATGTGAAGAAGGCTAGAGGTGAAACCAGGAGAGTTCCTTGCTGCCCAAAAGTGCTAGTAGTTTGCAGCTTAAGCTGGAAAAAGTTTTAAAAAGGGCGACAAGAATGGTCAAGGACACAGCACAGCTTCTGTCCAAGAAACAGCGGAGCAGGAAGGAACTTTTCAGCCTGGAGATGAGATGACTGAGAAAACTGCATTAACGAGTGGCAGGGAAAGGGTGAGCAGAGGCCAGTTCTTCCCTTATTTTCAGTACAGGGATCCCAGGGTGTATCCAAGAGTGATGGTGGCAGGCTAAAAACAAATGAAAGGAGGTAGTACTGTGCACAAGATGTAAATAAGGTGTAATTAAGATGCACAAGTACTTGCCAGAAAATGTTGTGGTTAGTAAAGGGAAAACCCTGTTTTAAGGGGTAGCTAGCCGAAAGTATTATTGTGTGCTTGTCTTAGTTATCCTGCTTGTCCCTGAGTTTTTACTTTAGTCACAGTTGGAGATGGGATGCTGGGCTGGGTGGACCCTTTCTGTCCCATTGTAGCCATCCATTTGTTCATTTTTACCCTCTTTTGTTTGGGTGTTACGTATGTATGGGGAAAAAACCCATCTGATACTCTGTTTGGGGCTTGATGGAAAGCAGCTTAATGACCACAGCAGACCGTGGTCTGCTATACGTGAAGGCTTGCCTTCTTCAGTTGGAAATGTGTGGACATAAGGAAGGATAAGGGCTGGTGTTGCAAAGAAAGTTGTGATGAATCTTTGTGCTTTTGATTTTTAAAGAACACAATCTTGTTTTCCAAGTAGTGCTGTGGGGATGTGTGGGCACAATCTTACAGGATGAGTATTTAGAAAATGAATCACAAGAGTGGATCACATGAATTCAAGTGGAGCAGACCCCCTGAAGCATGCTGGAGCTTACTGAAGTAGGGAGTCTTTCTCTACATACCCTGCTTGACAGCCGACACTGCAGAGATGGAAAAACAAGAAGCTGAAGTGCTACTGTGCTCCGACAATCCCAGCATGCTAAATGACTGTTCAGCAAATGGGAGAGCACTACAATCAGGGGTGACTTAAAGTATGCTTAAGGCCCTCTTGAGTTGCTTGAGAAAAAAAATAATGCAGAGGCTACAGACAATTAGCTTTGCTTCTTATTCTTCAAATCCTACTCTGTGGATCATCTGGGTGTGGCAACTGCCCTCCATGGCCAAAATGGTTAATAATTCTTTCAGTATTTTTGGAGAAAAAAGTTTTAGTAAATCCGTAAACCTTGAGGAGCTCTGCATTCT